>NC_077227.1:665235055-665549316 GCF_027887165.1 Monodelphis domestica | reverse complement strand
AAAGAAAGAAAGAAAGGAAGAAGAAAAGAAAAGGAAGGAAGGAAGGAAGGAAGGAAGGAAGGAAGGAAGAGAGAGAGAGAAAGGAAGGGAGAAAGAGAGAAAGAGAGAAAGGGAGAAAGGGAGAAAGAGAGAAAGAGAGAGAGAGAGAAAGGAAGGGAGAAAGAGAGAAAGAGAGAAAGGGAGAAAGGGAGAAAGAGAGAAGAAGAGAGAGAGAGAAAGAGAGAAAGAAGAAGAAAGAAAGAAAGAAAGAAAGAAAGAAAGAAAGAAGAAAGAAAGAAAGAAAGAAAGAAAGAAGAAAGAAGAAAGAAAGAAAGAAAGAAAAGAAAGAAAGAAAGAAAGAAAGAAAGAAAGAAAGAAAGAAAGAAAGAAAGAAAGAAAGAAAGAAAGAAAGAAAGAAAGAAAGAAAGAAAGAAAGAAAGAAGAAAGAAAGAAAGAAAGAGAAAAGAACCCCTAGTTTTTTGGAGGAGGATAGGGAGAAGAGGAATAATTCAGCCATGGTATTTTGAGAATGGAAAGGGCATTATGCCATCTAAAGAGGGAGTGTAGAATCAGAGAAGGTTCCAGAGATATATAGCCCTTGAACTGAGCCTTGAAGGAAGCCAAGATCTGTAAGAGGTGGAGGTGAGGAGTGAATACATTCCAGACATGTGAATGGCTTGTACAAATGTACTGAGGCTGGAGATGGAATGTCCTAATCTCCAGTTTAGGGAATTTTAGGCTAACTCTCATAGTGTCCTCAGGTATGGGGCTGACTGGTTGCTGGGTCCATGATGATTACCTAAACAAACATACCAATCTCTTAATACTACCTTCTCTTTCCTTCTCAAATCACACTCTGGGTTCAAACAGCAGTCTGGAGAAATTCACTTTTAGTGGACTCTTCAATATTCTTTCAGCGTTAGCTGAGACAAATCTCTCTCTCTGAAGGGTCTAATCTAAATTTTGAATACTACACTTATTTTTTAAAAATTGAGTTTATTTATCAATTAAAAATAGTTTTCCATGGTTCCATGGTTCCATGATTCATGTTCTTTCCCTCCCCTTCCGTCCCCCCAGCCAACGAGCAGTTCCACTGGGTTTTACATGTGCCATTGATCAAGATCTATTTCCATATTATTAGTATTTGCACTAGAGTGATCATTTAGAGTCTCCATCCCCAATCATATCCCCCATTGAATCATGTGATCAAGCAGTTGTTTTTCCTCTCTGTGTTTCTACTACCACAGTTCTTTCTCTGGATGTAGATAGTGTTCTTTCTCATAAGTCCCTCAGAAATGTTTTATATCATTGTGTTGCTGCTAGTAGAGAAGTCCATTACATTCGATTGCACCACATTGTTTCAGTCTCTGTGTACAATGTTCTCCTGGTTCTGCTTCTTTCACTCTGCATCAATTCCTGGAGGTCTTTCCAGTTCACTTGGAATTCCTCCAGTTCATTATTTCTTTTAGCACAATAATATTCCATCACCAACATATACCACAATTTATTCAGTCATTCCCCAATTGAAGGGCATCCCCTCATTTTATAGGGTTTTTTTGCTACAACAAAGAGTGTAGCTATAAATATTCTTGTACAAGTCTTTTTCTTTATTATTTCTTTGGAGTACAAACCCAACAGTGCTATGACTATATCAAAGGGCAGGCTTTTAAAGCCCTTTGGGCATAGTACAAAATTGCCTTCCAGAATGGTTGGAATCCTACATTTACTGACTTGGACTAAAATCATTATCCTTCCTTCCCCCCCCCCCCAATGGTCCATTTACTGATTTGGGGGATTTTATTTTATTTTGAAAAGACTTATTGTCTTCCATCTTAGGGTCAATACTAAGTATTGGTTTCATGGCGGGAGAGAAGTAGGGGTGAGGCAATGAGGGTTAAGTGATTTGTCCAGGGTCACATAGCTAGGAAGTGTCTGAGGTCAAATTTGAACCCAGGACCTCCCATTTCTAGGTCTGGTTCTCAATCTACTGAACCACCCAGCTGCCCCTAAATTTTATTTTTTTAGTTATAGGTCCAAATAACTTTTAGCATTCATTTATTTTTTCCCATCCCTCCTTTTCCCTTCCTTGAAAAAGCAAATAATCTGATACAGATTCTACATGTGTAGTCATGCAAAACATATAAAATCAGTATCTAATCATCATCTACCTTAAAGACAATTTCAAATAGCATAAGAACATGAAGAACCACTAAATATATGGTGTAAATGATTGCAACAAGGTGAGGATTGAAAGTAAATTAGAGAATCAAAGAGGTAAGACGATGCCTTTCTTGAGCAATGCTCTTAGGAAGCAGGGGGTTGGGAAAGGTGTCATAGAGTGACTTTTTGTAGTTTCCCCAACCCAGATCTATCTTTGGTCTATCTTTGCCTTTCCTTCCTTAAATGCAAGCTCTTTCATGTCACAAGTCCTTAATCCCTTTTATTTTCTCTGATTTCTGGAAATATATATTTTAAAAATTCTTTCTAATTATATGTAAAAACAATTTTAATATTTATTTTATAAAAATTTGAATTCCAAATTCTCTCCCTCCTTCCCTTCCTACTTCATTGAGAAATCAAGCAATTAGATATGAATTGTATATGTGTTCATGCAAAACTTATTTCCATATTAGTCATATTGTGAAAGAAGACAGAGACAAAAAATATCATGAAAATTTCCCAGCTTTCTGCTTTTTAATTTTGGTTGTACTGGTTTTATTTATGCAAAATCATTTTTGTTTAATAAAATCAAAATTATGCATTTTACATTTCATAATGTTTTCTATTTCTTAATTTGGTCATAAATTCTTACCTTATCCATAGATCTGACAGGTAAGCTATTCCATGTGCCCCTAATTTTCTTATGCTATTACCCTTTATGTCTAAATCATGTACCCATTTAGACCTTTTCTTTGTATATGATATGAGATGTTGGTCTATATCTAGTTTCTGCCATACTATTTTATGGTTTTTTTGAGCAGTTTTTGTTAAATAGTGAGTTCTAGTACAATATTGAATAATAGTAGTGATAATGGACATCCTTGCTTTACCCCTGATCTTGTTGGGAAGGTTCATCCCCATTACAGATAATGCTTGCTGATGATTGTATGCCTAATTCATTAGTCTACTCTTTCCCTATTTTATTTATGTAAGTGTTTAGAGTTATACAATTTCCCCTAATTATACTACTTTGGTTTCATCCCATTAATGTTGATATTTTCTCTCACTGTTGTCATTTTCTTTAATGAAATTATTTATTGTTTCTATAATTTGTTTTTTGACCCACTCATTCTTCGGGGTGAAATTAATTAGTTTTCAATTATTTTTTATCTATCTTTTCACAGCTCTTTATTGAATATAATTTTTATTGCATTATGCTCTGAAAAGGAAGCATTTACTATTTTTGCTTTTATGTCTTTGGTTGTGAGATTTTTAATGCCCTAATACATGGTCAGTTTTGCAAAAATGTCATGTACTGCTGAGAAAGAGGCATATTTCTTTATATTCCCATTCATTTTTTCCAGACATTGATTATATTTAACTTTCCTAAAATTCCATTCTCCTCCTTAATTTCTTTCTTGTTTATTTTTTTTTTGTTAGGTTTGTCTAGTTCTGAGAGGGGAAAGTTGAGTTCTTCCACTAGTATAGTTTTACTATCTATTTTTTTCTGTAGCTTATTTAACTTTAAAAATTTAGGTGCTATACCATTTGGTGTGTATATGTTTAGAATTGACATTACTTCATTATCTATGGCACCTTTTATCAAGTGTAGTTTCTTCCCTTATCTATTCTAATTAGGTCTATTTTTACTTTTGCTTTGTCTGAGATCATTATTGTTCCTCTTGCTTTTTTTTTTACTTCAGCTGAAGCATAATAGATTTTGCTCCAGCCCCTTACCTTTATTCTATCTGCATCTCCCTGCTTCAAATGTGTTTCTTGTAAACACATATTGTAATATTCTGTTTTTAAATCCATTCTGCTATCTGCTTCCATTTTATGAGTGAGTTAATCTAATTCACATTCACTGTCATAACTGTGTCTTCCCCCATCCCATTTTCCTCCTGTTTATACTTCTCTTTCTCTCTCCTTTCATTCTGTCCCTCCTTATAAGTGTTTTGTCTCTGATCACTGCCTACCCCATTGCCCCATTTTTTAATTTTGCTTATCCTCCTCCCCTCCTACTTCCCTAAAGAGGTCTCTATACCCAACTGAATTTTAATGTTATTCCTTCTTTGAGTCAATTCTGAAGAGATTAAGTCCCAAGAGTTTTCTGTCACCATCTCCCCCTCACCTATCTTCCCTTCCACTATAAGAGCTCCTTCCCACTTTTTAAGTGAGGTAATTGACCCTATTCTACCACCCCCTTTCCTCTTCTGCCTCTCTTGATGGGCAAATGCTTCCAGATGTCATAGTTGATGGGAAGGAGGGACAAGAGATAAATTCTCCCCCTCCCTCTCCTTCACTAGATTTCAGAAGAAGTTCAAGGGAAAAGACAAAGAATAATTTTGGCTCCAGCACTGGATCATGGCTGGCTCTCTTCTCAATGACAAGAAATGAGTTCCTACTGATAAAACTCCTACTTTCTTAAATGACTCCACACAGAGAGTATTGGGTCTGTAGATTTGCCTGGCTTTTTAAAGGTCAGGGGTATGGCCCATCCTTTACCTGTCCATTGGCTAGCTACCCTCCAATTCCAGTAAATTAATGGGCTTCTTTATGGCTCTTAGAGGACCAACAAAGTGTAAACATTTATTTACACTTCCTTTACAAACTGTGAATGGGTCATTCCCTATTTCTCACCCTTTATAATCTGCAAGTTAGGTAACTCAGTGATGAGTCACTCAAAATTTCACATCCTTTACAAGCTGTGAATGCAACTACTAAAAGCCTGAAAGGGTAAAATCTCAACACCCTATTGTCTCTATTACCTAACCTTTATATCCTACAATTTCATCAAGTGAGTTGAAGGACTGAATTGATTAGGAGGTCCTAATCATCATTTTCTGCCTCTAGCCTCCCAGTGAAAATTTTGTTTTCCTTAACAAATTAGTGACAGCTAGGTAACACAGTAGATAGAGTCCCAGGCTTGGAGTCAGGAAGACTTGAGTTCAAATCTAGCATCTAACATTTACTAGTTGTATGACTTTCGGAAAGTCAATTAACTCTGTTTTCCTCATTTTCCTTGTCTGTAAAATGAACTGGAGAAGGAAATGGCAAACTCCAATGTCTTTGCTAAGAAAACCCCAAAGAGTTAATGAAGAGTTGGAGATGACTAAACATTGGCTAAACAACAACAACAACAAATATTGATAGTCCTTGATTTGTAGAGTCAAGTACTATTTATTTAGAGACTTCCCTCATTTTGGAAGAAGAGACTCATCAAGAAGATGTCCTGCAGATGGAGGACAAAAGGTATTCTGGGGGTAAATCAGGATATCTTCCCTCCCTTTGCTCTTCCCAATACTACTGAGAATTGTTTAGACAGTGTAGGTGGGGGAGTATTTGTGATCCACGAAGTGTTTTTACTTTCTGGGAAAGGCCAATGAGTCTAATAGGATATTTGAATATTTTATTGTTCCTGCATTTATTTGCTCAGTCTTCAAGTTCTTTATGCCTCATGTGGTTTCTGTGATAGAATGTCTGCCTGCCTCATAAGTGATATTTATACACACATTGAGTACCTTTATAGTAAGTGCAGAAGAGAGAAGGGAATAAGCATTTCTTATGCACTGCTATGTACCAGACACTAGACTTTTTGTATTCTAAGCACTTATCAAGTCCCTGGCATATAGTAGGTACTTCTGAAATGTTTATTGACAGACTTTACAGCAGCCCTAGGAAGTAGGTAAGTTTAGTTATTTGAGGTATTCAAATAGGATTAGCCCCCCTGGTGTGAAGGCTTGCTGAGCCCTTTTCAGGGCTGCTTATCCATCTTTGGTGTCCACTTGTCACTCAAATCTCACCTGTGGCTCTAAGAAGCTGTAGCATTCTCAGTGTCACAACCATCTCTATAAGGAAGCGAACCTATGTTGAGGATAACCAACCTTTTACCCCCATCATTGAATTAGGGGGATGACAATCCCAAACACGTGTAGATTTCCCTTGGCAAAATGGGCAGATGAGAACAATTTCTTCCAGTGGCCTTGAAGGTGAGTGAAGTGGGCGCTGTAGTGTGCCTAGAGCTCGGTCAGATATCAAAGATGCCATGGCCACCCACTGCAGCCTGGGCCATTGCCAGTCATCCTGACTTTTGTCTTGCCACTGGACTTCCACGACTCTGTAAGAGAGAGTGACGCTGAGGAGTTTGTGTAACTCTGCCTCACTTAGATTCAATTCACTTGATAGTCAAGACATTACTCATCATGATGTCATTGGCCCTCTTAGAACTGAACAACAAGAGCTGCATAAATGGTAGTTATTATTACTTACACCTAAGCTTTATTCAACAGAGTCTAAGAAATAGACTGCCTTCAGACTGCCAGGACCAAACCTGGTCTGTGTGAGCCCAGTGTATTTGGGGGGCAAGGAAGGGCTCTTGGGTCATGGGTGACACTAGAAATGAAAGAAATTTCCATTAGAACAGCTGTGAGATACCACCGTACATTTATTTTAAATTAGGAGAGATAGTACAAAGGAGAAAAGATCATCAAATAAACTGTTGGCAGAACTGTCTACTCCAACTGGAAGAGTGTATGGAGGGAAGAAATTTTACATTACTCTGAAAAGGTCCTAAAGGGACAGACTTTGAACCTCTGCCTACAAATTTCAGGCTCTTTCTTACAAAACCATCCCAACTCAAATCTGCATCTGGATGGATGAATGGAGTGGAGCAGGGAGCACAGTTAGGGAACCTACACGATTGGTCTCCTTCGGTTACTGTAGACATTCTCCTGCCTAGACAAGTGAGTAGGAGAATGACTGAGAGAGCTGGGAGAGGTTTGGGGGGTGGAACTAGAAGGTGACCCATGCTTTCTCTAATAGAGAACCTGCCCTGGGGGAGTTGATGTGGCAGCCAGTTCCCTCTTACTGCCTTCTGATTCTGGTCTGGTGATTCATCCTCCCCCCAGGGCAGGCTTTGTGGTGGTGGGTAGTGGGCACACAAAGAGAGCCAAGCTGTGGTTGGCAGATGGAAATGACTTCATGAAAAAGGGAAATAGTTCAACTGATTAGAGACATAAGTGGATTGTAAATGTTTGTCTAGTAACTAGGGGTTGGGGGCCAGATAGGGGATGAAATAGAGACAGAGAGAGAGTCTAATCCTTTCAGAAATATAAATAATAAACATTTATGTGGGATTTACCTAGGGGAACTCTCCTTCTCTTTCTTCCTTTTTCTGCCTTCTCAGGAACAACAGCAAAAAAAGGTTTCCTGCTTTAGTCTTACCCTGGGATGGGGGGGATAGAATACATTTGCTTCTCTTATCTGACTCCCTTGGAGAGTGGTGATCTCCTAATACAAAGCTTCAACAAAGTATTTGTTGAGTTGATAAAAAAGTATCCACTAATGATAATAATGATAATAATTGACATTCACAACCTTGTGGTAATCCTTTACTCCTTACTCTCCCTTATCCCACATATCTAATCAGTTGCCAAACATTGTTGATTGTCTCCCCACAACATTTGTCTTCTCCAAGGGCCACCACTAATTTAAATCCTCATGATCTCTCTCCTGGACCTTTGCGATTGCATCCCAATTGGTCTCCCTGCCCTCATCTTTCTAGGTCTCTGTTCAGAATCCTCTAATCTCCCCAGGAGACTTACTAAAACACAGGTCTGACCCTGTGATCCCCTTAGTCTGTAAATTCCTGTGGCTCCCTATTGACTCTAGAATCAAATACAAATTTGGCAGCTGGGTAATGTAATGGAAGACTACTGGGTCTGGAGTCAGGAAGATTTGAGTTCAAATCCTATTTCAGATCCCAGGCTGAAAAATCACTTAGACTCTGTCTGCCTCAGTTTCCTCAACTATAAAATGGAGATTGTAATAGCATCCCTCTTTCAGGGTTCTTTTGAGAATCAAATGAAATAATATTTGTAAAGCAAATATTAGTGTGTCTGGCTGATAGGAGGTTATTAATAAATGCTTATACTCTTCCCCCTTTCCTGTACCATTTAATTCAGTAAAACTGGCCTTTTTGCTGTTCCTCGTATATAATCTCTCATCTCTAGACCTTTGAAAAACAGTTTGTTCCCCAAGCCCAGAATACATGCTTTCTCTTCATCTCCATCTCTTAAAATCCATTGTTTTTGTGGTTTTTGAGTCATTTCAATTGTGTCTGACTCTTTGTGATCCCATTTGGGATTTCCCTGGGGAATACACTGGAATGGTTTGCCATTTCCTTCTCCAGCTCATTTTGTACATGAGGAAACTGAGGCAAACAGGGTGAAGTGACTTGCCCAAGGTCACATAGCTAGGTACTGTCTGAGGTCTGATTTGAACTCAAGAAAACAAGTCTTCCTTACTCCAGACCAGGTGCTCTATCCTCTAAACCATTTAGCTGCCCTTTTCAAATCCCCAGTTTCCTTTAAAGTTTAGCTCAACCACCACCTTCCTCATGAAGGATTCCTTTCCTGATCTCCCCTCTCTTCTAAAGTGTCTTAGGTTTATTTTTTGTTATACTAATACATGTATGTGTCGTCTCCTTCTAAAGAGTATAAGCTTCTTGTGAGCACAGGCTGCCTCATTTCTGACTTGGTATTTCCAGTAGCTGGCATTGTCCCTGGCACCTTGTAAGCATTAAGTTAGCGCTTGTTTATTTTATTTTTAAACTCTTGTCTTCCATCTTAGAATCAATGGTGTATATTTGTTTCAAGGTAGAAGAGCAGTCAGGGCTAGGCAACGGGGGGGCTAAGTGACTTGCCCAGGATCACACAGCTAAGAAGTATCTGAGATTTTATCAGATTTGAATCCAGGACTTCCTGTTTCTAGGTCTGAATCTCTATCCACTCAGCCACCCAGCTGCCTCTGGTGCTTATTTATTGAGAGTTGTTAGATGGTTCACTCCCACCCCATCATCCTGTAGCTTCTTACTCATCTTGCTGATAAACTTTTCTAAATGTAGATAGTTTGACACTTGGATGGGTCATTAGTGGGACTCTACGTGAAGTCTTGCCAGCTTAGTAGGACCCACTTTGGAAGATGTAGCCTTTGAGAGCCAATTGGCTTCTTCACTCTATGACGAGGCATTGGAAGGGGGCTTGAGTAGATAATAACTATAGTCTGATGGACCTGTGATACTTTGATATGGGGTACTCTCCCACAATACAGATCATGAAGGGAAGGAGACAAGAATTTATTAAGCAATGAGACTGTGTGCCAGGTCCTATGCTAAGCACTTTATAGATATCTTATTTGATACTCACAATAACCCTGGGAGGTAGGTGCTATCATCATTCCCATTTTACAGTGGAGGAAACTAAATCAGACAGAAGTAAAATGACTTGCCCTAGGTCACACAGAAAGTGAATGTGTGAAGGCAGATTTGAACTCAAGTCTTTCTGACTCTGGTTCTAGCACTCTATCTACTGTATCACTGAACTGCCCATCCTGGCCCATTCCAAAGGACGTGGCCATAGATAGGGCTCCCAGGGAGTCCAACCAACATTCTACAGGGTGTTCAACCTCCACTGAGTTCTCTTGTTATTTTTGCCTGAAGAGCAGCAGCTTCCTACTTTCTGTGACTGGAAAAAGACTTAGTTACTTTTTTCCAGTGACATCTTTTATGCTATTTTTCTTGCCTCATCTGCCATCTGCAATACATTGCAGCCTACTCACATCTATCACTTCCAAAGCCCTTGGAGTGATCCTTCACTTCTATCCTTAAATGCTGTAGTCTTCCATGGCTCCCAGCCATGGACCATTGCCAGCAGAACCCTGATGCTAAAAATCAGAGGAATTGTTTTAAGCAGAAGTTTGGGGTCAGTAAAAGAATTGGGCTTTCCCCCAAAGATGATAATAAGGCCTTTTCTCTTCTTTTATTCCTGGGCCCAGCTCTTTGTCCAGTCACATTGCCTTAATGGATGAGCTCTCTATTGCCCATCTAATTGCTTATTATACTTTGGATGGAAAGTATGTTCCTTCCACTTGTATTTTCTTATATGGATTTGTTGTCTGGTCATTTCAATTGTAAACAACTCTTTGTGACTCCATTTGGGTTTTTCTTGGCAAAGAAACTGGAATGGTGTGCCATTTCCTTTTCCAGCTCATTTTATACATGAGGAACTAAGGCAAACAGGGCTAAATGACTTGCCCAGGGTCACACAGCTAGTCAGAGTCTCGGACTGGATTTTAATTCAGGAAGATGAGTCTTCTTGATTCCCAGTCCAGATTTCTATCCACTGCACCATCTAGTTGCTCAAATGAATATGCATACATGCATGTATGCCTATACCTACATATGCCTCTCCATTGACACATGTACTTTTTTTAAAACACTGTTTTTAAGCTTTAAGCTTCATTAGGGCAAGAACCAATATTTTATCTGAACTTGGTATTCTTCCCTATTCCTAGCCCTGGGATCTGGAATGAAGTAAGTTCTCAACTGATGTTTGTTAAACTTGAATTCTTCTCCTGTCTCCTCTAAGCCCCCCCAGCACAGGACTGGCCACACAAGGGAGCTCAGTTAGGACTTGTTGAATGAAACAAAATTGAAATGGGTAGAAGTATGGTTTATAGAAAGAACCCCGGACTTGCAGTTAAGGAGATCTGTGTTCTAGTTCCAGTTCTGAATATTTGCTATGTTTTCTTGAACAGGGCATAGAACTTCTGAGCCTCAGTTTCTCATTCTGTCAAAGGATGAGTTGGACTAGATGGTCTCTAAGGTCCTTTTCAGTTCCAACCTTCAGTAATTCTATGAATATAGAACTGGTTTTCCAAGAATTAGAGTAAAATACACTCAGCGCTAAACTTCTGTTGAATCTAAAGAACATTCAGGGTCTTAGAGTGTTTAGTATAAACACAGCCCCTTTACTAATGGAGGGCAGGAAATGTTTCCCTGGAGGGTTTTGGCTGCATGGATTCTGGCTAAGCTGAAATTCAACTTTTCAGTGCTTTTCCTAACTCTTGCTTCAGAGGCTGAGTAGAAAAACCTTTCTTGAAATGGCTTTTCTCCAGTTCTTTCCAGGAATGACTGCCTGAGGGTGGAAAATTAGGAAGGGAGGAAAAATCCCAGAATAGAACTGGTCCCCATCATGTTATGCCAGGCATTTTCTCATCTGAAGAGGAAAGGTGAGTGAAGGTCACCCACCAAGTGATTACCTGACCTAACAGAGTGATGAGGAGAGAGGAGAGAAATTGAAGGTTTGGGAGAAATCCAGAGAAGTCATTTGATTCAGACCACAGCACCACAGAAGGTTAGAACTATACGGAGCTAGATAGTCTAAAACCTTAATTTTATAGATTCTTTCTCATTATTTCAAGGAGCGAATGAAAATTGCTTGCCCAAGGCCACACCACTAATGAATAGATGGGACTCAGGCCAGCTATCTCTTCATTTCCAACCCAACTGCCTTTCTTTGGATTTTCCCATCATATCTCCCCTGTGCTAAGTATCTTTTCCCTGTCTCCCCTCTCCCTTTAGCTTCCTTTGGTGTATTGTCTTCTGTCATTAGATTGTAAGCTCTTTGAGGGCAGGGACAATATCCATTTTTCATATTTTTTTCTCCAGTGTTTAGCATATTGCCTGGCACATAGCAGGTACTTAATAAGTTTTTTTAAACCCTTGCCTTCCATCTTAGAATCAATAGTATGTATTGGTTTAAGGAAGAAGAGCAGTAAGAACTAGTTACTGGGTTTAAATGACTTGCACAGGGTCACACTTTGTGTGTTTGAGATGAGATTTGAATTCAAGTCCCCCTCACCCTGGGCTTGGCTCTCTTTCTACTGAGTGATCTAGTTGCCCCTCTTTTTTATATTAAGTTTATTTAATTAATTAATTTAGAATATTTTTCCATGGTTATATGATTTATGTTCTTTCCCTCCCATCCTCCCACCCCTCTACCATAGCCAACAAGCATTTCCACTGGGTTTTACATGTGTCATTGATTAAGACCTATTTCCAAATTATTAATATTTGCACTAGGGTGATCGTTTAGAGTCTACATCCCCAATCATATCCCCATCAACCCATGTGATCAAGCAGTTGTTTTTCTTCTGTGTTTCTACTCGAGTCCACAGTTCTTTCTCTGGATGTGGATAGTGTTCTTTCTCATAAGTCCCTCAGAATTCTTCTGGATCATTGCATTGCTGCTAGTTGTAGCAAGGGATAGAATGATTGACAGGTCTTGAGACAGAATCCTGCCTGAACTGGTTGAATCAGAGTTCCAAGGAACAGTTTTGCCAACTGCCACTCTGGAGCTGAAATCTGATCAACCATTGACTCTGTGTGTGAGATTTGGGTTTGCTGTGGGATTTAACCTTGATAATCTTTAGTTAGATAGGTAGTTGGTTGATTATATTACAGGAATCCCAGGTATGGTGTTCTCAGATGGTCTCAGCAAAGTAGAAGTCTGCTCTCCAGTAACTGTTCACCAGAAGACTGGAGATTTCCTCTAACCACAGCCAGTAGATCCACAGAGGCCAGTCGCTTGATGGATGGATTTCCAGGATATCTCAGCTATATACCTTCCTCCTTCACCTTTCAGCTCCAGAGTGGCAGTTGGCAAAACTGTTTCTTGGAATTCTGATTCAACCAGCTCAGGCAAGATTCTATGTCTCAAGACCTGTCAATCATTCTCTCCCTTGTTACATAGTAAAGAAGTCCATTACGTTCGATTGTGCCACAGTGTATCAGTCTCTGTGTACAATGTTCTCCTGGTTCTGCTCCTTTCACTCTGCATCAGTTCCTGGAGGTCGTTCCAGTCTCCATGGAATTCCTCCACTTTATTATTCCTTTGAACACAATAGTATTCCATCACCAACATATACCACAATTTGTTCAGCCATTACCCAATTGAAGGGCATCCCCTCATTTTCCATATTTTTGCCACCACAAAGAGTGCAACTATGAATATTCTTGTACAAGTCTTTTTCCTTATTTTCTCTTTGGGGTACAAACCCAGAAGTGCTATGTCTGGATCAAAGTGTAGACAGTTTTTTAAAGCACTTTGTAGTTGCCCCCTCTTAATAAGTGTTTATTGGTTGATGAATCAGAATGCAGAGCTAACATTTGAGCTCAAGATCTAGAAGACAGGATTTTTGGCAATAGCAATTATAGTGCCCAGCTATGTGACTATTTGTATGTTACTTAACTTCTCTGAATTTTAGTATCTCTACCTGTAAAACAGGCCTAAAAATACTTTCAACTACATGTTGTTGTGTAGTTGGCATCAAAAAGAAGTGAGTTACTTATAATCAGAAAAATGTAAATCAAAACAACTCTGAGGTACCACCTCACACCTAGCAGATTGGCTAACATGACAGCAAAGGAAAGTAATGAATGCTGGAGGGGATGTGGCAAAGTTGGGACATTAATGCATTGCTGGTGGAGTTGTGAATTGGTCCAACCATTCTGGAGGGCAATTTGGAACTATGCCCAAAGGGAGCTAAAAGACTGTCTGCCCTTTGATCCAGCCATAGCACTGCTGGGTTTGTACCCCAAAGAGATAATAAGGAAAAAGGCAGGTACTGTAATAAAGAGTAAACTGACTGAAACTATTACTGATTGAAATTGAGAAGGTAAACTATTCTCTGGCTTTTGACTAGAGACACTGCTACTGGGACCTGATGCTGCTTATTGGTAATAGAGATAGAACAGAAATGATGCTGGGGGATGCCATTACACAGGGATGCTGGTACACAGGGGACTACTAATAAGGGACTGCTCTGGGGTTTACTCTGGGGTCTGTCTACTGATCCCTACTGATTGCTAATGGATCAATCTATTTCCTAACCCCCTTCCTCCCTCATTCCCTCCCTTAACCAACCTCTCCCTTTTACCTCCCTCACCTCCCAAATCTTCTTGAAGTCTTTGCTTCTTCCCTTCCTCCTAAGTGAACTATAAAGATACTCCAGTTGCTTTCTCAGTAAAGGGGGTTTACTGGGATAACAGGATGGGAAACTGAGGTAAGAGGGATGAGGATTTCCCTAGACTACAGGGACAATTTTAGAAAGGTTTGAGGAACGATTCCAGTCACAAACTGTGACTCTGAGACAGTTAGGGAGATGGAGGAAAACAGCAGTTCAAAACCTTCTTTCTTCTTCTTCACAAATCAGCCAGATCTCTCAGCTTAACCACAGAAAGAAACAAAGTTCAAAGTCTCTAAGCTTCTCCTGGCCAGCTCAACTCTCAAATAGACCACCAACTCAAAAGCTTCTCCCCTGGTCAGCTTCCACTGCGCAGAGTCAGAGAGACAGAGACCAAGTCCCAAAAGCCAAATTTTTTTCTTCTCAGTGTCAACTTCAACTGCTCAGAGTCAGAGAAACCCAAAAAAACCAAGTCAGACTCACAAAAGCCTTTCAGCCAGCTTCATACCTCCAAGGAGAGAGTGAGTCCCAGTCAGAGACAAAGTCCCCTCCCCCTGTCAGTTCAACTGCCAACAACTAGGGACATTCTGTTGGGACCCTGGTTCTTGCATTCTTGCATCTTGGTCCACAAGTCCTGCAAAACCTCTCTCTCTTCATGTCTCTATCACAGTACAAGAATATTCATAGCTGTGCTCTTTGTAGTGGCAAAAAAAATGGAAAATGAGGGGATGCCCTTCAATTGGGGAATGACTGAACAAATTGTGGTATATGTTGGTGATGGAATACTATTGTGCTCAAAGGAATAATAAAGTGGAGGAATTTCATGGAGACTGGAACAACCTCCAGGAAGTGATGCAGAGCAAAAGGAGCAGAACCAGGAAAACATTGTACACAGAGACTGCTACACTGTGGCACAATCAAATGTAATGCACTTATTCCATTAGTGGCAATGCAGTGATCCTGAACAACCCAGAGTGATCTATGAGAAAGAACACTATCCACATTCAGAGGAAAAACTGGGGAGTAGAAACACCAAAGAAAAGCAACTGTTTGATTACATGGGTCGAGGGCATATGATTGGGGATATAGACCCTAAATGAATATCCTAGTGCAAACATTAACAACATGGAAATAGGTTCTGATCAAGGACACATGTAATACCCAGTGGAATTGCATGTCAGCTACGTGAAGGGTGGGGGGAAGGGGGGAGGAATAGAATATGATTTTTGTAACCAAGGAATAATGTTTGAAATTGACCAAATTTAAAAAAAAAAAAGAAAAAAGGAAAAAATAAGTGATTTGTAATTGATATTCCATAATGACAGTAGAATGGGAGCTCCTAGAATTACCTTGCCCTTTCAAGGAGCTCAGGGGTCTAATGTGTAAAAAGAAGATATAGATGGCATAAACTAGAGGTTATCAATTAGCATTAGAGGGACTCTGAAAAAGTTTCTTGAAGAAGGTAGGACTTTATCTCAGATTCAAAGAAAGCTAGAGGAGCTCTAAGTGGGCGATGAGGAGGAAGAAAGCTCCAGGCATGGGAGAACAACTAGTGAAAATATCCAGACCAGGGATGTAGAGTGTCTTGTTGCAGGAAGAGCAAGGAGATCTGGGGTCATTTGGGGGGATGGTATAAGGTGTTAGAAGATTAGAAAGGTTGGAGGGGGCTAGGGCAAAGAGGGCTTTTAGAGTTTCAAATGGGGCAAGGAGTCAGCAAAGAGGGGCAGAGAAGTAGCAGCTGGAGAGATAGGAGAACAACCTGGAAAATATGATATTTTTGAAGCTAAGAGAGGAGATGCCAACAAATAGGAGAGTTGTTCCAGATTTTCAAAGACTGTAAAGTGATCAAGGAGAAGGGAAGTTGAAAAAAGACCCTTGGATGGGTCTTGAGTGATTTTAGAGAGGTCAGTTTCAGTCAACTGAAACTGGCACTGGGGTTGGAAGCCATGTTAGTTGAGATGGGTAATGAAGAATTTGAAGGTATTGTTAGAGACCAGCTTTCAGGAAACTGAGCAGTTAGGGGAGGAGGAGAGAACTTGGGTTTTGGTTGATTGGACTATAATGATCCAGGCAAAGCTTTTTATTTTTAAGGATTGAATAGACCTGAGTATATCTTTAGACATGAGAAGGAGCCAGTAACTGAGGGATAGATTGAAAATTTGTGAGAGGGGGGATGTTTCAAGACCTCAGAGGAGAGATGTGATGGGTGACTTGATTGTGGAATGGGCTCAAGGGTGCCCACAAAGGGACTAGCTTAAGTGAATGTCTTTTTCTGTTATTAGTGGAATAGAAAATAGGTTGGTGATGTTACGAGTTTTGGGGAACAGAAGAGACATTTTGAGGGACTGTTGGGTTTTTGTTCCCATGTTATTGTTTGTGAGTTAGTGTCTCATGGGATCCCAGCACTTGGAGCTAGAAGGGGCCTGAGAAATCTTGCTTCTAGCCATATTCTCTCATTTTACCAATGTTAGAAGTGTGCCTTTGTAAGTGTGTATGTAGGTGTGAGTCTGTCAGGATGTGTCTGCTAACCTCCTGGGGCATTGGAGTGCTATTTTTAAATGTGACAACACAAGCATCTTCTCCAAACATTGGCCCCCCTCCCTGCAAACACACACACACACACACACACACACACCTGCTCAGGTGTGGAGCCTTCAGGGGTGATTCCATCTCAGAGGTGTAGAAGCAGAGCTCACCCTGCCATGGCTGGGAGAAACAACCCTAGGCTCTCCATGCTGGTTTTTGGCCATGCAGGTGCAGGTTGAGGACCCCACCCCTCCTCAGGTTCCATTCAAGCCTGAGATAGCTCTGTGGGTGGGGTAACCCAGGAAAATGGCAGGGGGAGTCAAGGAGATTAGAGAGAAAGAGACACAAAGTCCCAACCCTCTGTCAAATGGCCTTGCACAGAGTAGCTGCTTCATAAATGTTTTTTTCTTTTCTCTTTCTTTTCCTCTTTCTAGATTATACCTGAGTCTGAGGAACATGGCTTTGACCATATCATTCTCCTGATCAAAAGTCTTAAAGTCCTCAACCTGGAATTCAAGATTTTCTACAATTTGGTCACTATCTGTCTTTAGAAAGGAGGTAATGTATGGAAAATAACTTGCAAACCATAAATAAAGGTTTTCTATTACTACTACTAATAACAACAGCTAGTATTTGTATAGTACTTCAAAGCTGACAAAGCTCTTTACAAGTATTATCTCATTTGTCCTCATAACACCCTCTGCTATTATTAATATCCATTTTACAGATGAGGAAACTGAGTCAGACAGAGGTTAAGTGATTTTTCTCATGTTACATAGCCAGTTAAGTGTCTGAGGCAGAGGCAGAATTTGTAGGTTGGTCTTCCTGACTCTTTTAGTACTTCATGCCAATAGTCTCATTCTGATTGTTGTTATTGTTGTTACTCAAATCGTATTATTCTCCAACCACTCCAATGTCATTTCCCCTGCTTGAAGTGCATCCTCCTCCTCCTCCTCTTCCTCTTCTTACTCAACCTCTTCTTTCTCCTCCTCCTTTTTTTCTTCCCCTTTCTTCTTCTTATCCTTTCTTGCTCTTCTTCTCCTCTTCTTCCTCCTCCTTTTCCTATTCTTCTTGTTTCTTGCCTAGTTCTAGTACATATCCTCCATAAACCTTCCCTGACTATTCCAACCCCAGTTCCCTATTTATTTACCTTGTACTAACACACATACATATAAATTATATATATTTATAGGATATAATGATTTAAAACTGGAAAGGTCCATAGAAATCCTCTGTTTCGACTCCCTTCTTTTATGGAAGAGCAGACTGACACCCCAGAGAAGATAGCTGACATTCAAAACCGTACCATTAATGAGTGGCAGAACCTGAATTTGGACATAGGTTATATGAATTCATATCTAGACTTTTCTCCCACGTATTCTAATTATTTCCACCCAAAACATCATTTGTTTCTGTCCTCGTGTCTAACTCTGAGAAGCATCAGACTTTGGGAATCCTGCCAATTCCTTTCCAAAACAGGGCAGGCCTTGATCTTCCCCATCTGTTCCCTCATGGTTCTAGCCTTTGGCAAACACAGATCCTGGAGGTTCCTTCTCAACTTGTTCTACTAATGTTGTGGTTGTTGGTGGGGAGACTATCTTGGTGAAACACGGGGATGGTACAAATGAGGAAGGACAGAGAAGACTTTACCCAGTCTGGGGAATTTCCCATTGCTATTAATACCCTTGGCAGAGGGCTGAGAAAGTCCCACCTGGCCTCTCCTGCTACGGAACAAGCTCTGTAATTTCCACGTGAGGAGGGCTTTCTTTGCCTCTCAGCCTATTTTGTAGGTTAGTTGGGGAGCCACATAAATTCCAGGAGATTTTGCTTAGTTCCTTTCCCTAATATTCTCTTGGTGGGTTCCAGGCCTCATTTATAAGTTACAACTGAAGAAAGAGGATATTTGTCTCTATGTCTATCTCTCTCTTGTTTCTAATTCTTTGCTCTTCTCTCTGTCTCTCTGACTGTTTCTTTATCATTTAAGGGTCTTTGCAGAGGGCTGCCATAGCTTTCCCCAGATATAAGCCTTAGTGGATTCCTTTCTGTGGAATAAGAGAAGAGAGAGACAGACAGAGAGGGAGGAAGAAAGAGGGGAAGCCAGTTTGGGCTCCAGGTTAATTTACCTGGCAATGGATCCCAGCAGCTACCTCTTTCTACAATCTTCAATAACAGAATACCCAGTCTAACCTTCTCCATCTTGTTCTTGCTTATGTTTCAGGCTTAACTCTTGCTGCTCCTCTCTGGGTCACACAGATCCACTCTGGTTAGCGTCCTCACTGCTCTACCCCAATCTCTCCCATCGTGCCTTCTAATGTCTGCAGCATTGCTTATGCTGCTCTCTTCTCTGTTCTGTCTACCCATCCATTTTGTCAATAGCCATCTGCCATAGCTTCTGCCTCCTCCATGAAGCTTCCCTGAGCAGCCCAGTCCATGGTGATTATTCCTTTTTCTAGATTCTCCCAGCCAGTTGGAGAGGAATTGGGGAGACAAGTAGGCATTGACTCTCTTAACCTCAGAGTTCCACTGGGGATTATACATTGTCTTGGTCTTTGTTTTGGTAAACCCTTGGCTAGCAAGGGATGGTCTCCTGCTCCCACCACCTTCACTGTGCCCAACAGGAGACTAAGCACAGGAGGAGATCAGTCATGACTTGGAATGAACAAATTTCTAAAAGTGAGTTCTTGGAACAAGTCCCTCAAAAGCTCTGACCCATGCTGACGGTCTTGGCACAGGTGGCATGTTTGAGTGTTTGAGTAGGTAGACTTCACTTGTCCTCAGAATGGCTGGGATTCTTTGACCATCTATCCCCTGAACCTGAGCACTGCACCTGTACACCCCCTCCCCCATAATGGTCCCATGACCCATATACACACATTGAGGACTGGGATTGTTTACTACACACACTAGGTGCTTAATAAATATTGTTTAATTAATAAAATACAAACAACCATAGATACACAGAGAGAGAGAGAGAGAGAAAGAGAGAACATAGACACACATATAAGAGAGCTTCTGTGACCATTTCCTTTTTTGTCTCAGTACTTTCCCTTTTCTTTTGTGATTATGTTTTTTGGGGGGAAAGGTCAGGATTAGGAGATATTGCAGCTAGAGCTTTTACTCATCTGGGATCCTAGAAACCTTACAACTGAAACTCAGGGTATCACCTAGCTCTTTCAATGAACTGTCACTATTTTTCTCTATAACAACAATACAACAACAAAAACAATTTGTCTAATCCCTTTAGAAATCAATGGAGGATGAGTGATTTGTTCTTGTATCAGACCTGTGTTTCTCCAGTTTTTTCCCTCTTCTTCCCTAACAGGAGTCTCTTACATAATTTCTGCCATTTTTTCCTGATATCCTTGTTGACAGAGTCTTTTTTGCAGCCTGAGGGAATGACCCAATATTCCCTCCATTCATTGCACCCAGGAGGTGAGAGCTTCATCTAGCATCTTAGAGGCTGGAGACTTTAGAAATCTGGTCCAGGTCTTATTAGGATAACTGAGAGCTCCTAGGAGAAACGGACCCATCCTGGGATGTACTAGATGTTCAGAACCCTTCCCCATCTTGTTCTTACTTATGTTTCAGGCTTAACTCTTGCTGCTCCTCTCTGGGTCACACAGATCCACTCTGGTTAGCGTCCTCACTGCTCTACCCCAATCTCTCCCATTGTGCCTTCTAACCTCTGCAACATTGCTTATGCTGTTCTCTTCTCCATTCTGTCTACCCACCCATTTTTTTCAATACCCATCTGCCATAGCTTTTGCCTCCTCCATGAAGCTTCCCTGAGCATCCCAGTCCATGGTGATTTTTCCTTTTTCTAGATTCTCCCAGCCAGTTGGAGAGGAATTGGGGAGACAAGTAGGTACAGACCACTAAAGTGGTCTTTTAAAATGAATTATATACATATATATATAATTATATTATATACATATATATATATACATATATATATATTAGCATGTCCTCGCCCAGGTAAAATAACAACAGGAAAGGCAGACCTAGGGCATTCAGGTGGCTCTGTAGATGGAGAGCCGGGTCTGGAGACAGGAGATCCTCAGTTCAAATCTGACTTCAGACACTTTTTAGCTGTATGACTCTGAACAAGTTTTTTTAATCTCCATTGACTAGCCTTTCCCACTCTTCTGCCTTGGAACAAAAACAAAAAGCAAAATAGTGTCAATTCTAAGACAGAAGGTAAGAGTTTTAAAAAAAAGAAAGGAAAGAAAAAAAGAAAGGCAGATCCAAGGTTGGAATAAGGAACCCCCACTTTGGGTTTCAAATTATGTGCTCAAACACTTACACTAGGGTTCTGAGGGTTATAGAGCAAACCTCAGTCCTGATAAGGGAGACAAGGTTTATCTGTAGGCTCAGTTAGCCAAAAGGGGAGGTATTGAACACAGGAGAATTCCTGAGCAGGGACCTTTTCCTCTTCCTCCTCCAGACTACTCCATATACACCGACATATACCCCCAGTACTATGACTTTCTCCAGAAACATAATTAAAATAACTATAATGCTGATGGTTATCGTCTCTATTTGTAAGTAGGTACCAGGGGCCAGGCACTGTGCCAAGCACTTTACAAACATAATCTCATTTGATCATTGGAACATTCCAGAACTTGGGGTTTATTCCTAACTCAAAGCAAAATTTCCCCTTCGTCCGGCTCCCTCCAAGGCAAACAGAGAGACTCGTGCCAAAATCCTTCTGTCCCAGCATCCTATAGCCATCTCTGTGAGGGCAGGGACTTAGTTTTGATCTTCTTTAGGTCTGTGGCTCTTAGCATGGTGCCTGGCACACAATAATAAATGCTTGTCGACTTGACTTGTGAGTACACATATTCATGGGACTTCAAATCTCATCATCATCATCACCTTTGTTGGACCCTTACTTATCATGCATAATAATAACGTTACCAAGTATTAGAAAGATGTCTCCTTCAATTCCAGAAATCTTTTCATTGTGCTTTATCGCCTCTCTAGAGAGACATACGGGACACCCTCCAATGGTGTAGATTGTAACACATGGCCTCCCATAAGATTGCCATTCATCCCAAAGGCTGAGGGTCCTTCCTTTATGTATTTGAACATTGTAAGAACACCAGGGGAGAGCCTACGCCAGCTAGTGATTATCTCTTCTTACCACAGAATTTTTGTAGCTCTTTCTTTGAGGATATCCTTAGTTATGATTTCTTTCTTTCTTTTTTCTTTTCTTTTTTTTTTTTTTTTGTAATTTCTGACTTGTTATGTGCCCTACCCTCAAGTAACCAACATGCTACCATGATATATGGGTAAATCGAGGAGTGTGACAGAGAGGATAATTCCTGGCAGGTGACAAATAGATTTGCCTGAGTATAGAAGAAGGCACAGATAGGGAGAGCTATATTTCGGGATATGAGCGTTAGGTGGAAATGAATGGGATTAGTGCTTCAAAGGCTGAGGTCAGGAACCTATTGGGTAATGGGAATCTATGGAAGATTTGTGAGCCACTCACACATCAAATTAGATCAATAAATATTGACATTTAAATTTCTTGATAGATCTGTGAGATCACTGACTTAGATAGATAGATAGATAGTAGATGGATGAAGTCACATGATAGATAAATAGCTAGATAGATTATAGACAGATGGATAGATATGTAATAGATGGATAAAAGATGACTAGATAGATGGCAGATGGCTAGAAAGATAATAGATGGAAATAGATTGATGAGATGAATAGATAGATAAATTAGATAGATAAATGGAGAGATAGATGAGAGATGAATGGATATATAGATTGAATACTAATTAAGCATTTACTTTATGCACTGTGTTAAACTCTAAGAACATAAATATAAGCAAACAAGACAATCCTGGTGTGCAAAAAAAAATATTTTCCAAAGGAATAAGACAATATATAAAGGGGAGCTAAAATCTCAATTGATATCAGTGAGTCAGCTGGAGCTAATTTGCTTTTAGGAAAGATTATTTACTAAGGTGGTAGAGTAAGAATAGTTGAAACAAAGCATCTCCCTTCCAACAGGGACTCGCAAAGTACAGCATTAGAAGCTACCCAACCCTCAAGATCCCTTAGAACTCTGAAGAGCAAAGTAGCCAGCTATCGCCTGAGTGGCCTGGCCCACCAGTATCAATGAGGATTGGGAGAATAAATTGAAACAATCATTATGTATGCATGGAAGATATCTTATTGGAAGAGAGCTTTGAAAATTGCATTTTACTTTACATAATCAAATTTATTTTATGTTCATAAGATAATAATCATAATGAAACTTGTACTGTCTGCACTCTTCAATTACTTGTATGACCACAAAGATATTAAATTTATTTTTATATTCATAAAATAATAATTATAATTGAACTTATGCTTTCTGCACTTTTCAATTACTTGCATTAACTGCAGAGATATGGTCTGTTGTAGAATGTGATTTGCAAAAGCCTGCCTTCTCCCTTCTCATATTTTCACCAAAGATGACCTTGATATATATATGTAGTTATCTCAGAAAGATTCTACAGAGACAGGAAAGTAGGTAGAAAGATGGGTAGTTACTGATTTCTCGACTGTATTTTTTGAGAGTAGTACAATTTGTATCATTTTCTTTCCAGTTGTTCTTTATTTTCCCTTCTTTCAGTTGTTTTAATAACAGATCCCTCAGTACCCTCAAAATTATGTTATTTCCAGAATTGATTTGTTCTGTGTATATTTGGCTTGTTTCAGCTTTTGCTCACCTTTGTTTTATTCAGTGGCATTTCCATTTTCTCATGTACACTATGATTTTAGGTCCAAATATAGTCCCTTTAGTGTTCCTGATAAAGACAAAAATTTATTGTAGAAGTCTTGGTAGTCATTTTTACTTTTCATCTGTGTTGTCGTCCCCTCTGGTTTCACCCTTAAAATGCTTTCAGAATGATCTGGCTGAACTGGATCTCTAGCTGAACTTTCTAAATCTTTAAGGAAGCAATGCTGTTCATAATATTTCCCATGTTCTTTTATGAGACTTAGCAAATGAGATTACAGTAGGGGCATACTGCCCAAGATCTACTGTGGATGACTGAAACCATAGAAATAAGTAGACACCAACTGACCCCATTAAAAAAGTGATTTTCTTTTATTTATATATATATATATATATACACACATATGTATGTATATATAAAAGTGTGTGTATATATATATATATATATATATATATATATACCTTAAACATTATGGAAGTTATGGGTACAGTGCCCCCACAATATGGAAAATCTTTGTAAATTTTTTTAACTTTTGTGTTCTTCTTGAAAACTTTAACTTTTAATTTTTTAACTTTAAAAAAGAAAGTGTGTTTGTTTATAGTATGAAAAGAAAAAATATATTATACAATATTTTATTTTATGCATTTCTGCGTTTCTAAGCTTTTTCTGTATCATCTGTAGCTTCCACAAAATTCCTCCAAAACTCCCATTTAATTTCTTATGCCAACCCATGATATATTTAAACTGCAATGGGGAAAGTTGTAATATGGAAAGGATTTCTGTATATATGTATGTGTGTATAAATATAATAAAGTTCAACTGATAAACATACAGTAAGACATTACCAACATTAAATACAACAATAATGAAAACTGTACATTATTATAGAGTACTATATAGTAGTCCCCCTTATCCATGGGGGAAACATTCCGAGATGCCAGAGATGCCCAAAGCCTCTGATGGTTCTAATTTCAACTTTTTAAATCTATGTTAATTTTATTGCAAAATACTGTGCTCTTGCTCTTTGGCTTGGTGCTCCATGGCTTCTTCCACCACAAAAGAAACCTTTAAAAAATTCTTCAAGTTAAAATAGAAAAAATGACGTAGAAGAGAGACCACAACCCTGGACAGATTGCTATTGGCAGACTGGAGCAGAGTTCCAACTTAGAGAGAGGAGACCTTTATTCTATTCCTCTTACCTGTCCATATCTTACATCTGTCTGAACTGGGGTCCTGGCATCCATGTGTCCTTGAACTGGGTTCTGGTCCCCTTCCTCATCCATTGGTGGCCTCCTTCCTCCTCTCTTTCCTCTGAAATTCATGGTGTAACTGAAACCACAGAAAGTAAAAACACAGACAATGGGGGATGATTATATATTCGAAATTAATATTGTTCTCGACCACCATATTTTTTTCCTTAATGTTTGTTGACTGAGGCAGTTCTACATCCTTTTGACCTCCTGGTTATGCTAATTGCCTCATATCAGTAAAACTTGTGTAGAAAGTGGAGCTCTTGCAAATGATTGGATATGAGCCTTGAACACAATTTTAGTTTTGTGTTTGTTTCTACAGCATCTAGTTCCTCACCCACAGTAGGCACTCATTGTCTACTAATAATTCTAATGTTTGTTGAATTGAACCAAGTTGAATGGAGAAGATTAGGAACAGAGGGAATTAAAATAATAGCAAGGCCTTGAATAATATGTGATTTAAGTAACAAATCAAGAAGACAATTAAGAGATCTGCTCTGATAGTAAATTTTGAGTGGCAAATGAATGATATCTATGATAATCATTAGAAGAGTTCAGATGAATAATCTCTGTCCCCTCTTCTCTATTTATGCTATTAGTATGCTAGAACAAATCCTACTGTATGATATAAATGCTTGATAAAAAATTTGTTGATTTGGTTTATTGATGTTCAACTGGTTCCTCCAACTAAACTCTTTGAAACAGGAATTCTGTATTATACTTCTGTGCATATCTTAGGGTGTCACACATAGCAGACAGCCAATAAATATTGACAAAGATAAAAATCAAGAGCAAATGAGAAGAAAGAATAAATTTGAGAAGATATATTGTTGTTCAGTCATTGCAGTTGTGTCTGACTCTTTGTGACCATGTTTAGAGTTTTCTTGGCAGAGATCCTGGAGTAGTTTGCCATTTCCTTTTCCAGCCTATTTTACAGATAAGAAAACAGAGGCCAACAGGGTTAAGTGACTTGCCCAGGATCATATAGCTAAGTATCTAAGGTTGGATTTGAACTCAGGTCTTTCTGATACAGAATGAACTTAAAATGGCCCTATGCACCAGAACTATCTAGCAAACTAATTGTTTATGACAGAAAGTGGTTAATGGAACAGATATGAGGACAGATTATCACATTTTTATTGGTAAGTTCAACTGATATGAAGCTTACTTATACTTTCACTCCATCATTTTCCAGATAAGGAAACTGCTGATCAATGTTATACAGGTAGCAAACAATAGAAGTAGGAAATTTTTTTAATCCAGACTCCACAGCCAGCAATTTTTTTCACTGGATTGTGGAGTGTCTCTACTTAAAAGTCAGCTCATATCCCCAGAAATTTTAACCAATAAAAATGTAGATAAATTCCAGAATTACTTCCCATCTTTGCCCACATTAACAACTAGATATCAGCCAGCACTGGTTTGTAGCAGTCTCTGTGTGCATCAGGGCATCTGTGTAATGCAGTGGATAGGATGCTGGGTCTGGAGTCAGGAAGACTCATTTTCCCAGGTTCAGATCCAGCCTCAGACTTTTACTAGCTATGTGACCCTGGTCAAGTCTTTTAACCATTTGTCTCAATTTCTTCATCTATACAATGAGCTGGAGAAGGAAATGGCAAACCACTCCAGTATCTCTGCCAAGAAAAGCTCAAATGAGGTCACAAAAGTCAGACCTGACTGAAACGACTCAACAGCAACAGTAGATGTGTGCCCCAATCATTTTTGGACATATGTACTTGAAAATACTTTTATACATAGACAAAATCTTTCCATCTTTTGGAGCTATTGTACACAGCCATAGGATGAGAAGATGCTGGTCACTGGAAGGAGTACCTCTGGGATAAGAATATAGCCTTAACCTGCAAATGACCAAGGCTCTACCATCTTTCCCTGCTTCGGCTGAATAGACTGTTGTTCAGAGAACTATAATGTCCAACACCATTTATCCATAAAACATATTTCTCTATCACTCTATGATTTTATATTTGCCATTAGGGATGCTATTTCCTCACCCAAGGCTGGTGAGGGAAGTGACTCCTATCTCCTAGAATATGGGAATATATAAGATCTTATTTTAAGGTCTCTGAATTCGAGGTCTTTTCCCTAGAATCCTTCACCAACAACTCTCTTCTCCAACTTATACTCTTATCTCATTAAAAAAAATTTTTATACCCTTACCTTTCATCTTAGAATTAATACTGAGTCAGAAGAACAGTACGGGATAAGCAATGAAGGTTAAGTGACTTGCCCATGGTCACACAGCTACACTATCACCTTCTTAAATTGCTAATACAAATTTCTGGGTAAAATTCACTAGCTTCCTCCTTCAAGTAACTGAGTTTTGATGGAGAAAGATTCTCCAGTAAACTAATACAAGAAAAAAGTGTGAAGATTGGATTTGGCTCTCCCCTGATTGTAACAATGAAGGTATTTAGCTCTTCCTTGATTGTGAAGATTAAATAGTAATCCCCTGTCTATTTTTAGATTTTAATCCCAAAAAAATGTAAGCACAGTATTTAAAGTTGAGTATGGAGATCTACCCATTTTGGATTTTAACCACAAAATGATGTGAACATCCATTTCATACATTGAGTGGGAGGTCTGTGACCCACTTGTGAAAGAATAGGCAGTCCTGGAGTGGAGCATCATATGTGATTGGTAAACATAAAAATTTAGGGGAAGTGACACAAGAGAAAAAGGTTTTTAAAAGTGGAAAAAGAGACACCCAGAGAAAGACACTTGGAGTATGGGCAGACTTGGAGTGAAGAGAGACTTGGAGTGAAGAGAGGGACACTCGGAGTTTGAAAGAGACACAGAGTGGAGCCTGCTGGAGTTGATGGCTGATAAAGAATCTTGCTGATTGAACTGACACATGGTAAGTGTAAAGGCTGACTTCCTTCCTTGGCCTTCTGGAGGCATCAGCCTCGGGGAAAGGCCCATCATTTTGAGACTCCTTTCCCCTGACTGGGGCCTTAGAATTGCTACCTGGCTCAGAGGAAGCTCTCTCTCTCTCTCTCTCTCTCTCTCTCTCTCTCTCTCTCTCTCTCTCTCTCTCTCTCTCTCTCTCTCTCTCTCTCTCTTTCTCTCTCTCTCTCTCTCTCTCTCTCTCTCTCTCTCTCTCTCTCTCTCTCTCTCTCTCTCTCTCACCAAATCCAATGGCCATCTCTCAACTATCATCCTCCTTCACTCCCTGAAGCATCTGACAATGTAGATCATATTCTCCTGCTCTTAAAAAAACTATATTCAGTTGAGGAGGGGGGTAGGCTGGAGTCAGCTTGAACCAACCTGAGAAAGCCAGCTAGTACTAATATATTCAGAGTAAGCATTTACATCTTGGAAATTAGCAAACTACAGATCAGACTCTAGTTTTTTCATAAAACTGTCCTCTCCTGATTCTCCTCCTGCTTGTCTGATTGCTTCTTCTCAGTCAACTCTGTCACAACTAACAACTAATTCTGGATATCTCTGAAAACTCTGTCCTGGTCCCTCTTCTCTTTTCCCTCTATATCATGTCATGGGGTAAGTTCATCAGTTCCCTTGGGTTTGGTTATCATATCTACCCAGATAATTCTGCTCTACTTATTTGTTCCCCTCCTGAGGGATGGTCCCATATCACAAACTGCCTTTGGATGACTCCAATTAGATACCTCATAGGCATTCTCAAACTCAACATGGTCAAAACAGATACAAGTTGTCTTTCCGACAAAACCTTCCCCTTATTCCAACTTTCCTGTCATAGTTGAGGGCACCCTTCATCCTCCCAGTTACCCAATTGACAATCTTAATGTCATCCTTCACTCACCACTCTCTCTCTCACCCTACATATATTCCTCAGGAACCCCCACATTCTTCAGGTTTCATACATTCTCTCTTCCTCCCCCACCAAAATCTCTCTGACCTTTAAGACCTTGATCTCTATTTTTTTTTATTTAATTGGCACAAACATGAATGTGTAAGAGCTAGAGTACCCCCAACCCTCCTACCCCCACCATCTCTGTCTTCTTTCTCAATATCATTGACTTCCAGGGCCTTTGAGCCCAGACTGCCCAGAATGGGAGTGAAGATGGACATGGGGAAGTTGATATAGGGAGGGCTAGAATGATTTGCTCAGGGGGACAGGTTTATTTAACACTCCTGTGTCTTCTGGAGACTGAGTCTCCTTCCCAGACTGAGCTCTACTCTAATGTGACTGCCCGAGGAGGAGGAGGGAAAAAAGCCAGCAGGTCTCAGTCCCTAGCCAGCTACCTCCCCCTACTTCAACAAGCTCTCCAGTGGATAAAAATAGACTTTCAATGGTAGGCAAAGTCTCCCTCCCAGCTGGACTAGGCTCCATGACCTCTGGAATGGAACAGAAAGAGGAATGTCACAGGAACGAACTCTCCAAGGGGTCTATTTCCCTCCTCCCTCAGGAGAAAAATCTAAACTATTTCCCAAAAGGAGACCTACTAGGATCAGGTCTGATACTTTATCTGTCTATGGGAGATTTCATCATTGATATGGAAATTAGTGATAGCTAGGATACTCTACCTCACTTCTGTCGGTCTCTATGAGATCATTGGCAAATTAAGCCTCAGTGTCCTCATCTGTAAAGTTGGGATAATAACAGCTTCACTACCAGCTTCAGAGTGTTCAATCAACCAATTACCAGATGTTCCTCAAGCATCAATAGATGCCAGATCCAGAATACAAAGACAAAGATAAAATTATATCTATACTCTAGAAAGCTGAATTCAATTGGGAACAGGGGTAGGCTGAAGCTAGCTGAAACTAACCTATGAGTTTTTACACCTCCCAAATCAGCAATTTATTGTTTTGTTAAAGGTCTAGACTTAAGAAAGGGATGGAGAGAATGTTAATAATTCCTATTAAACATAAAAATGTGTTGGACATACTTTTCCCCCAAAAGCCAGTTGTTAAACATTTACTAACATGTCCCTAATTGAAAGAGTCAACAGGTACATGTAATTATTTATAAAATATATTCAAAATGAATAAAATGTAATTGGGATGGGAGAAGCACCAGCAGCTGGGGGGGGGGAGGGGGCGGTAATCGACCCAGCATTGTACCGTTTATATAAATATTCCATAGGCTAAGACTCAGAGGGAAATTCTTGGTGTCCCTGTACAAAGATTGCAGCAGACTTTTATGATTCTGCGGTGTATCAAAGCTGTAACTTTGTATAAAGCGAGCTATCTCAACAAATATCTCTAGTAGAGCAATCAAAAGTCCAAGGTTAAACCCCAATCTGCAGTGTTTGGAACCTATTAACAGATACTCGAAAGCAAACATAATCTAGAAAATGTATTATTCTTCCCCAAGAAGGTTCAAGTAGAACCTCCCAGCACTTCTGGGTCCCTCTCCCCAAAGACATACTTAACCCACCTGCAAGGGAAAGGACAGAAAGGTCAGAAAGGTCTTAGTAACCACATGTTCCATTTCTTCTTCCCCTTCACACTCTTCATTTGTATAAGGAATGGGTTAATAAGAGTAAAGAGTGTTCCTGGCTGTGTGATCCTAGGCAAGTCTCTTAACCCTACTTGCCTAGTCCTTACTTCTCTTCTACCCTCTATACTTTATATATATTATATGCACATAGAAGAATATCTATTGATTTTCAATATATAGAGAAGGTATATATTATACCTTCAATATTTCTAATCAATTCTGAGACTGGAGGAATTGGTTAAAAAAAATGGGGGAAGAAGGTTAAAGACTGGAAGATTTGAAGCTAGAAAGGACGTCAGAAGTCATCTAATCAGCTCTCCTATTTTAACAGGAATGGAAGGTCCAGAGACTTCAAGTCCCACAAATGGTAAGTGAGGATTGGGATTTGAACCCAGGTCTTCTGACTCTAGATTCAGAGCTCTTTTCAGCACCTTGGGTTGTTGTAAGAAAAAGTATTTTGTATCCTGGTTCTTCACTGTATGAGCTATATTTCCCCTCTCCTGGTTTAAATTTATCCATCTTATCAAGGGGAAGAGAATTATCCTAGGGATTCTTTTCCTGGGCTCCACAAATTACCAAGGGGTAAGTGGGTAGATTTTAGTAGGTCTATGATCTTGGAGGGAAAAAATTTTAACTTTAGTTGTTTCCTTTGTTTCCTAGGTTTAGTTTATTTTATGCTTTTAAGAAAACATTATTCTGAGAAGGGATCCATAGGCTTCAAATGACTTTCACCAAAATGATGAGAGAAAAAAGTTAGCCAACCTCTATTCTAAATGTTCTCCCAGGCTATTTCCAGCTGTAGCCAAGTGACCCCTAAATACCTTCTTTTTGCTTTCATAATGAACACAGAGGAGAACTTGGGGAATTTGGGGGGAGGGGTGTGGAGGAACAGAGAGATTTGAACTCGATCCTTCTTCCTTTCCACATCCCTACTCATAGCTGTACTCTACTACACAGAAGTATATGAGTTGGGGGACAGAGGAAGGTAAGATGTGAGCTCAGGGTAGAATTTGCCCAGTCAAGCTTGTTATGCCCCCCTAGGACCTACCCCAACTAGACCGTATTTACAGTTTACAAATTATTCCATCACACCATGTTGAATTGCCTTTATCAGAGGCAAAGCTTAATTTGGGTCCTTGCAGCCGAGGTTCATAGTGGTTTCAGTTCAATTCAATCAGCTTTTATGATTGATTAATCATTAATAACAATAACCCCTTCAAATTTGTACACAATGCTTTTGATTTTTTTTTTCTCAAAGGGCCGACACTGTCTCATTTTCAAAGAGGCGTTGATCTAGAACTGGGAACAACATTGGAGGTCATCTAGTCCCATGCACTCCTTTGATGAATGAGGAACATGAGGCTCAGGGAGGTAAAATTATTTTCTCTTGCTTTCTTACAGGGAAAAAACAGAATTAGGATGATCTCCTTTGACTGCTAACTCTAGGACCTATGATAGACTAAGATTTTTGAGGCCATTTGGGCAGACTGGAAAGTTTCCCCCTAATAATTTAAGAAAAACTCTAGGGAGCTTTGGAGGAGGAACTGAGTCTGGGTCTTGGAGCCCAGGCCTCCCAACCTCCTTCAATCCTTTCTGTTTCCTCTTTCCCTCCCTCTCTTGACAGAATCCTCAGGTACAAAGGTTCCGAAAGCTTATCTGTTTAGTAGAACATTAAGCTTTGTCATCACTAGACTGGGCTGTTCCTTTCTCCCCTCCCCTCTCAACCTCCATGGCTATCTTTTCCTAAACATTAAACAATGCACCTAATGATATAAAATAAAACTGGGAAAAGGGTTGGTGTTGTCCATTATCTAGTGACCAAATAGAAATCTTGATGGAGAGTTGTCCCACTGAATGGCGAAGGGGCTGGGGGGAGGGATTGCAATAAGAAAGACTGGACTGGGAATCAGGATATCTGGCATTTAGTTCCACAGTTCTGACTCTGAACCCAACCTATGTGACCTTGAGTTCTATGAGCCTCAGTTTCCACCTCCATCAAACGAAGGGCTCATTGGGGCACCATTAGAAAAAGGAAGAGGACTTGAGTTCAAATCTTATCTATGTCTTTGGACAAATAACCTTTGAACCTCAGTTTCCATATCTGCAAAAGGAGGAGGTTAGAGTAGTATATGACTGCTAAGGTCCCCAGTTCTGATATTAAGATATTAAGAGTTGTACCTAAGAATACATTAAGTATGATGACTTCTGATTTATCCTAAAACTAGATTTTATGTGTGTGTATATTTTTACTATATATTTTCCCTATACATATATGGAAAGAGAGATGCACTTGGGATGAGGAGAGACCTGCGTCTGTCTCCTAACTCTGACTTTTGCTACTTCTGTGACCATGAGCACGTCCTCAGACCTCGTCATTATTTCCTCTGGGCCACCCTCTCATTGTCTGAGCTTCAGTTCTATAAATCTATAAAATGGGCGTTACAGTATTGACACTGCCTGTTTCGTAGAGTTGTTATTAGAAAAGTGCTTTATAGATTTTAAGACACTATTATTCAAAGGCAACCTTGTTTTGGTGTCTAGAGTTTGGGAATGTCTGTATTTCTTCCACTCCCAGCCCTCCGACCTCTTTGGCATTTTATCCATTTTCACCGGATAATCCTTTCTTTCTTTCTTGACTGTCCTCTCCACTGCATCGTCTCAGTCCCCCCTTTTCTGGAAATAGTGCCCCAGGACCCTGAGTCATGGATCAGCAGAAATAGCAGCTACAGCAGGGGCAGCTGGGAGGTTAGCAGGCTGCTACACTAAGCTAGCTCTGTCTGTTCACACTTCACTGGTCAAAACTGCTCCACCTTCTCCCGGCACCCCTACTCAGTTTCTCTGACAACTGTCTATGGAGCCCTCCCCTTGCTCTTCAGGAAGGGGTGCACCCTGATGAGGAGGGGGGAGACCCTGCCAATTCCATTAAAGATTATTCCCTAGCAGGTGTGTGTTGGGTGGGGGTGGGGTGGCATTGTCCAGCTCAGGCTGGGGTCTGAGGCGGTTGACTTTATGGCTGGGCATAAAGGATAATCATTGACCACAACCATGCCGCCTTGAGCGTCAGCACCCCAGCCCCCAGCCCCACCCCAGGCCATCTCTGCCAACTCCTAGATTACTTTACAGTCACATAAAAGGGACCTGGGGCTGGCCCCTGGGACTTTGTTCTCCCCAGTAGGGGAGAGGGGGAAGGGACCTTCCTTGGTGACTGGCCTTGTCTTAAAATATTTACTCAGCCCAGAAAGGACTCCTATCTTTTATTGACCCGCAAGCTGAGACAATCCCAGCAAAAGCAGGGTTCCTCCCCTGGTCAAACCCTCTGCCAGGTCAGCAACAGAGAAATATTCCAACCACTCATCCTTCCTTCCTTTTCTTGCCTCCCTTCTCTCAAGACAAACTGCAGTAGAGATGGGCCCCTGGGACAGGGAGGCTTACCACTGGCTTACAGGGATTATGAAGAGAACAAGGAGGGATACAACACAATTGCATCAGCTTCCCATTTCCTACCAGCCTGGCATTCAAGACCTTACTTGCCAATTCCACCCTCATCCAAATTAGATGGAGGCAGAAAGTCTTGTGGGATAGAGCACTCCATGGATGTAAGAGAAGCCTCATCTCTGCCATGAAATATGGGGGTGACCTTGTAGTTATCCCAGCTTCTGTTCCTTTCTGCATAGTGAAGAGGTTGAACTGAATGATCCCTGAGGCTTCCTCCTGCTCTACCATTCTGGGCTTCCATGAATTCCTTTGGCTCCAGCCTTGTTGGTCATTTCACTGACCTTTCTGATTAATCCCTCCTCTACGTCTTTGCTTAAAATGGTTCCTTGTCACTAAATGCCCTCCCTAACTCCCGCCTATCAAAATCCTACTCATCCTTTGGGATCCAGCTTAAGTAACTGTCTTGCCCAGGAAGCCTTCCCTGCCTTACTCCCCAGTACACACTGGTCTCTCCTTCTGAAGGTCCATAATACTAAGATTACAGCTACCTTACAGGTCTTCTGGTCTAACCCTTTCATTTTACAAACCTCTGAGAATCAGAGACTTTCTCAAATTCCCAGGCAGTAAGTGGCAGAGGCAGGATTGGAACCTGGTTCTTCTGACATCATCATTCTTTTCTCTGGACCACCCACTCATTCAGTTCTAAGCAAAAATTGCCTTGAAACATGTCTATGGTTGCTTTTCAATTGTCAATACCCAACAAGTCTCCTCTTCCCCCTCCTCCAATTAGTCTATAAGCTACTTGAGGACAGTGATTTCTCCTTCTGGATCCTTGGGATGAACACATGCCATATCAGTAAAAATAGATAAATTAAATGAGTGATTGTAGAGGAGTGTAGGGTAGTGGAAAGAGTGCTATAATTGGTGTCAGGAAGACCTGAGTTCAAGCCCTGTCACTAACACTATGTGGATGGGTATGGGCAAACTACTGAACCTCTCCTGACCCTCAGTCTCCTCTTCTGAGAAGTGGGAGTAACACTATCCTCCCAACATTGTTGTGAAGAAATCATTTTGCAAACGTTTAAGTTAAAATGTGAGTTTTAATGGTTATCAACTATGCAAAAGAAGCAGCATTAAGTAGATAGAGGGCACCACCTCCCAAGCAGAAAGATTTGGGTTCAAATTCCCTCTCACTTTCATAGTGACTATGGGACCCTAATTAAGTGACTTAACCTCTTAGTGTCCTCAGAAACTCTCTAAGACTTCCAGTTGATGAACAAGTGGAAACCTGCCCTGATAAAGAGAGTTTTCCTCCCCAGAAGTTCCCTATCATATGAAACCACAAAATCACTGACAGAAAGAAAGGTGGAGTTGAAGGAGCAGTTAGATGGCGCCATAGTACACAGAGCACCTGGTTTCAAGTCATGAAGACAAGTTCAAATCCAGTCTTAGGCACTTTCTAGTTTTGTGATCCTGAGCAAATTACTCAAACTCTTTGTCTCTGTTTCCTCAACTATAAAATGATGATAATAATAGCACCTACCTCCAAGGGATGTTGTAAAGACTGATAGAAAGAAAGAAAGAAAGAAAGAAAGAAAGAAAGAAAGAAAGAAAGAAAGAAAGAAAGAAAGAAAGAAAGAAAGAAAGAAAGAAAGAAAGAAAGAAAGAAAGAAAGAAAGAAAGAAAGAAAGAAAGAAAGAAAGAAAGAAAGAAAGAAAGAAAGAAAGAAAGAAAGAAAGAAAGAAAGAAAGAAAGAAAGAAAGAAAGAAAGAAAGAAAGAAGGAAAGAAGGAAAGAAGGAAAGAAAGAAAGAAAGGCATCACGTGACAAAAAGATATGATATAAAACTATCTTTCTTTGGAAATAGACATATACAAGTCATTTGCCAAACAATATTTCTATTGCTCTATAGGAAATTCTCCTGGTTCTGTGAATTTTAGAAATCTCTGCAGATCTTTCTCATCTTTTACCTATGTGTTGTTTGACTTCCAGTTTCATTCTTAATTTCATCAGAATAATTTGCTTTTTTTGAGATGTCACAAAACTTTCTGTAAATGTGTCTGGGAGTGAGTTTTTGTTTGTTTGAGGGGAGGTTTGAAACACAAAACTAATTTAATAGAAATTTCTTTTGTTATTCTTAGGATAGAGGCAGCTAAATAGCTTAGTAGATTGGAAGCTAGAGAGGAGGTCCTCCGTTCAAATTTGACCTCAATCACTTCCTAGCTATATGATGCTGGACAAGTCACTTAATCCCCATTGCCTAACTCTTACATACTTCTGTCTTGGAACCAATACATAGTATTAATTCTAAGACCAAAGGTAAGGATTTTTTATTAGTGTGTCTTCCCTTCCACTGCTTCACCCTGTTTTGTGAGATGATCATGTATTTCGTTTCCCATCATCATTCTCTGTAAGATTTTACAAATGAGTTTATATTCTAAACTAGAAGACAGCCCCCAGGCTAGATTTGGCCCTTGAGCCACAGTTTGTCAATCCTTGTTCTAAACCAATGTTTCCCTTGGTTGCCATATCTCTCCCTAGCAAGTAACCCAAATATTTATTGGCTAAGGCTGTTCTTAATACAATTTTTTGTTGTTGTTTTCCTCATTTTGGTAATTAATCAAACCTCTGTGCAGAAATATTATAATAGGTGTTATTATACACATAATAGAGGCAGTTAGGTGGCACAAAGGATAAAATGCTTGGAGTTAGAAAGACCTAAATTCAAAACCAGCCTCCATCACTTACTATTTGTGTTATCCTGGGCAAGTCCCTTAACCTCTGTCTGTCTCAGTTTCCTAAACTCTAAAATGATTATCATAACACATCTCCCTCCCAGGATTGTTGTAAGGATCAAATGATTTTATATTTATAAAGCACTTAGCATAGTGCCTGGCACAAAGTAGGTTCTATCTAAATGTTAACTACTAATTGGTATCAGCATCATCATCATCATCATTAATGGCCTTTTTCAATCTCCTTTTTTTGGCATTAATTTTTCATTTAAATAGATCAGGCTATAAATGTTTCCATTGCCCACTGTATCGTTTTCTTATTTTGTTCTTTCTTCTAAGTTTATAATAATTTTGATCTTTTCTCTAACAAGTCAAATGCAGACATCTGATTTAGGAATGACTCCCCCATCAGTTATGAGTCATTTCTTATCTGATCAAATATTATCAGCTTCATTTTTTCTGTTATTTGATTTAGTGCTGGCCCTTCCAAGCTCCTTCTGAATCTTTTCTCAACTGCATTATCTATGGTTGGTAAAGTCTAGTTATGGCCAGTTTTCAAGTCTTTGGTCTTTTTCATTCTTATCTTTTAACCTAGATTTCTCATGTACTCCAACCTTTGCATTAAATTACCAGAAATTGCACTTGCTCTAAAAACATCACTGATGTAAGCTATAGGAAAACTTTCAAGAACAATATTCTGAGCAGATCACAACTTTAGCATCAAACAACTGATTGAAATACAAGATTTTGATGCATTTCATTTTTGTAAACTATAAAAAAAGTATTTGGTTTCATAGAACAAAATGTCAGCCTGGTAGCTTTTCTCCAACAAAGCGTCTTCTATATGTGTGTCCAAGTTGTACAAGATTCCTGGAGGAATATAACAAATGAGCTAGCCTGGTTCAATTACTTCTTGATCATTAATATGAAGCAAGAGATAAAGAAAAGAGTTCTGTGCTCACCAGGGGAATCATGAAGGAGACAAAACAGCAAGTTGAGCAAGCAAGCTTTTATGAACACTTCTATGTGTCAGACCCTGTAGGTGGTGAAGATAGAAGGACAGAAAAAATGAAATTATCCCTGCCTTCAAAGAGCTGCCATTCTAACAGGGGAGAAAAGGTGTATTTCTACAAATACAAACAAACCCCACACAAAGCTGATTCATGGTAGTTATAGGGACCTTGAGGATGGAAAAGCACCAGAATCTGGGGAATTCAGGAAAGGCAGAAAATGGTACTCAAGTTGATTCTTAAAGGAAGCTAGAGGAAGGGCTATGGAAGGAGAGCATCCCTGAAAGGGGGGAAATAGAGGATTGTTTAGGAAGAATGACAAGGCCATTATAGTTAGTATGTGGGGAAGAACGATGTGGAACAAGGCTGGAAGGCAGAATGGGAGTCCAGAATGAAGAAGGATTCATTAAAGATGGGAAGGTCTTTCAGATGTTTTTGCTGCTCACATCAAGTCCTGGAGTATTCAAGAATTTCCTACATGAGATTTAAAGTCTCTCTAAAGAATTTAATCTAAATTAACACACCAGGAAACAAAAAGCAAATGGATAAAGAATACCCATTTCCAAATGGCAGAGTAGATAGAGTGCCAGGCCTGGAGTCAGGAAGACCTGAATTCAAATCCACCTTCAGACACTTCCTAGCTATGTGACCATTGGCAACCCCCATTGTCTAGCTCTTACCACTCTTTTTTTTTTTAATTAAAACTCTTACCTTCTGTCTTGGAGTCAATATTGTGTATTGGCTCCAAGGCAGAAGAGTGGTAAGGGCTAGGCAATGGGGGTTAAGTGACTTTCCCAGGGTCACACAGCTGGGAAGTGTCTGAGGCCAGATTTGAACTTAGGAACTCCCATCTCTAGGTCTGGTTCTCAATCCACTGAGCTACCCAGCTGCCCCCTCTTACCACTCTTTTGCCTTGCACCAATACTTAGTATTGATTCCAACATGGAAGGTAAGGGTTTAAAAAAAAAAAAAGAATATCAATTTTCCAGACTATATAACACAGTTGAGTGGACAACCTATAGAGTTCATCCATCAATGTGTGTGTGTTTGTAAATTGGACATAATTTACAAATGAATTATGTTCAGTTAAGACTTCCTTTAGGAAACTGCAAAATTATTTAAATGACCTCAAGTTTCTCCCCCAAACAAAGACCTAATTTTTTAATACAAATATTATTTTGATGGTGGAATATGGCCCTAAGCCAGGGAACACTATATAGTGGTCCATGAAGAGTCAAACCTGAAAATGGCACAAAGCAGTGTGAGAAGGCTACAAAATACTACAAATAAGGAATCTGAGCCAGGTTCCAATTAGTCCCATGATGTGATTAAAATATTCAAATTCTAACTGCATATTTTTCATTGGGCTGGAACCAATTATTCCATATTCCAAAATTAAAATTTCAAATAGTTTAAATTCAAATACATTCAACCACTTCACAGCATTCATTGTTCTCCCTAATCAGGACCTGGCTGTAATAAATAAGAAGAAGCATCATGAGGGATTTAGTCAAAGATATTCTGTATGATTAAAAATTAGATGAGCTGATTGTGTGCTAAGAATTAAGCATAACTGATACACATCTCTGGTCCACTGGAATTCTGATGCTATCAAGAGAAATGGGGGGAAGCCTCTGGGATTGTGGGGACCTCCCAGAAACCAATAGGATAATGATGGAGACTATACCTATAATTTCAGGGATATATAGATTGCCAGGTAAGGGAAGTGTTACTATCAATGCAGGTCCATGCATTGGAGACTTGTACCTTGAGAGAGGTGCCTAACAGTGCCAGGGTCATCAGTCAGTATAAGTCAGAGGCAAGATTTGAACACAGCTCATCCTGGCTCCGATGTCACTTCTTTTATGCCTGGCTGCCTCTCAAACCAATGAAGAGACAAGGAAATGAGTCACAAAGAATGGGTAGTTCTGGAGAGGTTGAGATCTGATTGGAGGAAATGTTTCTATGAGTGAGATCATGATTTCATTTGAGTAATTGAAAGAATAAACTTTTATGTGCCTAAATTTGGTGGTTGACTCTATGGGTCAACTCTATGAGGGTGCTACAGTGGTACTTGAGATAAAACATTTCTGAAGGGGAAGAAAAAATAAGTTGAAAGAGGTTTTGAAAACCCATGTATACTTGCTTTCTTTATATATATTTCCTACTTTCTCAAAAAAGGAGAAGAGTAGTCTAAGGCAAGTTACATGATGTCTCTGGGACTCAGTTTCCTTATCTGTAAAATGGGGCTATTAGTCTCTACCCTGGATACTTCATAGAGTTATTGTGAAGATATTTTTCTGAATCAAGTAGAAAATAAATATGCATACATGAATGGGGGGAAAGGGGGAAGGAAGGGGACCTAGAAGTACCAGTTCTCAAAATATGCTACAAAGAAGTAATCATTAAAAACAGTTGATGACTCAGTGGATAGAGAGCCAGGACTAGGGTGGGAGGTCCTGGGTTCAATTTTGGTCTCAGATTTTCCTAGCTGTGTGACCCTGGGCAACTCACTTAACATCTCCCTCCCTGTCAATTGCTTAGCCCTTACCACTCTTCTGCCTTGGAATCAAAACACAGTATTAATTCTAAGATGGAAGTTAGGGGTTTGTTTGTTTGTTTGTTTTTTTAAGCAGCTTGATACTGATTTAAAATATAAAGAGACTGGTCAGTGGAACAGATCAGTACACAACATACAGAAGCAAACAAATACAGTAATGTAGTCCCAGTTACTTGAGTAAAAGCTCACAATTTGACAAAAAGTTCCAGGAAAACAGAAATTTTGGCATAAATTAAGTATAGACCTTCATCTCACCCCATATATGAAGACAAACCCCAAATGGGTTGAAAGGTGACTTCATAAGCCAATCAGAGGAGCAAAGAAGAAGTTCTCTTTCATATCTATAGAAAAGACAAGAGTTTATTATTAAACAGATAATGGAGTCTCAGAAAGTAAAATGGGCAATTTTGTTTGCATAAATTTAAAAGCTTTTGCATAAACAAATCTAATACAGTTAAAAGAGAAACAGAAAACTGGGGGGGGGGGATCTTTGCCACAAGTTTCTCTAATAAAGGCCTCATATCAAGATATGTAAAGAATTTATTAAAATGTATGACTGAGTCATTCCCCAATGAAAAGCCAGAGATATGAACAGAAAGTTTCCAAAGAAAAAAATCCAAGCTATCAACAATCATTTTTAAATGCTCTTTTTCACTAATAATTTGAGAAATGCAAATAAAGACAGTTTTGAACTTCTACCTCCTAGTCATCAGTTGGCAAAGACAGCAAAGAGGAAAATGACAAATGTTGGAGGAACTACAGAAAAAGAGACACACTGATGCATTGTTAGTGAAGCTATGAACTGGAATAGTCATTCTGGATAGCATTTTGGAATTAGGTCCTAAACTAAAAGTTTCGCTACTGTGCAGACTCTTTAGCCCAACTATATTACTATTAGTTCCATACCCTAGAGATAAATAATAATAATAATGTTAACATTTATGTAGCATTTCCTATATTCCAGATACTGTGCTAAACACTTTACAAATATAATCTCATTTGATTTGCATAATAACCCTGGAAGGTAGATGCCATTATCATGTCCATTTTACAAATGAGGAAACTGAAGTATAGAGGCTAAGTGACTTGCCAAGGGTGATTGATTTCCCAACTACTAAATGTCTGAGGCTAAATTTGAACTCACATCTTCCTGAATCAAGGCCTAGTACTCTGTCCACTGTGCTACATAACCACCATAGATATCAAAGGAAAATGGAAAGGATTTATCAGCATGTACAAAAATATTTTAGCATTTCTTATAATAGTCAAAAGCTGTCAGCTAAGGGAATATACATTTAAAATTGGAGAATAGCTAAACAAATTATGGTTGGTGAATGGAATAAAATATCACTGTGCTTTAAGAAAGGATAAAATCAACAACTTTGAAGGAAACTGGGAAGATCTTTCTAAACTAATAGAGGATGAAATTGGGAAAACTAGAATAATTTGTATAAAGACTATAAAATAATAGAGAAAAATAATTTTGAAAAACTTAAGAACATTGATCAATTCAATAATAAACCAGAAAGTCTAGAGGACTAAAGATAAAACATGATATCTATTTCCTACCAAAGAGGTGTGGACTTTAAATGCAGAAGGAGACATATTTTTGGATTTGGCCAATATGAAAATTTCTTTTACTAGCCTAAGCATTTTTGTCATAAGAGTTTAACAAAATTTCATTTTTTATATGTATTGTTCAACTGGAGTGAGGAGAAGAGAAAGGAAATAAATGCTTTTTAAAATAATTTTTAAAGCTCTTTCAAAGAAAACAAGAGATTTCATTAAAATACAAATACAGACTGGAATATGTTAAGTTCTACAAAAATATTCATTGTTGCTATTATTAGTGTTTAGTTTTGGTTTTAGTTTTGATTTTGGTTTTCAATAACACTCATGATTTCATTTCTGTAGGAAATTCCCAGCGAGGAAACTTCCTCTACAAATTCTGACCATACCTGTTTGGCAGTTTAGAGTCTTAAAGAGTTTCCTGGTGTACAAAGACAGATATGAACTGACTTTCCCAGAAACTTTTTTTGTTGTTATTCAGTCCTGCTCTCATGACTCCCTGTGCAAAGTCCATGGGGTTTTCTTGGCAGAGATATTAGAACAGTTTGCCATTTCCTTGTCTAGTGTGTTCCCATTTTACAGATGAGAAACTGTAGGAAATAGGAAATAAATTACTTGTTCAGGGTACCATAGCTAGTAATTATCTAAGGCTAGATTTGAATTTAGATCTGACTGCAGATCCAATGCACCATCTAACTGCCCCATGGAAGTGAACATGGACTCAGATCTTCCTGACCAAGGCTTGTTCACAATGCCTCTCTTGTTATGAATACTATTATTTATGTTCCTAATTATCCTTTACATTGCCTAGAAATAACTATCAGTCAAAAATCAACAAACATTTATTAAGTACCTACTATGTATTAGGCACTGCTTTAGGTGAAGGGATACAAAGACAGAAAAATGACAAATCCTTGAGCTCAAGGACCTCCGTTCTAGTGGGATCACACTGCATGATTTCTCATTCACTACACTTCTCAACTCTCCTGTGAATTATGCCCCTATCAGTGTCCTATCCCAGGTCTGATTTTTCCATTCCACTCTTGTCCTTCCTCAAAGGAAGGTTCACTTTTTCAGGGTTCTAAGTTCCTCTCCCTCACCTGCCTCTCTGGCCAATTAAAAAACAAGGTAAAGCCAGAGAGAGAGAGAGAGAGAGAGAGAGAGAGAGAGAGAGAGAGAGAGAGAGAGAGAGAGAGAGAGAGAGAGAGAGAGTGGCTAGTGTAGATTGGACAGGAGATGACCCAGAGAGGCAAGGGGGAATGTGGCCACTTCTAAAGGTAGAGAACAGCATAGAGAATCAAGATGGTAGAGTAGAGAAACTATAAACTCAAGAAGCGTAGTAGCCTGGATTGTTTTCCACTTTTTGTCTTTGTATCCCTAGCTTGAGTTGGTGCCTTAACACATAGTGGATGCTTTTTACAAATGTCTATTTCATCCTTCCATCATTGACTCACAATCAGGAATTCTCTCTCAGACACCTAACAGACATCATAGGCAAGACGTTTAATCGTGTGGAGTCACGGCTTTCTCATCTGCAAAATGGCAATAATTATACTTTTACTACTTACCTCATAGGGTGAGGAAAGTGTTTTCCTCATTCTATAAATGTGAGTTGTTTTTATTAATTGGGTTTCCCTGAGCTCAAAGTCCCCACATAAATTTCAGAGCCATAACTAAGGCAGGGTGACTGGGGTTTTGGTTTCCTTGCTACAACAGTTTCCTCTAGCTTTCCATCTCCCAGTATTTCTGAGCATCTCATTCCTTCACCTAGTACCATGCCCTACACCTTCTGCCATGCCACAGGGACTTGATGAGACTGCCATGGGGAAGGGAAGTGCAACAGTCATTCCCTCTCCCAGCACGACTGTCCTTTCTGTCCATTGCTCATAATTAAATTTGTCCCTGGTACCAGAATTTTTAGCCAGCACACTGTATCTATTGCTCTCTGTCCTGGTTTCTCCAAAGTACTGAGAAAAAGACACAACATCATCCTCACAGAGAATCCTGGCTCCCATCAGAAAGATACTATTCCTAGCCCCAAGGACAGATTAAAGACTATCAGGGTACCACAGAGGGGCTCTGGGATTCCAAGGAAGCAATGCTGCCCTGAGAGAGTCCCTGTTATTAGGATATCAGAGAAAGGAAGATATGCTTTTTCATGAGGGACTGGAGAATCAAATGGATTTTGAGGTCAGAGGCCAAGAATGTGGGGAGATCCCTGTGTGGAGGAAGGATGTTAGAGTTTACTGAATCAAAAGAAATATTCATTTTGCCCCACAATCAAAATCTGAGTGCTCCCATCACTCTGGCTTCTTGCTCTCTTATCTTGGAGGCCTGTTTCTGCATGTCCCACACAAGAATCATTCATCTCTTTTGAATCCATCAAAGCCTTTACTGAAGACAAGAAAAGAAGAAAAACAGACTTTTTCCAATCATCACCTTGAGTCTCTGGACCCCACGAGAAAGTTGCTGCTATCACACCTATTTTATAGGTGAGAACTAAACCTCAGAGAAGTGAGAACTTGCCCAGGATAATAGAAATTCATGACAGGGGTAGGTTTAAACTTGAGTCTTCTCAAATCTACATTTAACATATGCATTTAACATCTACATTTAACATCAAGGACTACTCTGAAATCAGGAGACCTGAATTCAAATCCTGAATTAGATACCAGTTGTATGACCTTGGATGAATCACTTAAACTTTTTGCCTCAGTTTCCTCATCTGTAAAAAAAATGGGAATAAGAAGAGCACTTCCCTTCCAGAGTTGTTGTGAAGATCAAATATTTGGGTTTTTTATTGTCATGCAAAATACAATTCCTTATCGGTCACTGTTGTAAGATAAGCAAATATTATAAAGATAACCAAATATTATAATTTAACCAATTGTAAAATAACCAAAACCCCCAAATAAAGTCATAAATAAACTGATGTGATGACTCCAACAATTCTTTCTCTGAAGTCGGATAGCTTTCCCCATCATAAATCTTTCAGGATTGTCCCAAATTATTGCAGTGTTGAGAGTAGCCAAGTTTTCACAGAGGAAGATCAAATATTTGTAAAGGGTTTAACACAATGCCTGGCACATAGTAGGTGCTCCATAAATGCTGACTATTGTCACTTAGGGAATCAGTTAGAGATATCTGTAACTAATAGTTTCTTCCCCTCTGAGATTACTTTCTATTTACTCTGTCTCTATCTACCTAGTTACATTGTCTCTCCCTTTAGTGTGTGAGCTCTTTGAGGGCAAGGATTGTTTTTGCTTCTCCTTATATCCCCACTGCCTGGCACATAGTAGGCATTTAATAAACACTTTTGAACTGACTCACTAGATGGCATCTCTAAGATGACAGAAACTCTCAAGGTTATAGAAAGTAGAGATCAGGGAGTCCTGGAGCAATCAGAGAAGACTTCACAGAAGAGGTGGGATTTGAGCAGACCCGGAAGGAGGGGTAAGTTTGGGTTAGATAGAAGATTTTGAGGGAGGGCATATCCCAGATGGTTGGAATAGTCTGAGTGACGATGCCAAGGCAGAAATGAGAATGACGTGACCAGAGATTATCAAGGAGACTGGCCTGGCTGGAATAGAGGGTTTATCAGCGAGAGCAATGAGAGATAAGGAAGAACAGGTCCAGATGGTGGAAGGCTTTGAATGCCTTGGCTCAGTCTCTTTCTCTCTGCCTGGTCTATCCCAGGACATATCATGTGCCCATTGGTTGGGCATGGACTCTGGTTGGCACTGCCAAGAGGGGGAAGGGGAGAAGAGTTATTTTACTAGAGAGTGGCCAGCACCCAGATACACATACACACACACAGGCACACACGAACAGAAAAGAGCTGGCTAAATCCTTTGTCCAGAACCTCAGAGACACTTAAAATGACAAATGAAATGTAATGGGCTAGAACTAAGCTTGGGATGGGAGAACTCATGGACAGGATATGGGATCTGACCTGGCTCCAGTCAGAATCAGTTACCTCCAGAAATTGACTTTCCAGACATCAAACTGCCCCTAAAGAGGGAAGAGGGAGGTTGGGGTGCAAACACACTTAGGTACACCCTTGCTGATGTGTGCGATCCTGGGTTGGAGGATGAATGCAGGGGTCTCCCCTATTTTTCCCCCAGATATTTCCCAGGCTCCCACTCCTAGCTAGGCAATTGGTGAATTGGAGAATCCCCTTAAGCCTCAGTTTCCTCATCTGTCGAATAAAGATGATGATATTCCCAACCTACTCCTTCACAAACACCTACATACATATACACACACACCAGGATGCTCTAAAGTCTTGAGATAATGTCTATAAAGTGGCTTCCTACATTACAACAATGTCTGCTATTTCATTCCAGGGACCCTCGCACGCAGAGCCCCTAGATTTAAAAAAAAAAAAAAAAGTCCTGTGGTCCTGGATGCTTGATCCTCTGTACTTTTGCCATGCCTCCAGGGATCTGCATGCCCTCCCCAGCTCAATCTGAAGAGGCTCAGAACACCCAATCCTCCTCCTTCCGCCACCCCAGACAAGCCTCAGAACAAACCCCAGGGAGGCAGGACCCACCTGGAGCCCAGCCCTAGCAACAAGCCCTTACTCTCCCTCCACACCCCACTCCACCCCAGCAGGACTCCCCCTGCCAGACTCCCCCGATAACATCAGCCCTACAAGAATCTAGGTCAGCCTGCTTATCTCATGGTGAAACTGAATCCATCTAGGAATCCAGCCTTGACTTGGGTTACACATGTAAATCACAACCATATTTCATGCTGAAAATGGGTCTAGTGGGAAGGATGGAGAAAGAGGAAAAATCCCAGGAACACACTGGCTTGGGGTTGGAATGCAATTTATTACCAAATAATTATATGTTATCTATGGGCCCAGATCATAACTTGAGTATGTGTAGCAGGGAGAGGCAGCCTTAAATATTTCCTAACCCCCGTTACCAGCTTTTTCCAACTGCATTTGCAGCAAGAACTTTACTGTTAGTAGCTGCACAGTGAAACCACCATGTGCAGATGGGGGTGGAAGGAAAGACAGAGACAGAAACAGAGGAAGAGACAGGCAGAAGCCAAAAAACAAACAAAAAGACACAACCCCATCTAGGTCTCCAGGTGAGGGAAGAACAATTAGCAAAAATATGCTCTATGATTCTGTTTAGCGTTTTCCTCCCAAGACTTTGGGTACAATTTTCTCCTCTACTAGAGCACTTAGCTTATAACAGTATTTGCTGATTTAAAACATTAATACACTCAACCCTCAGATATCTTTTTTGTCCTAAAGGTAAACTAAGGCAGAGGATACAACTCAAAGAAACAATTTGAGAAAGAGTCAGCTTATGGGGGAACAAGAGGAGGCAGAGAGAGATAGAAAGAAATATAGAAGGAGAAATCCCAAAAGATTCAAGGAGAGGAGAGAGAGTGTGGAGCAGGGAAACATCGAAGATGAGAAATGAAGAGAAGTCCAAAGACATTTGGAGACAGCCATTAGAGGAGAGGCAAGAGAGGAACAAAGACAGGCAGGTGTGGGGTGGCACCATTCCTCTCTGATCTGGCAGTGGCTTCTGGTACAACTCCTTCTCTATGAGAAAGTAGAACTTGAAGGAGGTTCTTCTGTGGCAGTTGCCTTTAGTCCTACACCTGTGCCACTGAGCAAAGCTGGGGAAAATATACAGCCATGTTGACTAGATCCACTACAAATTTATGTTATACAATCTCTACTGCACCCTCACTGCTGCAAGGCAATATTTTTATACCTCCCTAATTAAATCATTATCTCACTCGTTATAGTGGCTGTTCTAAACAGAGAGTGGCTTCTCTCCCCCAACTTTCTCAGTTGAGAACCTTGCCTCATATTTTACTGAAAAAATTGAGACCATTTTCTGAGCCCCTTATTTTTCCTTCCTCCCAGATGCCTTCTGTTTGGATCTCTTCCTTCACTTTGTCTCACATGAATAAGTAGCCCTTCTCTTTGCCCAGAAAAAACCCCTCTATATACCCAAATGATCCTATTTCATCCCATTTTCTACGTTTCATTACCCCTTCTATCATCCCTACTTTCTCATTAATTTTTCATCTTTCCCTGTTTACTGACTGCTTCCCTTCTGCTACATCTTCCCCATTATTAATAAACCCTCACTCAATCCTTCCATTCTCACAAGCTATCACCCCATTATTTCCTCTTTGAGAAGGCCACCTACAAAGAGGTGCCTCTACTTCCTTTCCTCTTGCTCTCTTCTAAACTCTCATGTCTAGTTTCCTTCCTTGTCATTGAGCTAAGAAATGATCTCTCAATTGCCAAATCCAATGGCCCTTTTTCAGCCCTCCTCCTTCATGATTTCTCTGGAGCATTTGGTACTATTGACCCCTCTCTACTTCTTGATATTCTCTTCTCTCTAGGTTTCTATGACTTCTGGTTCTCCTCCTTCTTATCTGACCGCTTTTTTTTTTTTGCCTCCTTTTCTGCATCTTCATTCAGCATCTTCACCTGATGATCTCATCAGTTCCCATAGATTCAATTATCATCTCTATGCTGATGATTCTCAAATCTTGTTATCCAAATATAGCCTCTCTGCTAATCTCAGAATCCAATAAGGACCATTTGAAGGTCCTGGGAGAAAGGTTGTTCTGGCTCTAATACAAGGCAGGAATCCCCTGGATATTGTGCCACACTGGGAAGGGAACACTCAAGATCCTGGCTGGCTCCTGACTGGTTTAAAACACCAAATGAAAGTCAAGAAACTTTTTTTTAATTAGTTCATTGGTATAGGAAACGCCACCAGGAAATTCTTTCTACCAGTGTTAATTGAATCTCCTTGCAATTTAGTCTTAGAGATTAGTCTGAAATACTGAAATGTTTTAAATATGTTGTCCAGGGTTGCACAAAGTTATACGTCAAATGCACTACTTGAACCAAGGTCTTCTAGACACCAAGGTCATCTTTCTATCCACTACACTATGCAGGAAATATTATCCAAGTTTATACAATCCTGAGAAAAGTCAGATTCTTGCTGCCTGCTTCCCCAAACTTCTTGCTTTCTCCTCAGGGAAAGCAGAGCAGAAAGAAACCAAGCAACAGTCCTAGAAGAAATTAGATAGATGTAAAGGATAACAAGTAGCAGTCCTAATAAATCTGGTTCTGATGGAAAGTCCGCTAGGTGGCTCAGTGAATAGAGAGCCAGGGCTAAAGATTGGAGGTCCTCGGTTCAAATCTGGCCTCAGACACTTCTTAACTTCGTGACCCTGTGCAAGTCGCTTAGGTTCAATTGCCTAGTCCCTTAGCACTCTTCTGCCTTGGAATCAATACCTAGTATCCATTCTAAGACAAAAGATAACGGTTAAAAAATAAATAAAGTCAGGGGATAGATTAAACAGGAAATGGTCTACTATCCTAATATAAATTTACCCTGTCCTTTCTAACTTCTAAAATGCATGGAGTGATGGTCATACATGGATAGGGTCACAGACCTGGAAGGGAGCTTAGAGGTCAGGTAACCTTTTTTTGAAGATAAGGAAATTAAGGTTAAGTGACTTGCACAAAGTCACACATGTAAAAGTGGCAGAGCAAACACAGAATGTCAACTTCAAATAATAATGATAGCTAACATTTATAAAGCACTTTAAAATCTGCAAAACAAATGGAGACTGCAAGGTGACCCAGTGAATTGAGAGCCAGGCATAGAGATGGGAGGCACTGGGTTCAAATGTGACCTCAGACACTTCCTAACTGTGTGACCCTGGATGAGTCACTTAACCCTAATTGCCTCACCCTTAATATTCTTCTGCCTTGGAGCCAGAACACAGGAAGATGTATTCTTAGATGTGTTCTTAGATTCTAGGATGGAAAGTAAGGGTTTTAAAAAAAGAAAGTTTTGCAAAGCAAACCTATATTATTTCATTTGATCCTCTCAACAATCCTATAAGGTATTTGATAATATTACCCCTATTTTACAGATGAGTTAACTGAGGCTGGAAGAGGTTGAGTGATTTGTCCAGGATCACATAGCTAGCAAGTATGTGGGGTGGTATTTGATCTCATCTTTCTGCCCCTGAGTCCCCTAGCTCCCATCTGTTCATTTTCCAATATTCTACACCCACTGTCTTCAGTCCAGGTCAGACATTACCTAGAGTATTGCTTTTATATTATAGGTAGTAAGTAAGGGATAGAGTAAATTTCATGGATTAGCTTTAAGAGAAAAAGAGGAGAATTTGGATACAAGCACTGAGAGAGGATTCTGACAAGGAGAAAAAGATTGTGGGAATTTGTACTGGCATTAGCAGTCATTCTCTCTCCTGGCTTATATTGAGCTATAAGGAGGTTTTACTCTGGCAATTTTTCCCTTGGCAATCATAATCTCTTAGAGAGATTAGTGATTTCTTGGTTGAGAGTTTGCCTTGGAGTGGACTGCTTTTACCTGAGATACAGAGACCATCTGCCTGTGATCCATCTGCCAGAAATCCACTTGGCCAACATAATCCCAAGGGTTTGTTACCTGGGATTTGGGTTATCTAGTAAAGTCAGTCCCAGGCTTTAGGTAAAGGCTCAAATACACCTGAGAGTCCTTCCTCTTTGTCCTTATAGTAATCCATATTAATTAGGTTAGTTTATAGTCAGATAACTTTGGGGGTCTTAGTTAAGAACAGGGAGCTATAGGAAGGGCTTGAGAAGATCAGAAGAGCAAACCCTGAGAGGGGGAGCATAGATTGGTGGGAGGAGCTATAGCTGGATAGATTTAAGACTGTATTTATCATTTCCCTACCCTTAATAAACTTGTTTTTTTTTTTTAATAATTTCAAGGGTTGTGCTTTACTGGCCTGGGGGAGGTCCCTGGTGGGTTTTATCATCTCTTATCCATATAGTAAGGATTTTTATTTAAAGTACCATATTTTAGGGAGGGCCCCTAAATGTAAGTGACATACCCACCCCCCAAGTTTGAGTACTCATGGCCATCTTCTCTATACTCTCCTTTGGTTATCACACTCATTTCCATGGATTTAATGACTTAACAAATATCTCCCAGATCTGAAGATTCAGTCCTAATCTTTACCCTGAACTCCAGTTCTATCATCCCTCCAACTGACTATTGGACATTTCCACTTGAAGGTCCTATCACCTCAAATTCAATATTTCCTAAATTGTTGCCCATCTCACTCTAATTCTCTTCCATATTAACCTCTCTATTGGTGGCACCACCATCCCTCCTAATCACTCAGGTTCATAAACATGGGGTCTCCTTTGATGCTTCCCTCTCTCTCACAATCCCCATAACAATCAATTAATCAGCAACTATTTTATGAGCTCCTACTATGTGTCATAGTCTGCTAGGCACTGTGGATACAAAGACAAAAATGAAGTAGTTCCTGTTCTCAAGGAACTTTGATCACAGGAGACAACATTAACAAATATCATGTTGTTAAGTCATATCTGACTCTTCATGACCCCATTTGGTGTCTTCATGGCAGAGATACTAGAGTGGCTGGCCATTCCCTTTTACTGCTCATTTTACAGATGAAGAGACTGAAGCAAACACGGTGAAGTGACTTGCCCAGAGATACCCAGCTAAGAAGTGTATGAGGATGGCTTTGAACCAGAGCTCTATCCATTGTGCCACCTTGGGATAGGGACCAGGATCTACCATTCTACCGTACTGTAATTTCTATCTGCTGTGGGTAGTCCTGCCCCCTGAGCCCAAGCAGAGCAAGTCTATTCCTTCTTCTACATGATAGCTTTTCAGACACTGGAACACTGAAAAATCCCTTCCTAAGGTTTAGAGTCAGAAGAAACCTCAGAGGCCATTTATAGTAACCCATTCTTGAATAAGAATTCCACTAGCAGCATACTCCACAAATGATTATCCAGTCTTTCCTAGAGGCAACTACATGGCCCAATGGAGAGAACACTGGGTTAGGAAGACCCAAGTTCAAATCTAACCTGAGGCACTTATTAGCTATGTGACCCTGGGTAAATGACAACTTCTATCTGCCTCAGCTTCCTCAACTGTAAAATGAGGGTAATAATAGCACCTACCTCCAAAGGTTGTTGTGAGGATTAAATGAGATCACATTTCTAAATGTGTGGTGCCTTGCACATAGTAAGTGCCTAATAAAATGCTTGTTTTCTATTTATAGCAGCTCTTTGAATGGTGTCAAAGAATTAGAAATTATGGGGATGTCCATCAGTTGGGGAATGGCTGAACAAATGGTGGTACATGTTGATGATGGAATACTACTGGACTATATAAGAAATGACAAGCAGGATGATTTCAGAAAAATCTGGAAAGATCTGAAGGAACTGATGCACAGTGAAATAAGCAGAACTAGGAAAACATTGTACACAATAACCGCAATACTGGACAATGATTCTCTATGAAAACTTGGCTGTTCTCCACAATGCAGTTATCTGAGATAATCCTGAAAGACTTATGATGGGGAATGCTATCCACCTCCAGAGAAAGAACTGGTGGAGTCATCCTTCACATCAATGTATTTATGGTTTTATTTGGGGTGTTTTGGTTACGTACAAGTGTGTTCTTACAGTGATGACCAATATGGAAATGTGTTCTGCATGATGATAAAAATGAAATGAAATTATTTTTTAAATGCTTGTTTTCTTTCCAGACTTCACTCCAATGATTTCTGGAGCAACATTTTGGGATAGCTCCAGTTTTCTTTCCTTACATGAAGCCTAAATTTGCCTAAAGTTACTTCTCTCCATTACTCCCAGCTCTGTATCCCTGTTAAATTTCATTTTAAATTAAACCCAATGCACTGACTTTTCAAGGTCTCTTTGGATCCAGAAGTCAGCATATGAAATATCCTCTCAGATTTGTATCTACTACAAATATGATGCCCATGCCATCTATGCCCTTGTATTGTCATTGATAATATATATTATAATAAAAGAATATATTATATGTAATAACGTGTTACAATAATAAATATATATAAGAGCAAATATTTAATAATGTTATATTATAATAATAAATATACTTATCAAAGGGCAAATAGTGTTTCATCTTAATATAAGGAGAAAGCTTCTGGTAAATAGAACTTCAAAAGATAAAATAGGTTGATTTATGAAGCAGTGAGCTTCCCTTCTCACAAGGACAGTAATAAAAACAACCCAGCCAAAGTCAAGGGTATATGATGGAGCACACACAAGTTCATAGAAAGCAGAGACCTTGGTGTGTCTAACACCGCACCTCCCCTAGCACGAGGAGAAGCAAGAAGCCAGGTTCTGAGCAGACATGTTCAATTCAGGGAGTATTAGAGACTACAGCTCATTTAAGGTCAAATTTAATTTTTTTTCATTAAATTCAATAGAAACAAAGATACTCAGAATGGGAAAGAATCATCAACTTTAATCCATTTTATAAATCAGAAAATGGAGGCTCAGAGTAAGTCAGTAAGTTGGAATAAATATCTAGAGGAGTATGAAAGAATGTGTTGAAGGTTTCAGAATTCCCAAAGGTAGGGACCATGACTTTAAGGAGACAGTGCTGAAAACTACAGGTAATAGCATAAATTTATACGTATATACATTTATATATATATAATAAATAGATGTAGTAAATATATTATTCTATAAATATAAATAATAAATATGTTATATATATATATTATGGGGCACTCACAATTTCGTAGAAAGGAGACACCAACACCACTTGGTGTCCTCATACCAGGGATCCGAGGGATAGTCATCCCACAGATGAGTCATGAATGGGAATTTTACACATTTTCCTAGGTCCTCTTCTCCTCCTCTCCCAAAGAGAGCTAGCTCCTGATCAGTGTTTCTGTATCCTTTTCAAGGGTCTTCTAAACATTTCTTCAGAACATTTTAAGGATTGTCTAAATAAGGATCTTCTAAACAGGTCAAGGCTGGAAAGAACAACACATTAACTTAAATAAGCAAATATTCCCACTAGATTGTGAGCTCCTTGAAGACAGGGTCTGTCTTTTGCCTCTACTATCTCAAGCCTTAGTTCAGTGTCTGGCACATACTAAGTGTTTAATAAATGTTTATTGACTGACTAACTAGGTGGTATAGTGGACAGTGCACTGGACTTGGAGTCAGGGAAGAGCTGAGTTCAAGTATTGCCATACACTCATTTGATGTATGTCCCTGAGTAAATCACTTTCCTTTCCTGTAAAATGTCAGTAATAATGGCACTTCGGTTAGGTGGCTCAGTAGATTGAAAGCCAGGTCTAGAGATAGGAGTTTCTGAGTTCAAATCTGAGCTCAGACACTTAGCTCTATTATCCCTTTAAAGTCATGGTCACCTTTGGGGATTCTGAAGCCTTGCACATATATATATTTCCCTTCTCACTCCTTCAGCTCTCTACCCCAACTGACTGCCCTGCTCTGATCCTCAATTATTTGATCTGTAAAATGCACTGAAGTTGATAATCACTTCCTGTTCTGATCATCTTTATTTCTGTGAAATTTAACCAGAAAAAAAATGGACAAGTCATTTAACCCTAGTCGCCTAGTCCTCATCACTCTTATCCCTTGGAATCAACACTTAGTACTGATTTTTTTTAACCCTTACCTTCCATCTTAAAATCAATACCGTATATTAGTCCTAGGGCAGAAGAGTTGTAAGGTCTAGGCAATGGGTGTTAAGTGACATTCCCAGGATCACATAGACAGGAAGTGTCTGAGACAAGATTTGAACTCAGGATCTCCTGTCTCTGAGCCAAGCTCTCAACCCACTGAGCCACCTACTTGCACTCTTTAGTATTGATTCTAAGACAGAAGGTAAGGGTTTTAAAAAAATAATAATAATAGCACCTCTCTGACAAAGTTGTTGTGATGATATAATAACATATATAAAGGATTCTCCAAACTTGAACCAATAGAAAAATATTATTATTTAGATATTTTATACATAACATATAATATGATTATATTTAATATTTATATTATATTGATTATTCTATTCCATTCAAATGATAATGTTTAATAATATAAATATGTTAAATATTATATATACTAATATAAATATTATTGAGGACATTTGTCAATGCACTCAAGTCCTTTTTTGCTTACAGGATAGATCTAAGGCATTGCAAGATACCGAAATTGTCCTAAAACCAAGGAGATCTTCATTCCTAAGTCCTGTCTCTGCTAATAAATAAACTCCAATGGTTCCCTGTTACTTCCAGGATTAAACATAAATTCCTTTGTTTGGCATTTAAGAAAAGAAAGAAAAGAAAAAGAAATTGCCCTGAGAGTAGGCTCTTCCTTGCTCTGAAGCTCTCTTTCCCCCTGCTCTCTGTCTCCATGGTCTCTATCTGACTTTCAAAGCTTTTGAGCTATAAATAGTAGGTCTGCCAAGTATCTCTCCTGTACCACTCAGGACCTGAGGGTGTGAGGGCAGCGACCCAGCAGCCAGTGTGTGCCCTTCTGCCTGCCTATGTGCCTCTGGGAGATGGAGAGATGGAGGGTGGGAAGGATCTGCTTCTGTGTCTGTCTGAGTACATACATGGGGCTGGAATGCTTGTGCAATTGTATGTGGGGAGGGAGAGGGACTGCTGGGTTGGGGTATACCATCTTTTCATGGAGTGAAAATACTTAAATTTCTGACAAATCCTGCCTTGGGCAGCATAATCAGAGATCCTCCCTTCTCACCTTCAGGATCCCACTTCCCTTGGGGGAGAATCAAGTGGATTAAAGATAAATCCTCAAGCATTTGTGGCTGGTGCTTGGGGAGTGTGTCATTTCCACACTTTGTGGTCTCCCAGAGGTCAGGAATGACTCACTCCCACACTCACCTGTTGGGGCATTTATTCATTTCCCCCATGATTGGGGCCAAAGAATAACTGGAGAGATGGGTAAAGTTCTGAGTAGGGTCCTGAAGGAAATGGATGAGGGGAATGAGACGAGAGTTAGTCATAGGCTGGGAGTCAGGAAAATATTTCTAACCATTAAAGGGGACCAAAAGTAGACCCTCTTCAGAGAACCCAGCAGAGCTAGACGATCAGCTGTCCAGTATATTCCAGAGAGGTTTCCTTTCTCATCTGGGTTAGACCTGATGGTCACCGAGGTCCCTACCAACCCTGAAATCTTGAGATTTTTGCCTTCTAACTCCAAGTCCTCAATGCCCAGCCATTTACACTTGGGTTGCCTCTTCTATGGCCACTTATTTCCCCAATATCTGGGTTCTGGGGCACTTGGGACATTGAATTCTATTTAGCCTTGCCTGACCTGTTCTTTATTTCCTGAACAAAAGCTTTGCTCTCCTCACCTCCCACATGCACCCCCTGGCCAGGCAACCTGGGATAGGATAAACTTTTATATATAATACCCTCTATTTGCCAAATGCTTTTTATAAAAGCTTTTTCCTTTTTATAATGACATATCTATATAAATGCTAAATACTTTTTATAAATATTATCTTATTTGATCCTCACAACAATCTTATGAAGTAGGTGCAATTATTATCTCCATTTTATGGATGAGGAAACTGAGGCAGACAGAAGCTATAGCTACTAAGTAGGGTCTGAAGCTGAATTTGAACCCAGGTCTTCCTACATCCAGTCCCAGGCTTATCTTGGCTGTGAACTGCAGAGAGATCACTAATGAAGATTCTGGGCTGAGGACATTTAGGCAAAGGTCCATCAGATTATCAGAGGTCAGAGTGAATCAGTGGATAAGAGCCAGAAACTGAGGCTGACCATTCACGAAAAACACAGGAAAGCAGAGAATTAGAAGCCATCCAAAAAGGAAATAGGAGGCCCCCTCCCTGATACCAGGCAGGCAAGAGACAAGAGAACCCCAGCATCAGAACACAGAACAATCAGGGAAGGCAGAATCAGATCACAGGAGACAACAGGACAGGACAAAGGAAGCAGAATAATATTTGGAATTTCCACTGTCAAACTCGGTCCCAAGTCAATTGCTTTTCCTTTATTTATTGTTCTTATTTTTTGTTTAGTGAGGTAGGGAGAAGAGGTAAATATAGGAATAACTAACTGTGATGTAAACACAAAAAGTAGCAGTAACAAAATAATTTTTAAAGAAAAGAAAGAAATGAAGGCAATTATTTGGAGGAGAAAGACTATATAAAAAGTACCAACTGCATTACCTCAACCTAGAATATTCTCTATGCTTCCCTCCAAGATGGTAGATAGTTCCTAGAAAGGAGCAATAGACCATCTGAGGTTGAAGGAATTAAGAGAAGCCACCTGGAGTGATGAGCAAAAAAGACAGAAACAGACAATTCTCAATCTCTGAACTCTTCTTGGGGAATCTGGTACATTCCAAGTGGAGAGAGAGAGAGAGAGAGAGAGAGAGAGAGAGAGAGAGAGAGAGAGAGAGAGAGAGAGAGCGCAAAATGCTACTCTCTTAGAGATGTCATTGGGTATGATAATATAGATCACATTGATACAGTGCTTTGAGGTTTATAAAGCCCACTTTTGGATGCATTTTCTCTTTTGATTTTCATGATAATCCTATGAGGCATGCTTCTACTGAAATTACTATGTCCATTTTACAGATAAGAAAACTGAAGCTTTGAAAAGGGAAGCAACTTATTCTAGGTCACACAGGGAGTAAGCAGTAGAATTAGAATTTGAAACTAGGTCTTCTGATTGTATGATAATTAACTGCCAAAGACTCAGCTACTGTCACCAACATCAGGATCCAGGACAGTTCTGAAGGATTTATGACAAAGAAGACTAGCCACTTCCAGAGAAAGAACTAGTGGAGGCAGATGCAGATCAAAGCACACTATCTTTCAAATTAGTTTATTTGCAGTTTTATTTGGGGGCTTTGGTTTTATATAAGTATTCTCTTACAACAATGTCCCATATGGAAGTATGTTTTGTAGGATAATGCACATTTAACCCAGGTCAGATAGTTTACCAACTCTGGAAGTGGAGAGAAAGGGGGAAAAGGGAGATGGTTTGGATCTTAAATTTTTGGAAAATGAAGAAGGAAACTATAAGTAAATTAGGCAAATACAGAATAGTATACATGTCAGACCTTTGGGAAGGGAAAGACTTTAAAACCAAGTAAGACATAGAAAGAGTCACAAAATGTAAAATAAATAATTTCGACTACATCAAATTAAAAAGCTTTTGTACAAACAAAACCAATGTAACTAAAATCAGAAGGGAAGCAACAAATTGGGAAACAATCTTCATAAAAACCTCTGACAAAGGTCTAATTACTCAAATTAACAAAGAGCTAAATCAATTGTACAAAAAATCAAGCCATTCTCCAATTGATAAATGGGCAAGGGACATGAATAGGCAGTTTTCAGCCAAAGAAATCAAAACTATTAATAAGCACATGAAGAAGTGTTCCAAATCTCTTATAATCAGAGAGATGCAAATCAAAACAACTCTGAGGTATCACCTCACACCTAGCAGATTGGCCAACATGATAGCAGAGGAAAGCAGTGAATGCTGGAGGGGATGTGGCAAAGTAGGGACATTAATTCATTGCTGGTGGAGTTATGAATTGATCCAACCATTCTGGAGGGCAATTTGGAACTATGCCCAAAGGGTGATAAAAGACTGTCTGCCCTTTGATCCAGCCAAAGCACTGCTGGGTTTGTACCCCAAAGAGATAATAAGGAAAAAGACTTGTACAAGAATATTCATAACTGCGCTCTTTGTGGTGGCCAAAAATTGGAAAATATGGGGATGCCCTTCAATTGAGGAATGGCTAAACAAATTGTGGTATATGTTGGTGATGGAATACTATTGTGCTAAAAGGAATAATAAAGTGGAGGAATTCCATGGAGACTGGAACAACCTCCAGGAAGTGATGCAGAGCAAAAGGAGCAGAACCAGGACTTCTCCATTAGGGTCAATGCAATGTCCCAGAACAACTTGCAGGGATCTAAAAATCACTATCCACAAGCAGAGGACAAACTGTGGGAGTAAAAATACTGATGAAAAGCAACTTCTTGAATACAGGGGCTGAGGGAAATGACTGAGGAGAGACTCTAAATGAACACTCTAGTGCAAATACCAACAACATGGAAATGGGTTCGAATCAAGAACACATGTGAAACCCAGTGGAATCCTGCGTCAGCTATGGGAGAGGTGGTAGGAGGGGGATGGGGAGAGGAAAAGAAAATGATCATTGTTTCCAATGAATAATGTTTGTAAATGACCAAATAAAATAATGTTTAAAAAAATTTTTTTTTGGAAAATGTATGTAGAAAATTGTCATTGCATATAATTGAGAAAAATGTTTTTATTTTATTAAAGAACATCCATGAACTGATGCAAAGTAAAATGAGCAGAACCAGGAGAACATTGTACACAGAAAGTGAAACATTGTGAACGATCAGATGTAATGGATTTACTAGTAGCAATGCAATGATCAAGGACAATCCTGAGGGACTTATGAGAAAAAATGCTAACCATGGGAGTAGAAACACAGGAGAAAAGCATTTGATTGATCACTTATTTATATGGGCATATGATTTGGGGTTTGGGTTTCAAAAGATTGCTCTACTGAAAAAATGAATATGGAAATAGTTATCAAGTCATAACATTTGTGTAACCCAGTAGAATTGCTTGTCAGCTCCTGAAGTAGGGAGGGAAGAGAGGTGAGAGAGAAAATGAATCACAAAACTATAGGAAAATATTTATTTAATTAAAAAAATTAAAATAAATAAAATTTTATTAAAAAAAGAAACCAGGTCTTTTGACTCCATATTCCATAAAGTACTATATAATATGAGATTATTCTTACTCAATGAAAAGCAGTCTGAAGTTACTTATTCCCAGGGTTCAATGGCACAATGCAATGACTGTTGGCTCTGTAGATAAGAGGGGCTAGACTTGAATCCCACCTCTGATGCTTACTGCCTGTGTGACCTTGGACAAGTCACTTACTCTCCCTGGGCCTCAATTTCCTCACCTGCAAAGCCAGGAGGATTGGACTACATAGCCACTTTCTAACTCTACTTTTATGACCCTTCCATCCCAAATGCTCCCAGGGTCCCTTTAGGGAAGTATTTCCAATCAATTAATCAATAAGCATTTATAAACTATGTACTCTAAGTCAGGCACTGTGCTAATGGCTGGGGAAAACACTACAGGGGCAATAGGAATAGCCATTTTCTCCCCTTCCTCTCTTCTGTCCTTCTTTCCTTTGAAGATACTGCCCTCCCAGAGGTCTTTCAGCTGGGGCACAAATCTTGCCAATCAATGTTCTTTTCCTGTTTTAGTTCTAGCTTCTTTGGAGAGTCTAATGCTAGAAGCAGCTAGATGACTTGGTGGAATAAGAGGCAGATCTAGAGATGGGAGGTCTAGGTTCATTTCTGGTCTCAGACACTTCCTAGCTATGTGACCCCGAGCAAGTCACTCAACCCCAATTGCCTAGCCATTATTGCTCTTCAGCTTTGGAACAAATACTTAGTTATAGATGCTAAGATAGAAGGTAAGGGTTTATAAAAAATGTAATGCCAATCAATCATGAAGCCAACAGATGAAAGGGCAAGGCACTTATCCATGGATCCTTGGAGAAGCCAAGATCTGAGTGGGAGTTTGATAGGAACACACATCAGCAGCTATGATTCTGAGCTTTCCTGAAGTCATCGAACCCTTCCTTGCTCAGACTTCACCCACGTCTGTCCAAAAAGGAAAGAAACTTCACCTCTTGGACTCCTAGAAGCTCTGGAGCCCGAGGTGTCATGTGGACCAGATGGCCTGCCTTCTCTAATCAGCTGGCCTTGGTGGTTGGTAGGGAAGATAGGCTCCTGAGGTTGGGAGTCAGAAGAACTTCCCAGGGATGCTTTCAGCAACCTCTCCCAGCCTCCCTCCTTAGAGCCTGTGAGTTTTCAGGGTGAGGGCAGCTCCAGGAACTGTTCTGATATCCTGGTTTTTCTCTCCAGGACAGAGGGGATAGTCTGGGGTTTCTTTGGCCTTCCTCTCACACCTTGGCTTTCAATGTCAAGGCAAAATATTTCCATCCCAACACCCAATCTCATCTATAGACCATCTATGCTACAGATAGGAAGCCTGAGAGGGGCCAGGGGAGGTGGCAGAGAGCACAGAGCTCCTACAGAGGGCCTTGGACAAGCTTCTTGCTGTGTGAGGAGGAAGCAAGTTTGTTTGGACACCGAGGTGTTAATGGGCTAACCTTTCCCTGGCCCAACTCTTCTAGCCCAGTTCAGGCACTATCCCCTGGCATGTTTGATTTCCTCTGGATACTCCTCCAAGATCCCTCCTGTTCTCAGCTTCTTTGCTTTGGACAAACAACCCAACCCTGCCCTGCCATCAGGTTTAGAGCTTTCCTGAGCTTATAATGTGGTTTGGAATACAGACTTGATGGATAAATCCATCACCAAGTCTGCACGCAAGCAGAAGCTGCCCTTCTAGAGTCCATAGTGTTGTTTTATATTCTCTCTCTCTCTCTCTCTCTCTCTCTCTCTCTCTCTCTCTCTCTCTCTCTCTCCTCTCTCTCTCTCTCTCTCTCTCTCTCTCTCTCTCTCTCTTCTCTCTCTCTCTCTCTCTCTCTCTCTCTCTCTCTCTCTCTCTCTCTCTCTCTCTCTCTCTCTCTCTCTCTCCCCTTCCCTCCTCCCTCCCACTTTCCTTCCTCTTTCCTCTCTCTCTCTCTCTCTCCCTCTCTCTCTCTCCCTATGTCCTCTCTCCTCCCCTCCCCACCCTCTCTCTCTCCTGGACTCTCTCTCTCTCTCTCTCTCTCTCTCTCTCTCTCTCTCTCTCTCTCTCTCTCTCTCTCTCTCTCTCTCTCTCTCTCTCTCCCCCCCCTTCCCTCCTCCCTCCCACTTTCCTTCCTCTTTCCTCTCTCTCTCTCTCTCCCTATGTCTCTCTCTCCCTCCCTCCCACCCTCTCTCTCCTGGACTCTCTTTCTCTCTCTCTCTCCCTCCCACTCTTCTCCTTCTTTCCTCCCTCCCTCCCTCTCTCTCTCTCTCTCTCTCTCTCTCTCTCTCTCTCTCTCTCTCTCTCTCCTCTCTCTCTCTCTCTCTCTCTCTCTCTCTCTCCCCCTCTGTCTCCTCCCGTTCTCCTCCCTCTTTCCTCTCTCTTTGTCCCTTTCCTTCCCTCTCCCTCTCTCCCTCTCTGCCCCCACCCTCTCCTTTCCCCAGAGAAAAAGAACAATTCTGGATACTTCAATCAGCTGTTACATAGTGTGTAACTGAGATCATAAGCACTCTATACAATGAGAAGGTCCCAAAAGTTTCATGAAACTGTCAAAGCTTGAGTTGGGCCTTAAGAATGGGATTTATGAATGTAATGGACTTCTCTACTAGCAGCAATGCAATGATCCAGGACAATTCTGAGAGACCTATGAGAATGAACATGATCCACATCCAGAGGAAGAACTGGGAGAGTAGAAACACAGAAGAAAAACAACTGCTTGATCCCATGGGTCGATGGGGATATGATTGGGGATGTAGACTCTAAATGATCACCCTGGTGCAAATAATAATAATATGGAAATAGGGCTTGATCAATGACACATGTAAAACTCATGTCGGCTATGGGAAGGGAGGAGGGGATGGAAAGAACATGAATTATGTATCCATGGCAAAATATTCTAAATTAATTAATTAAACAAAAATTTTCAATTAAAAAAGAATGGATAGGATTTAGATAAGGGGTGAGAAAAGAGGAAAGTATTTCAGGTATGAGGTGACTATTATGATCTCAAAGGAGGGAATAAGGATGATGGATGGAAGTGGGTTATTAAAGTTCCTAAAAATTTATGAATATTATTATGTTATATATGTATATCAAGCACTCCACTGACTGTATAATTATGACCCTCTTGCGAGAAGACATAAGCTAGCTTTCCTTTTAAAATCCTTACCTTCCATCTTAGAATCAATACTATATATTGGTTCCAAGGCAGAAGAGCAGTAAGGGCTAGGCAATGGGGGGTTAAGTGACTTGCCCAGGGTCACACAGATAGGAAATGTCTGTAGCTAAAATTTCTGCAAGGAAGAATTATAAATCTGGCACTGAGAGGGACTTCGTTGTTGTTATCGTTGTTGGTAAGTTGTGTCTGACTCTTCATGACCCCATTTGGGATTTTCTTGGCAAAGATACCGGAATGGTTTGCCATTTCCTTCTCCAGCTCATTTTACAGATGAGAAATCTGAGGCAAACAGGGTGAAATGACCTGTCCAGGGTCACACAGCTAGTGTCTAAGGCTAGATTTAGTCTCAGAAAGACTGAATCCAAGTCCTGGCTCCAAGCCCAGAACTCTATTCACTGAGTCACCTAACTGCCTCTGAGGAAACTCAGAAGTTGTCTAGGAAGCCCAAGTGATTTGCCCAAGATTACATAGATGGTGGGCAGCAGCAGCAGAGCTTAAAGACAGCTCTTTTCACTGCCTTCTTTTTAGGGAGGGTCAGAAAGGATTTTTTTTAACCAACAAGGGCTATTGGACTCCTAGAAGATCATAGGTTCCTTTCAGTTCTGAAATCCTTAGGGAACATCTCATCTTTTTACAGAAGATCCTGAGACAAAGAGGCTCAGTTGATATTGTCAGAGTCCCATTAGCTTTTCCAACCCAGGTCCTATGACACAAGTACTCCTCAGAGAAGAGAGAAGGGATTGGACGGTGTTTGGAAGGACAACTATGACTCACTTTGTTATAAAGAATAATCACTGTTCATTCTTAAGAAGTTCTTTATACCCAAGATCTCAAGCAGCTTGAAGAAATTCCTGGAACACAAGATTGTCCATAAGAGCAAAACCACCCAGAAACAAGCTCATCCAAAAGCTAACTCATCTACTACTTGATTCTCTCCTTCCTTCTCCCTTTCTCTTCTTCACTTCTTCACAATAGCCCTAGAACCTCATTTAATTTTTTTCACTGTTCTTTAAACTTTTTAAAAGATATATTATTTTCCTAATTACATGTAATACCAATTTTCAACATACATTTTCTGAAATTATAAGATCTGCATTGTCTCCCTTCTTCCCCCCTCCCAGAGATGGCAAGCAATTTGATCTAGTTACTCATGTATTATCATGCAAAACATATTTCCATATTGTTCATTGTTGTAAAAGAATACTCATATAAAACCAAAACCCCCAAATAAAAACACAATTGAACTAAAGTGAAAAATAATATTGTTTGATCTGCATCTGACTCCAATAGTTTGTTCTCTGGAGGTAGATAGCCTTCTTTGTCTTAAGTCCCTCAGAATTGTCCTGGATCGTTGTGTTATTGAGAGTAGCTAAGTCTGTCACGGTTGATTATTCCACAATATTGCCCTTACTGGGTACAATGTTTTCCTGGTTCTTCTTATTTCACTCTGCATCAGTTCATGTAAGTCTTTCCAGCTTTTTCTAAGTCATCCTGTTTATTATACCTTATAGCACAATAATATTCCATCACCATCATATATCACAATTTAGTCAACCATTCCCCACTTGATGGATATTTCCTGGATTTGCCATCACAAAAAGAGCTGCTATAGATATTTTTGTACAAATAGGTTCTTCCTCCTCCCCCCCCTTTTTTTTTACTTTGGAATACAGACTTAGTAGTGGTATTGCTGAATCAAAGGATAAGTTTTATAGCCCTTTGGGAATTAGAACTTCATTCTTTTAAAATGTATTTATTTGTAATATTAAAATGCCATTAACTCTTTTTCTCCCTCCCTTCCCCATTAAAGAAGGCATCATTTGACAAAAAGATTCATGTTTATTTAAAACTATGTCTTATTTCTATTTATCAGTACAACTTCATTTTTATTATTTTTACTCAAAAATATTTTATTTTCCCAATTACATGTAATAACAATTTTCAACATACATTTTCCAAAAGTATAAGATCCAAATTCTCTCCCTTACTCCTTTCTCTCCTCCCTCCCACAGATGGTAAGCAATTTGATCTCCGTTAAAAAGTATTATCCTGTAAAGAAATCAAAACTATTAACAAGCACATGAAGAAGTGTTCTACATCTCTTATAATCAGAGAGATGCAAATCAAAATAACTCTGAGGTATCACCTCACACCTAGCAGATTGGCTAACATTACAGCAAAGGAAAGTAATGAATGCTGGAGGGGATGTGGCAAAGTGGGGACACTAATTCATTGCTGGTGGAGCTGTGAATTGATCCAACCATTCTGGAGGGCAATTTGGAACTATGCCCAAAGGGCGACAAAAGAATATCTACCCTTTGACCCAGCCATAGCACTGCTGGGTCTGTACCCCAAAGAGATAATGGACAAAAAGACTTGTACAAAAATATTCATAGCTGCGCTCTTTGTGGTGGCCCAAAACTGGAAAACGAGGGGATGCCCATCAATTGGGGAATGGCTGAACAAACTGTGGTATATGTTGGTGATGGAGTACTATTGTGCTAAAAGGAATAATAAAGTGGAGAAGTTCCATGGAGACTGGAACAACCTCCAGGAAGTGATGCAGAGCGAGAGGAGCAGAACCAGGAGAACATTGTACACAGAGACTAATACACTGTGGTATAATCGAACGTAATGGACTTCTCCATTAGTGGCGGTGTAATGTCCCTGAACAACTTGCAGGGATCCAGGAGAAAAAAACACCGTTCATAAGCAAAGGATAAACTATGGGAGTGGAAACACCAAGGAAAAGCAACTGCCTGAATACAGAGGTTGAGGGGACATGACAGAGGACAGACTCTAAATGAACACTCTAGTGCAAATACTATCAACAAAGCAATGGGTTCAAATCAAGAAAACATCTAATGCCCAGTGGACTTACGCGTCGGCTATGGGGGGTGGGGGGGAGGAAAAGAAAATGATCTATGTCTTTAATGAATAATGCTTGGAAATGATCAAATAAAATATATTTAAAAAAAAAGTATTATCCTGCAAAACATATTTCCATATTGGTCATTTTTGTAAGGGAATACTCATAGAAAACCAAAACCTCCAAATAAGAATGCAAATAAACTAAAGTGGAAAATAGTCTCAAAGTAGATAGTGTGGATAAAGTTCCATCATAAGTCCTTCATAATTGTTCTGGATCCTTGTATTATTAAGAATAGCTAAGTCTTTCACAATTGATCACTGATTGCTGTTGCTGGGTACAATGTAGAACTTAATTTTAACAAGCTCACTTATTACAAATTCTACCCTTAAGAGTTTTATCTCTCCCTAAATTTTATCTGTTGCCTATAGGAAGCCTCTGAGAGAGTCAGAGAGAGACACAAAGACACAGAGAGACACAGAGAGAGAGACAGAGACAGAGAGGGAAGAGAGAAAGAGACAGAGACAGAGACAGAGACAGAGACAGAGGCAGAGACAGAGACAGAGACAGAGACAGAGACAGAGAGATTGCCTCCATGAAGGCCCTTGCTGCCTTCCTATCCCCACACATAGTTCAGCCATCTCACTTGCTAGATCATAGTAACAAATGCCATCCAGATAATGAACGCCATTGGACTCTCTGGTGCTAGAGATAAATTAGAACTGGATCAAACTTTCATTCTCCTGGACTGTTGTGATAGACAGCCTCTCCAATGAAAAGAAGGAGAATGCTGGGTAAGGGCACCAAATGACATCAAACAAAGGAGAGGGTCCAGACCACATCCACACAGAGAGAAGGAAACCATTGACTTGTGTGATCTCATGGATGAGCCCAATGACCACAAATCATCTTCTCTGCAACCTGTTCTGCTGTCCATTGGAGTTCCATCCCTTTAATTCTCCTTTCTTTCCTTCAAAACCAACACACAGAAAGGAAACTCTCCTTTCAGGTTATCTTCACCAAAAATAAAAGAAAATAACAGTTTGAAAATAAATAGGTAAATGAATGAATGAATAAATAGATAAATAAATGGATTAATAAAGGTAGCCTCTGCCTCAAGGACATTCCTTTAAGCTTCAAGCTACAGCTCAATCGGGAAAGGTAAGAAGCACTGAGTCATCCAGATTCTGTAACCTGGTGCCCCAGTGACCCAAGGCACAGATTTTTCACATGCCTGGTAGAGTTAGGGTGGAATGCCCAGCATGGTGAGGGGTAGGGTGCTTCCTCCGTCACCAGTTCTTAGGTACCTCAGGGCCCCCTTCACAACCTCCTCATCTATAAAATGGGAATAACAATAGTACCTCCTTCCCAGGGTTGGTAGAAAGGTGAAATGAGTGAATCTATGGAGAGTGCTTTGCAAACCTTAATATGGTATAGAAATGCTGATAACATTAGGGGAAGAGAATGATCAGTTATTAAGCACCTACTATGTGCCAGGTTCCATGCTAAGGATTTTACAATTATTATCTCAGTTGATCTTCACAACAACCCTGGGAGATAGACGCTATTATGATAAACATTTTATAGTTAAGGAAACTGAGGCAAATAGAGGTTAAGGGGCTTGCCCAGAGTCACACAGACTCCTTCCCCAGAAATATTGAACCCCATGAAGGGCAAATGAGCCCTGCAACCCATTTGAAATGAAAGCCAAGCTCTGTCTGTGAAAAAGGGGGGTGGGGGAATCTTGAGGCCTTCCCACACCACAAGAAGCTCTTCCTTGTCTTAATGCCCCACTCTCTTCATATTTCTCCCTCTTTCTCTCCATCCCTCTTTCATCCCTCCCTCCCATTTTCTCTCTTCCTCTTTCTCTCTCCCTCTCTCTCTCAATCTCTCTCTCTTTCCCTTTGTCTCCCCCCTCCTTCGCCTCAGTCTCTGTCTTTCTATCTCTGTCTTTGTCTGAATATGTCTCTGTCTCTCTGTCTCTGTCTTTCTGTATCTCCCTCCCTCCCCACCTTCTCTGTCTCTCTCTCTTCTTCCCACCCTACCCAAACCCGTTTGCTGAAGATTCCAGAACATCTAGTGAGAGTTCTGATGGCTGATGGAGTGCTAAAGTTTGTCAAATAGACACAAAATCAGGAAGACTCAAGGGAGTACCCTGTGGGAGCTCATGGTCTAGTTAGAGAGACAAAATGAACATACATAAAACAAGAGAAACCAATACAAGATAGATAAATGGAGTGATACAGACAGTAGAGCATGGAGGAATTCAAAGGAAAGAGAGTCCAGTGGTGGGTTCATACAGTCTGGGAGGGTTTCCTGGAAGAGGAAGATTTAAGAGCAATTCAAGTTGTCTTAGAGAGAAGTAGCCAGTAAGTAGCCCAGGCCTTGTTAACTTTGCACTTTCCCTATCAACCCCTTCCCACTTAAAGCCAAAGCACAATGATAAAACATGGATAACCCAGATCAAATTGCTTACCATCCCCAAGATGGGGGAGGAAAGGGAGGAACACAATTTGGATCTTATAATTTCAGAAATTTTATGTTGAAAATTGCTATTACATTTAATTGGGAAAATAAAATATCTTTGGATAGAAGGAGGGGGAAAAAAACCCAAAGCATAGAATTAAGCAGCCCAATGTGCAATCTCTGGAAATCTATACCAGTGGAAATGTTTCCCAGTGGCCAGAGTCCTGTCCTGGAATCCAGGGGATTCCCCTTGTCTGCTTTGGATTTTTGCATGACCTTGGGGCAGTCCTCATAAATACCATGATGCTCTCAGCCCTGAATCATGGATGAAGAGAGGAGTGTCCACATGGGGAAGCCCAGGAGGTGGAGGGAGGGGAGGCATAGGAGGATGTGTGCCCAAAGTGGCTAAAGCGGATAAGTCTGGAGCCAGCCCTGTTGACTCATCTGGTTATCATTTCAGGGAAGATAATAATCCTGAAAACATATGCTCCTGTGACAGCAGCACTAATGTTCTTCAATGAGGAGATGGGGAAAAGGAGATGGTGCTCTGTGGTCCCCATTCACACTTACCAGCTAGGCTCCTCACTGGTTTATTTTGATGACAATTCCAAAGACAAAACTTCTTTTCATTTGGATTTTATTTGTTTTTAGAAGTATTTATTCTTATCTCTCACTGTTTCCTCCCTCAATCCCCCAAATAAACAATAAAAATCCTGAAAAACATATAACAAGCATGCGTCATCTGGCAAAACAAATTCCCACACTGGCTACCTCCAATAATGTATTTCTTTTTTTTTATTTATTTTATTTAAATGATTAATTTAGAGTATTTTTTCATGATTACAAAAATCATGTTCTTTCCCTCCCCTCCCTCCAACCCCCTCCCATAGCCGACGCACAATTCCACTGGTTTTACTTGTGTCATTAGTCAAGACCTATTTCCATATTATTAATATTTGCACTAGGGTGATAGTTTAGAGTCTAAATCCCCAATCATATCCCCATTGAACCACGTTATCAAGCAGTTGTTTTTCTTCTGTGTTTCTACTCCCACAGTTCTTCCTCTGGATATAGATAGTGTTCTTTCTCATAAGTCCCTCAGAATTGTCCTGGATCATTGCATTGCTGCTAGTAGAAAAGTCCATTACATTCGATTGTGCCACAGTGTATCAGTCTTTGTGTACAATGTTCTGGTTCTGCTCCTTTCACTCTGCAGCAATTCCTGGAAGTCATTCCAGTTCACATGGAATTCCTCTGGTTCTGCAATAATGTATTTCTTAGTCTGAACTTTAAATCAATCACCTTTCTGACAGAAGGTAGGCAGTGGGAGAGTTCTAGTCTTTCAAAGTTGTTTTTCTCTTTAAAGTTGTTATTATTGAATAAATTGTTCTCTTAGCTCTATTTAATTCTTCATCAGTTCATAAAAGTCTTCTCAATTTTCTCTGAAACTGATCATTTTGTCATTTCTTAGAGTACAATAACATTCCATTATATTCACATTCAACAATTTGTTTAGCCTTTCCCCATTGGGTGGTCACCCCAATTGTCTATAGTTTGGGGCTACCAAGAGAAATCCTGTTATAAATATGTTTTAATATATTGGTCATTTTCTTCTTTTTTTGATCACTTTAGGATGTAAGCCCAGCAGTAATTTAATTGGGTCAATGAAGTCTTGGGTATGTTAACAAATGTTTAAAAACCATCAGAGGGGAAAATGTTCTGCATTATTAACATTTTTGCCATCGTTTTCTTAATTCTAGTACTTAAGAAGCAGTAAATTGGAGGCAGCTAGGTAGTTTAGTAGATTGAGAGCCTGTCTAGAGATGAGATGTACTGGGTTCAAACTTGAACCAGATACCTTCTTGCTATATGACCCTGGGCAAGTCACTTAATCCCCATTGCCTAACCCTTACCATTCCTCTGCCTTGGAATACACAGTATTGCTTCTAAGACAGAAGGTAAGGTTTTAAAAATCAAAATGAATTTTAAAAATGAAAAGCAATAAATTAAGCTCTGATTTGTAATGTTTGCTGATTTCTAAAGTGTAAATATTCATGCTGAATATTGGGGTACACACTGTATAGTGACATAGTTCAATTTTTTGTTCAGAATGACTCCTCTATTATTTGTCCTTTTCCACTTTTCTCATCTTTACCAATCTGACAAGAAAGAGGTAAAACCTTAGAGTTTCTTTTAATTTGCATTTTTCTAAATATTAGTGATTTGGAACATTTTTTCATATGGTCATTTGAAAGTTTGATCTCTCTGAAAACTGCCTATTTGTATCTTTTGACTATGAAATATTATCATGGAATTGAAGGGGTTTGGGGGAAGAATCATAGAGGGGACATAGAAATATTTCTATTTTATTAAGGAAAGGGAAGGTAAAAAAGAAGGAAGGAGGGGAAAGGGAGAGATCTTAATAATTTTACCCTCTAAATTATAAGCTATCTGACTAAATCTATCCTATTTCTAAGTACATTAAAGGCAAAGTCTTTAGGAATTAGTAATCTTACAACACTCTTTTGGTGGGCAAAGTCAAAAATCCCAAGAGAACTATCCAAAGATGGTCTGTTCTCAGACTGGTCAGCTTCTTCTGCCTGTCCAGCAGAAGAATGAAGACGGCCTTCTTTTCCATGCCAAAGATATATCCCCAGCTTGTAATGTGAATGATGGTTTCTCAAGCTGCTCCTTCATCCAGGTCCAGAGATATTGTATCAGTTGCTTAACTGTTTCTCTGGGATTCTATTCCACCAGCTTCAGGGAAAACTCTAATTCCATGTCCTGTCAATCACTCTTATGTCCTAAGTCTTATTTCCTACTGTAACAACTAATGGGAAATGGTTCAAATTCTAATATAGTTGAATCATTTCCTTACATAATTGGATAGAAACCTTTATAAAAGAAACTCACCACAGAGATTTAACTTTTATTTGTTCACTGAAAAATGGAGATATTAGTACAGTAGAACCTCAGATATGTGCAATTGGGAAACAAAAAAAAAACAGAAAAAATATTTACAATTTAAAAATGTTAATTAATCACTAAATCCATATTATGGAAAGTCTCACAGCTAATTTTTGCTCTGAAAAGCATCCGTGGGAGTCATTTCCTTGTTTTACACCAAGCATTAGCTCTAGCATCAGTCTTTGTCCAGAGTTTTTGCTTTTAATATCTCTCATTTGTAATTATGTCCTCTCTGAGTCAGAGTAGTGCTTCTCTTTTTTCATTCGGACCCATTTCTGTCTAATCTGCATTATTCACATATTTATTTACCTTATTTTTTAAGTGTAATTGGTATGTGTGTATGAGAAATATTTATTAAATAAAGGGGTTTGCTATTATGTGCCATTTTCAACTTACTCAAAAGATCTTGGAAGGTATTGATTGCTTAAAACAATTCTAATCCATATCTCATAAGGTGGTTATGGGGGAAAGTTTTGCACAACTGAAAGCACTAAGTAAATGTGAGTTATTCATATTTTATTTGGGAAATAATATATTCCAAAGGTTTCAGGGCAATTTCAAGCTATTAAAAGTTCAACTTGTGCTTACGAACGGAGACTTTTGGACACCCAGTACACTTGGTCATTGTAGCTGGTCTCAGAGAACTGGAAAGTACCTAAAGGCTATCTAGTTCAACCCCCCATTTTCAGAAGGGGAAACTGAGACACAGAGATGGGAAATCTTGCCCATGGTCACTCACATGGTAAGAGATTTGAACTCAGGTTCTTTGTGAGTAACTTCACTCTACTGAAGTTTCTTCTGAGACTTCACTGTGGAACAGAGGTGATCTGAGGTTCTCCAAAGCCATGCCAGTCCAATGCCAAATGAGGCAGGTTAAGCAGGAAAGACTCTGCATTTAGCAAAGGGAACTATTACCTGAGGATTAGTTACGATAAGTCAGAGAATGTATTTTTCAGTCCAACAACTCTTGAAAACTATGTGCTAAGTTTTAAGGGGTTAAGATGCTTACCAATGGGTTGGGAGTATTCATAGAGGGGGGGGGGGGAATCCTTAAAGCCCTAAATAGTGCCTTAATTAGAGTGTTGGACAGGTTGGGTTTAGGAAGAACCCTATTTCAAATCTTGACTCAGATGCTCACTGGGTATATGACTTTGGGCAAGTCATTGCCCATTTCCCATCTCTAAAATGGGGATAATGAAAGATCCCTTACAGATTGTTACAAGGATCCAGTGGTCTGATGAATGTAAATCACTTTTCAAATCTTAAAGGTTTATTGAAATGCTGGTTATTTTTATAATTATCAATGTATGTATCTTCAATGGTCTTCTAGCTATATACACACACCCCACTACCTAGAACCTAAACCTTGTGTAATTAGAAATCTGTTACCCTAAAAATTACATTTCCCAGGAACCCATTGACTTCCTGTCATTACTTACTTCCTGTAGACAGGAGATATATTGGATGGGGTTCCTGGTCTCACTCTCTTTGCTTCCTGGGTCAAGACTGTGGTGGTAAGCAGGGTTTTTGAACAGGTTGATTAGCCATGGGTGCATGTTTTGATTTGTTTTTTATTTTGTTACCTTTTTATTCCTTTATTTCTAAGGATCATTAATAAATCTCTTAAAATATAATATTTTACATTATTTGAGATTAATTTTAATTTTTACAACCTATTATGCACATCAACACTAAATTAGACTCTCCTTTTCACTATATCATTCAAGAACCTTCTATAATTTCACTTTTAAATAAGAAGTAAATTATAGGAAGGGGAAAGTGGAAGTAGAATGGCTAGGGAAGGAGATTCATGCTTATCTGTATCTGTGTTTATTTTGTAACTATGAATTACCTGATTTTTCCCTCTAGTAGTTTCATTTTTGTCTTTGTATCCCCAGTGGTTAGTACTGAGCCTAGAAATACACAGTGAGTGATTAATAAATGCTTGGGAAGTTCAACTTGAACTCTTGAATTAAATTGAACTGAATATCCCATTGTTGCCTACTGGGGGAAAAAATGTAATTTCTCTGAGGAATTTGAGGCTCTCCACAATCTATCAAAATTTACTTTCCCCGGATTATCTCCCACTGGTCCCCCCTTTCCACACAGACACACACCCCTTTGCTCCAATCAGGTCATTCTCTTCTCTGCCCCTGATGCACATGCTCATTTCCACTGCTTTGGCATGGGATGAACTTCTCCTCTCTCCTGGCAGTCTATCCAAACCCTGTTCAAGCTTTCAAGGACCAAACAGTCTCTGTGTGGTCTTCAAAGTATTCCTTGACTGATTCAGTTCACACTGACCTCTCCCTTGCTCACCTCTCCCAGTACTCACAGTCCCTACCATACAATCCAGCAACTAAGTAAGCACAAATTGGCCTATATTGTTCTCTGTTTCCCATGATTCTTGTCTGCAATTTCCCAGGAGGATTCATCTAATGGGTTGGATGATCTTTAGTCTTTCAAGGGTTACAACAAACCATCTCAGACTGCCCAAGTCAGTCAGTCAGTCAATCAATAAACCTTTATTAAGCACCTACTATGTGCCAGACACTATGCTAAGCACTGGGGATACAAAAAGAAAAAAGATAAAAGATAGTCTCAAGGAACAGTGATAATCTAGTGAGGGAAGACAATAAGGAAACAAGTATGTACAAACAAGCTATGGTCAGGATAAACAGGAAATAATTAACAGTGGACAGGTATTAGAATTAAGAGAAGTTAGGAAAGCCTTCCTATAAAAGCTGAGGTTTTTATTTTTATTTTTTTCTGATAAACTTATTTATTTTTGAGATATATAAGTAAAGCCATCCAAAAAAATTGGAAAATGAGGGGATGCCCTTCAATTGGGGGATGGCTGAACAAATTGTGGTATCTGTTGGTTATGGAATACTATTGTGCTCAAAGGAATAATGAACTGGAGGAATTCCATGGGAATTGGAATGACCTCCAAGAATTGATGCAGTGAGAGGAGCAGAACCAGGAGAACTTTGTACATAGAAACTGATACACTGTGGTGCAATCAAATGTAATGGACAGCTAGCAGCTATGCAATGATCCAGGACAATTCTGAGGGATTTATGAGAAAGAACACTATCCACATCCAGAGGAAGAACTGTGGGAGTAGAAACACAGAAGAAAAACAACTGCTTGATCCCATGGGTCGATGGGGATATGATTGGGGATGTAGATTCTAATTGATCACTCTAATACAAATATCAATAATATGGAATTAGGTCTTGATCAATGACATATGTAAAACCCAGTGGAATTGAGTATTGAATAATGGAGGGGACTGGGAGGAGGGAAGGGAAAGAACATGATTCATGCAACCATAGAAAAATATTCTAAATTAATTAAATAAATAGATGAACTTAAAAAAAAGCAAAGTCATTCCTCCAATTGATTAATGGATGAAGGACAGTAATGGGAAATTCTCAAAGGCAGAAACCCAAACAATAAATACTGTGCCAGTAAAGTTGGGGTTTTTAAATAAATAAAAAATTCTTAAAATAAGATAGGATTTTAATTGGGTCTTAAAGGAAGCTAGAGAAAAGAGTAGGCAGAGATGAGGGGACAGAATATTCTGGAGATAGGAGACAGCCAGAGAAAATGCCCATGACTGAGAGATGAAACAGTAAAAGATTCCAATGTTACTGGATGGAAGAGTAAGATATAAGAAAACTGGAATGATAGAAGAAGGCTAGGCTCTGAAGGGTTCTCAATGGGAAACAAAGGATTTTTTATTTGATTTTGTAAGTGATAGGGAGCCACTGGAGTTTATTAAGGAGAAGAGGTGACATGTTAGGATCTGGGATTTAGGAAAAATCACTTTAATGGCTGAATAGATAATGGTTTGGAGTAGGGAAGAGTCTTGAGTCCCCAAGACCCACCAGCTATTGTAATGGTTCAGGCATGAGGTGATGAGTTCCTAACCCAAAATGGTGGCAGGGTCAGAGGAGAGTAGAGGGTGTATTTAGAAAATATTGCAAAGTGATGGGCCTTCTCAATAAATTGATTATAGAGGGTGATAATGAGTCAAAGATGACCCCCAAGGTTAGAAGCCTGAGATATTGGAAGATGGTGTAGCCCTCTACAGTATTAGGGAAAGTCGGAATAGGGAAGGATTTAGGGGAAAAGATAATGAGTTCTGTTTTGGATTTGTGGAGTTTAAGGTGTCTACTGGTCAGCAGTTCAAGATGTCTAAAAAGAAGATATGAGATTGGAGATCAGCAGAGAGGTTGGGGCAGGAAGGGTAGTTTTTAAGAATCATCAGCATTGAAATGGTGATTAAATCTATAGGACCTAAGAAGACTACCAAATGTAGAAATACAGAGGCAGAAAAGAAGACTGTGCAGGACAGATGCCCAGTAGGAGAGCCAGGAAAAAGTGGTGTCCTGAAAACCTAGAGAAAAGCAAATATCAATGAGAAGGTGATCAACAGTGTCAAAGGTGGTAGAGGTCAAGGAAAAGGAAGATTGTGAAAAAAAACCCACTGGATATGGCAACTAAGAGATCACTTTGGAAAGAAGAGTCTCCATGGAATAAGGTTGGAAGCAGGATTGTTAATGGGGTTAAGAAGAAAATAAGAAGAAAGAAAATAGTGGCACCTCTTCTGAAAGAGTTTAGTTACAAAGGGAGTAAGTAGGGGGAAGCTAGATGGAGTCGGGAAGACTCATCTTCATAAGTTCAAATCTGGTCTCAGACGCTTACTAGTTGTGTGACCCTGGGTAAGTCACTTAAATTTGCCTTAGTTTCTACATCTGTAAAATAAACTGGAGAAGGAAATGGCAAACCACTCCAGCATCTTTGCCAAGAAAACCACAAAGGGGGTCACAAAGAGTTGGACACAACTGAAACAACTCAACAACAATAACAAGTGTTTAATAAATGCTGATTGCTTAATTAATTCTACAGTGAATCACAGCCATGCAGTACCAACAGCTTGAGATCATTATTCATGCTGTACAAATTCCCAGACCTGATCTAGACTTCTCTCTTCTTCCTCTTCAGTCCTGTACCCAAATCATTGTCCATCTGCAGGGCCTGTCTCAGAATTATTGGTAGATCAGGCAGGTGGCAGAATGGATCTAGTGCTGAAATTGGAATCTGGAAGACCTGAGTTCAAATTTAGCCTGACACTTACTACTTCAATTTCTTCTACTGTCATTTGGTAGAAGTAAAAAGCCTCTACTTCACAGGGTTATTATGAGGATCAAATGAGATAAAATATGTTCAAAAGAGTTTAGAACAGTGCCTGGTACATAGAAAGTGCTATATGAATGTCAGCATTTTTTTAATCAACTTAGTGGGCTTTGCATACAACTACATAGTCCATGCAATATATTTTTCATCCGCTTTGTTTTTCTAGTGGAGAAAATAAATCAACATTTGGAGTCCCTTTAACTTCTCAAATTTCTCAAATTTTCTCAAATTCTCCCAAATGTTACTTGTAGTGGTTTTTCTTTGTCAACTTCTTTCACCAACATGACAGAAAGAGGAAAAGGAATTGATTAAAACTTCTGATGATCAAATACTGGAGAAGGCTAGATCTCCCTCTGTGACATCTTTTAAAACCGAAGGTTGGATGATAGGACCTTTGAGAATTCTCTCAGACCCCAGCTGACTCATTGTTTTGCAACAAATTCATTTGGAGGAGGAGAGGCCCATAGCCTGCTATGCTCAGCCTGAAAATAAGTCCTTTTAGATCTTGTAATCCCCCAACTGTCTGAGAAGGAGGCATCCACTGATTGGGTTATCTCTGCCCCCAGCCCCCAGCCCTTTTGTTTAAGCAGCTCTTAGAGCTAGAAAACAACCCTCGGAAGGGAAAGAGGAGACAAAACTTAGAATGTGGAGGTTGGTTATCAGCTTAATGCCTACAGAAGCCAAAGCTAGGGAGGGGAGGAGAAAGGGGACCACCCCTCCGTTTGGGCTTTCACTGCTCTGAAGGACAGAGAAGGGAAGGACTCTGGAGATGATGCAAGATTCAGGCGTTGGGATGCAGAAGGGTCAATTTTCCCAACTAGAGACATCTTAAACTCCTAGAAATGAAATGAGGAAAGGAGAGGGGGAACCCCTCTGGTAATTCACTAGGAATCTGTGCATCTGTATTGCCAAGATCCTGAGATAAGAGGTTTGGATGAATCTCCCCCACCCCACCTCCCACCGGAAACCAGATGTATGTGGTACAATGGGAAATGGAAATCCTAGAGAGATTCTTTTGAAATGGAGGATTTCAGGAAAATCATTCAGGGGAGTGTCTAGACTTTAAGTTGTGAAGAGCAGAGTGGGGAATTTATATATATATAATATATATATATATATAATATATATATATATATATTGTTGTTGTTCTGAGGCTCTGTGCTTGACTTGTGGGTAGGAGGGATGGAATTTCTAATAGATACCATGGACTAGTGTTGACTTTGGTGTCACTGATAACAATTTTCAGATTGTTAGATTGCTAGAGATTGCTACCAGTGTCACCCAAGTCAACATTGGGTTTAGGAGTTTTTGTTATTGTTGCTGTTTTATTTTATCTCCCTTCTTTCACACAGTTTCTAAATTAAAACAGGTTCAGGTAGCTGTCCAGAGTGCTTCCCTATTAAACTGCTCCCAGTGTTCATCTCCTAAAGCTGTTTCCCAGAACACCTAAACTGTTGGAGAACTTGGGCTGTGGGCTGGGAGAGAAGAGGCAGAGAGGTAGTCATAGATTTAAGGCCTGAATCTGAACTGAGATCTTCTTTGGAAAAGCATTCCCTCATCAAAAGTAGCTAAATTGAAGCCATTCCCCAATTGATAAATGGGCAAGGGATACAAATAGGCAGTTTTCAGATAAATAAATCAAAACTATCAATAAGTACATGAAAAAGTGTTCAAAATCTCTCATAATTAGAGAAATGCAAATCAAAACAACTCTGAGGTGCCACTTCACACCTAGCAGATTGACTAAAATGACAGCAAGGGAATATAATAAATGTTGGAGAAGACATGGCAAAATCGGGACACTAATGCACTGCTGGTGGAATTGTGAATTGTTACAACCTTTCTGGAAGGCAATTTGGAACCATGCCCAAAAGACTTTAAATGGTTGCCTTCCCTTTGATCCAGCCATACCATTTCTGGGTTTGTACCCCATAGAGATAATAAGGAAAAATACTTTTATGAAAATATTTATAGCCACACTCTTTGTGGTGGCAAAAAATTGGAAAATGAGGGGGTGTCCATCAGTCGGGGAATGGCTGAACAAATTGTGGTATCTGTTGGTGATGGAATACTATTGTGCTCAAAGGAATAATGAACTGGAGGAATTCCATGTGAACTGGAACAACCTCCAGGAAGTGATGCAGAGTGAGAGGAACAGAACCCGGAAAATATTATACACAGAGACTGATGCACTGTGGTACAATTGAATATAATAGACTTCTCTACTAGTAGCAATGCAATGATCCAGGACAATTTGAGAAAGAACACTATCCACATTCAGAGGAAGAACTGTGGAAGTAGAAACACAGAAGAAAAATATTTCCTTGATCACATGGTTTGATAGGGATATGATTAGGGATGTAGACTCTAAATGATCACCCTAGTGCACATATTAATAATATGGAAATAGTTCTTGATCAATGACACATGTAAAGCCCAGTGGAATTGTGTGTTGGCTATGGGAAGGGGGGAAGAAGAAGGGAAGGAAAAGAATAAAATCATGTAACCATGGAAAAATATTCTAAATCAATTAATTTAATAAACAAAATTTTTAAAGTAGCTAGATCTCAGAAAAGCTGCAATGCCAGTCAATAGACACTCATTAAGAGCCTGCCATGGGCCAGTCACAGTTCTAAGCATTGCAGATACAAAGAAAGACAAAAACAAAACAATAGTCCCTATTTTCAAAGAGTTCACCTTCTAATGGAGGAGATAATATGCAAAACTATGTACATAAAAGCTAAATTGGGAATAATAGAAGGAAGTCTTTGGAATTTAAGGGGATTAGGAAAGGTTTCCTATGATGAAATAAAGGGTGAACCCATAAACAAATTAGAGGAGCATAGAATAGTTTACCTGTAAGATCTATGGATAAGAGAACAATTTATGTTCTGGCAAGACATAGAGAACATCATGAAATGTAAATAGATTAATTTTGACTACATTGAATTAAAAAGGTTTTGCACAAATAAAACCAATGCAGGCAAGAGTAGAAGGGAAACAACAAACTGACAAAAAAAGTTATAGCAAGTGTCTCAAATATATAAAGAACTGAGCCAAATCTATTAAGAATACAAAGCTTTCCCCATTTGACAAGTAGTCAAAGGATATGAACAAGCAATTCTCAGATGAAGAAATTAAAACTATCTTTACTCACATTTTTAAAAATGCTCCAAATCACTATTAACTAAAGAAATACAAATTAAAATAACTTTAAGGTACCACCTCATATCTCTCAGATTGGCTAATATGCCAAAAATGGAAAAATGATCAATGTTGGAGGAGATAGTGGAAAATGGGGAAATGGTGGAGCTGTGACAACCATTCTGGAAAGCAATTTGGTACCATGCCCAAAGAGCCATAAAACTGTGTATACCCTCTGACCCAGCAATACCACAATTTTATACCAATACTTTTTATGGTAGCAAAGAACTAGAAACTGACTTCATCTGTCTGGAAATGGCCGAACAAGTGGTGGTTTATGATTGTAATGGAATACTATTGTGCCATAAGAAATGACAAACAGGATGGTCACCAAAAATACCTAGAAAGATTTCTAGGAAGAGATGCAAAATGAAGTGAGCAGAATTAGGGCACAGTAACAGCAATAATGTACTATCATCAACTGTGAATGACTTAACTATTATCAGTAATGCAAGGAAGGATCCAAGACAACTCCAAGAGACTCATGAGAAAAATGGGTATTCACTGCCAAAGAAGAAACTGGAGCAGTCCATTCTTCACTTTATTTTCTCTATTAATTTTTCCCTAGTGTAAGTGATATGTGTCTTCTTTCCCAACACAGTGAACCTGGAAATATGTATTATATAATAACACAAGTACAATTTATGTTATAATACCTACCATCTTGGGGAAGGGAAAGGAGTAGGATAGGGCAGAGAACATGGATCACATAATGTTGGAAACCAATTACTGAAAATTGTACCATGTAATCCAGAAAAATTAAGTTAAAAATTTTTTTATGTTTTTAATAAATAAAATGCTACACTGGAACAGCTAGGTAGCACAGTGGATAGAGCACCATTCCTGGAGTTGGAAGAATCCAGATTCAAATGTGACCTCAGATCCTTCCTAGCTGTGTAACCCTGGGAAAGTCACTTAACCCCAATTGCCTGGCCCTCACTGCTCTTCCACCTTTGAAATGAGACTAAGATTGATAAAGGGTTTAACAAAAAAGGTGCTGCATTCAATGCCATGATTCAAATTCAGCCATCAACTTGCTGTGTAATTTTGGACAAGTTATTGAACATCTCTGGACCTCTATTTTCCATGTGTTCCAAAGGAATAAAAATATCTGCCCTATCTACTTCACAGGCTCAAAGTAATAAAGTTAAAGGTGAGTTAAGAAAAGCACTAAAAATAAAAAAATTTGAAGAAACGGACCAGAGTGGTCTTTGATATACTCCCCCAAAGCCTGTTACACACACATACACTCTCTCTCTCTCTCTCTCTCTCTCTCTCTCTCTCTCTCTCTCTCTCTCTCTCCCTCTCCATAGCAGAAAATAAATGTTTGTTGGATGGATGCATAGATGCATGGATGGATGGGTGTTGGATGATTTATTTAAGACCCAAGAAGCAGGAAAAGAAGTATTGATCAGAAAAATCAAACTGTTACCAGTGAATATCTAACCACAACAATGATTCTAAGAGCACAGGACCTCCATTGGCATTTCAAGGTCAAAGGTTCCTCTCCCCTTATCTTATCCAAGCTTTTTCCTTTGCCTAGCATGAGAGGTCCATCATCCAGATGTCTAACAACCTGTTGAAAAGTGAAGATTTTAATCACTCAGATGTTGCCAAATATTCAGGTGTTTGGCCCAATATAGATAAAACCAGTGGTTGCCAGGATGGGTTTTTCACACTTTCCACCCTGGCATTTTGCCACCTTAAGAGGCTCAGAAGAGATGACAGAATATAGTTGCCAGGGAACATCATATTTCTTTAGGCCCTGGCAATTGAACACAATCCCTAACCCCAGTTCAAAGAGAAAACTGGCCAGTGAAGTTTGCATCTTTGGCCCACGAGAGGGACAGACACCCATCTCAGAGTATGCTACTGCTGAGGAAAGGAAAGAAGTTAATTTGCTTGAGATGCAGTAGAAAAAAAAATCCAGGATAAAACATCCTTCTTCAAAGCCCCATTCTTGGATCTTGCAGCTCAATGACTTTTTAAACCCTGCTTCCTTCCTTCCCCATATACCCACTGCTCTAAGCTTGCTGACAGTACCTCTCCAGGTCAAATCCAAGTCATTTCCCTAGGAATTCTGTTTCTGTCTCTCCGGAATGTCTGTCTCTCTTCAGCCCTATTACTGCATTTCCAATTCTTCCTTAGCTGATAAGGTGCATGAGGAAACTGAGGACCAGTGCCATGAAGAGACACAAGCAGCAAGTTTCTCTTAACATGTCTAAAGCATCACCTCCACAGCTTATTTTAATTAATGACCTTAAGATGCTTGAAGGTAGGAACCTATTTTTCACTGCATTACTCAGAATAGTATCTTGTACTTAGTAAGTATTTGATAAATTGTTACTGAATTGAATAACTTCCACCAGCTTCCAGTCAATCAAAATTAAAGCCTTATTTATTTATCCATTATTTATTTATTTATTTTTGGTTCCTTCTTCTGTGTCTAATGGCAAAATTGGCAGCTAGGTGGTGCAAATCCAGCCTCCCATACTTACTAGCTGTGTGACCCTGGACAAGTCACTTAACCCTGCTTACCTCAGTTTCTTCATCTGTAAAATGAGCTAAAGAAGGAAATGGCTAGCCACGCTAGTATCTTTGACAAGAAGTCCCCATTGAGGTCACAAAAAGTCAGATATGACAAACACAATATAAACAAAAATCACTAGAATCTCTCTTTGTAATGCCTCTCCCTTTACCTTCTATCGCCTTTCTACCCATTCAGATCTTCATGTGTCCCCTCTGGATGTGTTATCTGCTGATTTATCTCCCCATCTTCAATTTCTTTCCCTTTTACTCTTTCCTACATATTACTGATAAAACAACCTTTCCAAGACATTGAAATCTTTTCCCTCTATGGTACTCCTTTATTTCCCTATTCTTGTCCAACTGGTTTGCTCCCCCTAACTCTGACATACACATTCCTACGTTGGCTCTCACTGTCCTCCTTTGCCTAGATATCTTTCCTCCCTTTCTCCACTTATCTAAGTTCTATCCATCCACTGGAGAAGGAAATGGCAAACCACTCTAGTGGCAAACCACTTTGCCAAGAAAAACCCAAATAGGGGCACAAAAAACCAATAATGATAACATCCATCCTTGAAGTCCAACTCAAATCCTAATTTCCCAAGACTCCTACTCTCTGTGTTAGTCTCCTCCTCCCTTGAATCTCAGAAATTCTTACTGTCTCATTGATAAATGGTGCCCACAGTCCTTGGTTGCTAGTTATATGTGAGTTCAATCTCTTCAATTCTTAAAGGAGACTGAATTCCTGGGAGGCAAAGCTTAGGTTTCCTTGAGTTTTATTTTCTTGATATCCTAATACAGTAGGTACCCAGATGTTGATGGTGGTGGTCATGTGTCAAACACTGTGATAAGCAGTGGAGATACAACTACAGAAAAAGTAAGATCCTACCCTCAAGGAAATGACACTCTAATTGAAGATAACCCAAAAGGAAGTTAAAAAGGTGGGTGGGGAGGACAACTGGTCCAAATTCTAAGGTCAGACAGAAAGAACTTCCTGTGTGTTCCAGCTCTAAACAAATGTGGTCTGACCTAAAGCTTGAAGAAACAATATTTGAGATGGACATCATGTTTTGGAAGGGAATATGATTTCTGACAAATCTGTTGTGTAGACAGTCTACTTTGTGTTTTACTTAGTTTCTAGTTTACTCAGTTTTTAATTTTTTTAATTGTTTTATATTTTTCAATTATCAAATATTCAAATTATTCACACACACACCACTAGAAATAAAAGAAAAAAACTCTCATAACAAATAAGCAGTCACCAAAACAAATTCCTATATTGGCCATGTCCAAAAACATGTGTCTTTTTATGCATATCACCTCTCTGTCAGGAGGTGGGTAGCATTCTTCTTCATCTTGAACCAGAGTTCCTATAGATATCTTAAACCCAACAAATCCAAAATTAATTTCATTTTCTCTTCCTCCTCACTGCCCCACCCCACCCCAGACTCCCCTCACTTCCAAACTTCTCATTTACTCTCCAGAATACCACCATCCTCATTGCTTCTCTCTGCCTCTCTGATTGGAAGGTTATTCTGAACTCTAAAACCTCCATTTAGGGTAGGAGCTCAAGGACAGGAGTCTCCTCATCTCCCACATGGCTGTACTACTTTGGGACTTCTTTGACTTTTCACTGGGACCCTGAATCTGGTAGCCTCCTCCTCCCCACTTTTCAGCTTCCTTTTCTATGTTGTCTTCTCCAGTTAGAGTATACGTTCCTTAAGGTCAGAGTCTTTCTTTTTCTATCATTATATTTCCATTACTCATCACGGTGCCTGGCACATAGTAGGTACTTTAAAAATGCTGTCTGACTAACCAATCATTTGTCCTCTAGAATCATGGTTGACCATTATGTTAATCAGTTCTTAAGCCTTTCAAAATTCTTTATGAATTTTTTTTTTACAAAATTGATACAAAGTTTTCTCTTTTTTCTGTTCATTTCTCTATGCAACCATCTTTCAGGTCTTCTCAAATTTTTCTGAAACTATCTTATTCTTCATTTCTTATACAGCACAATGATATTCCACTTCATTCATATGCCAGAATTTGTTGTCATTCCTCATCTGATGGGTACCCTTTTGCTTTCCAGTTCTTTGACATCTCAAAAAGAGCCACAATAAATAATTTTTATACACATAGGAACTTTTCCTCTTTCTTTTCTCTCCTTGGCAATATAGGCCAACCTATTGCTAAGTCAAAGGGTATCCAGAGTTTAGTCAATTTTGGGCAGAGTCCAAAATTACTTTCCAGTATGGATGGACCAATTCACAACTCCATCAACAATGCAATAGGATGCCTGCTTTTCCTCAGCCCCTCTAACATTTGTCAATTGTCATCTTTGCTATCAATGTGAAGTAGAACCTCATAGTTGTTTTCATCTGATTTCCTCTATTAGTTTGGGGGAGCATTTTTTCATATGCCTATAGTTTTTTGAATTTCTCTCTTTGAGAAATGCCTGTTCCTATTCTTTAACCATTTATTAACTGGGCAATGGAACCCCAGCAAAGGAAAATAAATTAGAGTTATCTCAGTTGAGTCTATAATTATAATGATCAAGTCTAGCATCAGTGAGATGAGAACATGTAACTCCCTCCTCTCCTTCTTGCATGTGTGAGTAGAGATCATTACATATCTTGCCACATATTAGGTGTGTTGGTTAGCTTCTCTAAATGGGCTTATCCCTCTCCCCACCTCCCACCCTAACCCTCATTCCTTTTTATTTTGTGTTCCAAAGGATGGCTCTCTGGGGAAAGAAGAGGGAAGGAATTATTTGGAAATGAAGGTTATGTAAAAACAAAAACATAGAGATAAAAATATTCCAAAGAAATCATAGGAAGCAGTCTACACTGCTAGAAAAAAAATTTTTAATAAGATGACTAATGTACAGAAATTTCAGAGGCAGAATATTAAGTTTTATATGAGTTTAAAGCAATAAAAGCATCTAGGTGGCACAATGGAGAGAGGATAGGGTCTGGAGTCAAGAGAACCTGAGTTCAAATCCAACCTTAGAAACTTACTAGCTGAGTGGATTTGAGTAAGTCACTTAACCTCAATTTCCTCATCTGTAAAATGGAGAAAATATAGCATCTACCTCCCAGGGTTGTTGTGAGGATCAATGGAATAATCATTATAAAGCACCTAACACAATGTGCCAATGGCACATTGGCAGTGCTATATAAATGTTAGCTATTATTATTGTACAAATTTGGTTCAAGAAAAATCTATGAACATCTACTATAAGTAAAACACAGCAGTGGACCTTACTAGGAGGATATAGTGGGATTGGATAGATTCTGTCTTCCTGGAGCTTATTAAGATAAAATTAAACATAAATAACCATGTACAGTGCAGAATTCCCTAAGGTCCTTTCTTTAAGGTACTTTTGGGGAACCTATTGGGGTTTGCGGGTGTGGATAAGGGTAATTATTTTTTGAAAATTATATATAAATCCATCCAGAATCCTGTGTCAGACAGGCTATTCCTGCCTGTGTGGCTTCAGATAAATCTTCATCTCTCTGGATCTCTTCATCTATAAAATAAAAGGGTTGGATCAGACATTGTTTGTGAATCTGCCTCTTACTGTAGTTGATAAGCCCAAAGTTTTCATTCTAAAGTTTGTTTGTTTTTTTGACTTAGAGACCCTTCCAGCTCTAAGTTTAATAAATCCATGGAACCAAATAGAAAGGGGCAGCCTCAGACCACTAGGAGGGCTGGGGTGACACAAATGGCTTAATGGAAGTTGCTGATCAAAGTTCAGAAACAATGACTTGGGTTTTCTTCTTGTAGGACCTACTGCTCCAAGGAAGGACGGGTCCTCTTGGGTACCATGGTGGCAGTTAGCCAAGCCTGTTTATAGAATACAGAATAAAACCCTCTAACACCATAACTGGGAGTCTTGAAGGTCCAAAAAGAATAAGGAAACCCTCACTTAGCCAATTAGGGAGTTGTAGGATTTGAGTTTCACCCCATTTCTACTCCTCATCAATTATATGACCTTGAAACAGTCCCCTCCTACTGTTCCAGATTTCTGAATTTTTCTTCTACAAAACTGAAGCTGGCCTTCTTGTTCTTTCTCACACACAACCCTCCCCTTTTCACTGGCTGGAGAAACAAGAAGATCCATGACTGTGGCTCATCTTTCCATGACTGCTAAGGTGCAGAAGGCCCTCCAAGAAAAAAACCCAACTCGTTGTTCCTGAACTTTTATTAGCAGCCAGAAGAACTCCTCTCCATCCTCACCCCCACCTCTTGGTTTCTTTGTCTTCCTTCAGCTGAAATCCCTCTTCCCACAAGAATTTCTCACCTCTCTTACTGCTAGTGCCTTCCTTCTGAGATTATTTCCCATCTACCTTGGGTATATTTTGGATGTACATAATTATTTGCACTTGACTCCCTTCATCTTCACATTAACATAAGCTCTCTTTTTCATCCTCTTTCCTTCACAACAATGCCTGGCGCCATTGTTGATGCTGAGTCGTGTCAGATTTGTCTAACTCTTGGTGACAACATTTGGGATTTTCTTGGCAAAGATATTGGAGTAGTCTGACATTTCCTTCTCTAGTTCATTTTTACAAATGAGGAAACAGAGGTAAAGAGGATTAAGTGAGCTGCTCAGTGACACCCAGCTATTAAGTATCTGAAGCCAGATTCAAACTCAGGTCTTCCTGACTCCAAGCCTGGCACTCTATCTACTGTGCCACCTAGCTGCACATCTGACCTGAAGGTCCTTACTAAATGTTTGTTGACTAAGTGAATGATTGATCTGGGAACCCTTATGGCTCTAGAGAGAGATAAGTGATCCTATGATCCTCCATGGGCCTCAGTTTCCACATTTACAAAATGAGGGGGTTGGATTAAATGTTCTTTCTAGTCCTTTCCAAGTCCACATCCTCAGCAAAGTCAAGAAAAGGGCCTGCTCTCCAGGCAAAGGGGCCTGACATCAGGTACCCCCAAATGAGAATATCACTGGACCAGCTCCTTCCAAAGTCCTTTTGTTTCAGTATGAGCAAGAGGTTGATGCTAAGGAGGAAGAGGATAGAGATGGGTTTTCCCCATCAAAGTGAGCTCCTTTGTCTTTTATTTCTGTAGAGAGTTTTTCATTAGTCTTAAGAAACCCAGGTTTGGGGTTTAGGGCCTGGTCCTGGGGAGCAGAGATAGGAGTGGGCACAGAGGGGGTTGAGCAGCTCCAGACTTCTCTCTCCATTTGCATAACAGCAAGGGTGCCTAACAAAAGGGCCCTCCAAGACTGGCCTTTTTGGTTTGTGAAATGCTTCCTGCCCCAAGAACAAAAGTCAATGGTTTAATTGGGGTGATAGAAGTGTACTCCCCAGGGAAGGCAGACCCTTCAAAGTCCAACTGCGACCTGTTGGTCACAGCTCCAGGGGCTTCTGCTCCTCCTTTCAATAGCTCTTCCTCTGGCCTCAGTTTCTCCTTCCCCCAAAGCTTCTCCTTCTCCTCGGGGCTCTCCAGGAGTCCCATATTCTTCCCCTGCTCTGGGCTCTTCATGAGTCTCAGACCCTCCTCTCCTTGCCTTTACTCCCCAGCAGATAAGAAGACTTAAGAGGTCCTTTGTTTGGGATGATACATGAGCCCAATCCCCTCGGAACATTAGCAATCCTCCTGATAGTTTCCACCAATGGCTATCTGGTCTCTGGTTTGTAACTAGGGAAAGTTAAATAAATCTCAGTCTCAGTTTCTCTCTCTCTTTCTCTTTCCCTCTCTCCCTCTCTCCTCTCTCCCTCCCTCTCTCTTCTCTCTTTCCACTCTGTCTCTCTGGTTCTCCTCCCTCTTTCCCCCCTCCTCTGTCCCTCCTTTTCCTTCCCTCTTTCCTCTCTTTCCCTCTCTCTCCCTCCCTTTTTCCTCTCTCCCTCCTTCCTCTTTCCTCTCTCTTTCCTTTCTCCCTCCTTCTCTCTCTTCCCTCTTTCCTCTCTCCCTCTCTCTCTCTGGTTCTCCTCCCTCTTCCCCCCTCTCCTCTCTCCCTCCTTTTCCTTCCCTCTTTCCTCTCTCTCACTCCCTTTTTCCCCTCTCCCTCCTTCCTCTCTCTTTCCTCTCTCCCTCCCTCTCTCTCTTCCCTCTTTCCTCTCTCCCTCTCTCTCTCTGGTTCTCCTCCCTCTTCCCCCCTCTCCTCTCTCCATCCTTTTCCTTCCCTCTTTCCTCTCTCTCACTTCCTTTTTCCTCTCTCCCTCCTTCCTCTTTCCTCTCTCTTTCCTTTCTCCCTCCCTCTCTCCTCACTCTCTCTTTCCCTCTCCCTTTTCCCTCTTCTTCTCCCCTCTTCCTCCCTCTCTCCTCTTTGTCTCTGTCTCTCTGTCTTTCTCCCCCTCTCTCCCTCACCTTTCCCTCTTTCCTCTCTTTCTCTCTCTCTCTCTCTTTTCCCTCCTCTCCCCTCTCTCTCTCCACCCTTCCCTCTCTCCCTACCTCCCTTCTTCCCTGTCCCCCCTCTCCCCTTTCCCTCCTTCTCTTCTCTCTCTGTCTCACTCTCTCTCTGTCCTATAGCTCCAGTAGAGTGTCTGACCCATAGCCACCACTTATTAATAAAGTCTTTGAGAGATACACTACTTGGAATAGTCAGATCTGTGGATAAGGGAAGAGATCTAAAATGGATAACTTTTTTTTAAACCCTGACCTTTTAAACCCTGACACAATACTGTGTATTGGCTCCAAGGCAGAAGAGTGGTAAGGGCTAGGCAATGTGGGTCAAGTGACTTGCCCAGGGTCACACAGCCGGGAAGTATGAGGCCATATTTGAATCTAGGACCTCCCATCTCTAGGCCTGGCTCTCAATCCACTGAACTACCCAGATGCCCCCTAACATGGATAATTTATATTACATGATATTAAAAACGATTTGCACAACCAAAACCAATACAGCTAAGATTAGACGAAAACAAAAAAAACTAGGGGAAATTTTTTATAGTGTCTCTGACAAAGGTCTCATTTCTCAAATATAGAAAACTGAGTCAAATTTATAAAAATATAAGATATTCCCATAAATGATCAAAGGATATAAACAGGCATTTTTCAGAAGAAGAAATCAAAGTTATCTATAGGCATATTAAAAAATGCTCCAAATCACTTTCGAATAAATACAAATTAAAATAACTGGGTGTTCTCTATACCAATAAAATCACCAGCCTGATCACAAATAAAAAAGAAGTCCCTTTTTCCTTAATTATATACAGGTTACATTCTGCTAGTCGAATTCAAGCTCCTTGAAGGCAGGAATTTTTATTTTAGCTTTGTATTGCCAACATCTTGTTCAGTTGGACACAACTCTCTAGAGGGAAGTTCATTTTTAGCAAAAACTATGGGCTGTTGCTCCAGAACAGGTAAGATAGACTCACAGCTAACAATGGGCTTCTCAAACAACCTCTAGGCCTGCAAAGAGGATCTCAAACAACAACCTTTCCCTTTCCCTCTCTTCCCTCCCTTCTCCAGGCCTGGCTTAGGTGGTCTCTGCCTCAGGGGCCTGGTCACTGGCTGAGGTCCTAGAGAGAAGGTATGGGCACCCCAGGGAACATTCTTAACTTTGTACCACTATCCCATATGTGGGATACTGGACCAGGAGTTAAGATGACCTAGGCCCTAGGATGGTTCAGAACCAAACATTCATTCATTCAATCAATGCATAAAAACCGATAAAACACTTCAAAGATAGAGCACCGTGCTAGGCACTGGGAGAAAACAGAAAGGCAATATAATAATAATAATATGTAAAATATTACATATATATAATATAATAATATATTATACAAATGTAATAATACAGTAGTACTATACTATGGTTTACATAAATGAATTATATTTATCATTAATATTTATTTATATGTCAACATTGATACATATATTAATAATAATTGATACTACGCAATCAATTGGGATGGAAGATGGCCAATTCTTGACTCAACCATAACTGGAGATAACTCAAATGTCTGCCTTACTATTATGTTCCAAAGCCTTGGGCAAACTTTTCAAACTTTACCTGTTGGGACACGAGTCTTGTTCCTTCTTTGTCCTCCCACTTCCTTTCCCCCATTTCCAAATAGCTAATATGTCCTTGGAAGGAAAAGCTCATCGTTTTCTATTCCTGTTCTTATGATGGGGGAATTGAGACATACCCATCTCCCCAGGGCTCATCTCGAGTCAGTGGAACTAAATGTCAAGAAATGATGATGGGCTAGAGTAGGAGTAGGTGTAGGTGTCATCTCCCTCTGCCTTTCACTTTCTTCTTTCTGTTTTATACCTATATATTCATTCATTTATCTATCCATCTATTTGTTTATTTATCTATCTGTTTATTTATCTATCTGTTTATTTATTATCTGTTTATTTATCTATTTATTTATATGTCTGTTTATTTATCTGTTTATTTATCTATTTATGTCTATTTGTTCATTTATCTATTTATTTATATGTCTGTTTATTTATCTATTTGTTTATTTATATATCTATCTGTTTGTTTATTTGTTTGTTTGTTTGTTTCAGCAATTACATGTAAAAACACATTTCCACACAAGTTCTCCCAAATTATATCGTGGAACTTTTCTCCCTCCTTCCCTTCCATTTCCCAGTGCTGGCAGGCAATTCGATTTGGGTTACACATGTATTATCGTGCATGTTTTATATTTTCTCAGTGCTGGAAAGAGACAGTGCAGATCCCCCCACCTCCACCGCCATCCTCATTGCTCCAGTTCTTTGGAGGATAAGATTTTCCCAAGATTTCACCTCTAGTTGGTGTTCAGGTTGGGAAGAACTAAGGTCTCTCTTTCTCCTCCACCTTCGGGACCATAAGATCTATGTGTACCCAGAGCACCTCTGGTTCATGAAAACTCGCTTTATAGAGGAGTGAAATGAAACATTTTCCCTCAGAGGGGAAATGAGCAAGAATCATGGGACTGGAGATTCCAAACTATCTCTTATCTGTATCTGCATATCTCTACATAATCCACTATTAGGGAGTGTCATTTCTGCCTCCCTATCTTCCTCTCTCCTACATTTCTCCTCTCCTCTTCTCTCTTATGTGGTAAATTCTCCAGTGGGAAGCCCATATTTTATAGGCCCACCTCTTTACTACTCTCTTTTTAAATGTTTGTTATTTCTAATTTCTCAAGTAACCAGCATTAAAAAAAAAAAAAACCTTACCTAAAAATTTTTTTTAATTAAAAAAAAAAAAACCTTACCTTCCATCTTAGAATCAATCCTGTGTATTGGTTCCAAGGCAGACAAGTGGTAATGGCAAGGCAATGGAAGATAAGTGACTTGCCCAGGTCACACAGCTAGGTCTGAGACCAGATTTGAAAGCAGGATCTCCAATCCCTAGGCCTGGCTCTCCATCCACTGTGTCACCTAGCTGTCTTCTGTAACAAGCGTTTTTTTTTTTTAACCCTTACCTTCTGTCTTGGAATCAGTACTGTGTATTGGTTCCAGGGTAGAAGAGTGGTAAGGGCTAGGCAATGGGGGTTAAGTGACTAACCAGGGTCACACAGCTAGGAAGTATCTGAGGCAAGATTTGAACCCAGGACCTCTTGTCTCTAGACCTGGCTCTCCATCCACTGAGTTGCCCAGCTGCCTCCAACAAGCATTTTTTATTTGGTTTTTACTTTTTCTCAATTACATGTAAAAACAATTTTTAACATTTGTTCTTTCTAATTTTTGAGTTCCAAATTTCCTCCCTTCCTACCCTCCCCTCCTTGAGAAGGCAAACTCTTTGATATTGATTATCCATGTGCAGTCATGCAAACCATATCTCCATATTAGTCAAGTAATGAGCATTAATCTGTCTGTCCTTTTCTTCATGGAGCGATTTTTTAAAAGACAGAAAAACAAATCTCTCAATACATAGCTCCCTCATTTTAGTCAACAAGGATTTATTAAGCATCCTGCCATATGCATTGCTCTAGGGGTACAAAGAAGAGCAAGCAGATAGCCCTGGTCCTCAAGGAGTTTACAATCTAAAGGGGGAGACAACATGCAAACAACTATTTAGAAACAAGATATGTATAGAATAAATTGGAGATGATCAATCCAGGGAAGAAATCAGGAGTCCAGCAAAACAAATAGCATTAGTCATGTTGAAACATGGATTTCTTTCCCAAATTTAAGTTCATCTGACCTCTTGTCAGGAGGTCTTGTGTCTTCTTCATTCTTTAGGTTTCCTGATTTATCACTGCCTGAATCTAAAGTCTTTCAAAGTTGTTTGTCCCAAACTCAGAATGGACGAATGACTTGAATATAAAGAAGGAAATTATAAGTAAATTAGGTGAACACAGAATAGTATACATGTCAGAACTTTGGGAAGGGAAAAATTTTAAAACCAAGCAAGACCTAGAAAGAGGCACAAAATGTAAAATAAATAATTTTGACTACATCAAATTTAAAAGGTTTTGTACAAACAAAACCAATGTAACTAAAATCAGAAGGGAAGCAACAAAATGGGAAACAATCTTCATAACAAAAACCTGACAAAGGTCTAATTACTCAAATCTATAAAGAGCTAAACCAGTTGTACAAAAAATCAAGCCAGTCTCCAATTGAAAAATGGGCAAGGGATATGAATAGGCAAATTTCAGTTAAAGAAATCAAGACTATTAATAAGCACATGAAAAAGTGTTCTAGATCTCTTATAATCAGAGAGATGCAAATCAAAACAACTCTGAGGTATCACCTCACACCTAGCAGATTGTTCAACATGACAGCAATGGAAAGTAATGAATGCTGGAGGGGATGTGGCAAAGTAGGGACATTAATTCATTGCTGGTGGAGTTGTGAATTGATCCAACCATTCTGGAGGGCAATTTGGAACTATGCCCAAAGGGTGATAAAAGACTTTCTGCCCTTTGATCCAGCCATAGCACTGCTGGTTTTGTACCCCAAAGAGATAATAAGGAAAAAGACTTGTGCAAGAATATTCATAGCTGTGCTCTTTGTGGTGGCCAAAAATTGGAAAATGAGGGGATGCCCTTCAATTGGAGAATGGCTGAACAAATTGTGGTATATGTTGGTGATGGAATATTATTGTGCTAAAAGGAATAATGAACTGGAGGAATTCCATGGAGACTGGAACAACCTCCAGGAAGTGATGCAGAGTGAGAGGAGCAGAACCAGGAGAACATTGTACACAGAGACTGATACACTGTGGTACAAGAGAATGTAATGGACTTCTCCAGTAATGGCTTTACAATGTCCCTGAACAACCTGCAGCAATCTACGAGAAAAAAAAAAAAACTATCCTCAAGCAGAGGACAAACAGAGGGAGTAAAAACACTGAGGAAAAGCAACTGCTTGACTACAGAGGTTGAGGGGACATGATTGAGGAGAGACACTAAATGAGCGCCCTAATGCAAATACCAACAACAAGGAAATGGATTCAGAGCAAAGACACATGTGATACCCAGATGAATCTCGCGTCAGCTAGGGAAGGGGTGGGGGGATTGGGAGGGGAAGAAAAGAAAATGATCTGTTTCCAATGAACAATGTATGAAAATGACCAAATAAAATAATGTTTAAAAAAAAAGTTGTTTGTCCCTACAACATTGGTCCCCATCACTACGCTCTCCATCAGTCCATACAGGTCTTCCCAGATTCCTCTGAAAGGGTCCATTTTGTCATTTCTTCCAGCACACTGATAATCATATACCACATTTTGCTTAGATGTTCCCCAATAAGTTGGCATCCCATTTCTTTACAGTTTGGAGCTACACTGAAATGTCCTGCTATGAATATTTTTGTACCTATCAGTCCCTTTTTATCAAGCTCCCATTGGGTAGCCCTTTGTCTTTCTCTGGCTCCATCCCCTGCCTGAAATGGCCAGCCTAATCCCAGAAGGTCAGGGAAGGAGGAAGAGGGTCCAGGTGTTGGATATCCATCTGCTCTAGGATCACAAGATGGTGGACATGGAGCTGGAGGAGATCTTAGAAGCCGTCTAGTCTCAACTCCTTACTTTACAGAAGAAGAAATTGAGACACAATCAGGTTAAGTGAATTCCTTGAATGCACAAGTAACAGGTTATCCAGCAAGCCCAGGTCATTTGATCACAAATCCCCTATTTCCCTCTTTGCCCCAGAATCCTTTGATCCAAGTCTTAAAGCCCTTCACAAAATGACTCCAGCCTATCACATTTCCCAAATGTATTTCCCATTTTTCTCCTAGCTCTCACCCATATTTTAGCTAAATTGGTCAAAAGAGGTATTAGTTAGAAAAAACAATTGAGCATTGGGTCTGAAATTGGGAAAACCTGAGATCAAATTCAACATCAGACAATTATTAGCTATGTGATCCTGTTTAAATGACTGAATCTCTGTTTGCCTCAGTTTCCTCATCTGTAACATGGGGATAATAGTAGGATGTACCTCCCAAGGTTGTTGTAAGGATCAAATGAGATAATATTTTTCAAGTGACTTAATCTTGGCACATAATAGGAATTATAAAAATACTAGCTATTGTTATTATTAATACAATTTTCTGTTTTTTAGCCAAAGTCCGCTCTAAGCCCAAGTCAGGTGCCACCTTTTCTTATACAAGACCCTTCCTAATCTCCCTGGTTGTTATGACTCTCCTTCCTCCAAATTGCTTTATATGTATTTCATATTTATTTCCTTAGTAGCGTATAACCAGCTTTCATTCTTGTCTTTCTATTTCAAGTACTTGACACAGCAAGTGGCACATATTAGTTGCTTCATAGATGTTGGAATTGAATTTATTAAAGTGATTTAAAGCAGAGTATTCAAGTGTTGAGGCAACAAGGTGGCACAGAGGAAAGAGTGCCAAGTCCAGTGCCAAAAAGACTGACCTTCCTGAGTTCAAATCCAGCCTTAGATACTTACTAGCTGTGTGACCCTGGGCAAGTCCCCTTCCCCTGTTTGCCTCAGATTCCTCATCTGGAAAATGAGCTAAAAAAGGAAATGGCAAACTATTCCAGCATCTTTGCAAAGAAAACCCCAAAATTGGGCTCACAAAGAGTCTGACATAACTAAACAACAAAATCCAAGTGCTGACCCTTCCCTGTATATTTGAGAGTGGTGACCAGAAGTACCCCCATCCCCAGCTGGACCCTTCTCTTGGACAGCTGTACTCTTTCAAGTTCCATGGCTGGGAAGAACTAACTACAAGTAATTAAGTAACTATCAGACTAGTATCAGATTCTTTGAGGGGGATTGGGGAGAGTGGGACACATTGTCTGGGGGCTTCGGGTAGGTTTTCCTCAGTTTAATTTTTGTAATTATAAGCTTAGTACCCATCAACAAAAACAAACATTTAAATAAAACAATTTTTAAAGAGATCATACTCAAAGCCATAAACTCCAAACTCTTTAACCATTTGATTTACAAAGCATATATTCACTTTAGTGAAATAAAAACATCTTGTTTCCATCTGGGGTTCCTTCAGATCTGTTTTTCTTCTTTGTAAAATTAGGCTATCTTTTTAAAAAACCCATTTCATTTCACTTGATTGTTGACTTTTTCTCAAATTCCTTTTCTTTGACTTTATTTTTATTGTTGTTTCATTCACTTTGTAGCATATAGAATTTTTGTATTTTCAGAGCCCAACTTTCCTTTTGAAACCTCAGGAACCTTTTGTAGGCTCTAAAAATAAAAAGAAAGCAGTGTTGTTTTATTTTTATATTTCAATCTTCAGATTGAATTCAGATAAATTTAAATTTTTTAAAGCCATCCTATGAATAAAATGACAGAATAATATGCCTGCTTGTGATTTTTTTTTTCTCAAAGAAAGAAAGACACAGAATTGGGAAGAAGATGTGGAGGAAGGTGGGTGGATGGGAAGATGGAGAAGGAGGAAAATCAGGGAAGAGAAACAAATTATTTCAAGGGGAAAAATTGAAAGTTATGAAGCAGAAAGAATGAAAGAGGGAAGGAGAGATGAGGAAGAGGGAAGGGTGTCTCCAACCATAGCTCAATTTTCCTAATTCTTTCTTACCCTCCCTATTAACACTTGGGGGCCTGAGCTCCTTTATCAAGCTTCACACCATCAGGGCCACAGAAGAAGTTATCACCACCTCTCCAATACCAGCTCTGTTGTTGAGCAGATAAGCTGAGGGACAACTTCAGGGGACTCCTTTGGAGTCAACTCTAAGGAAAATGGGACTCTGAGGGGGTCACAGTGGGCCCCTGTCTCCAGCTCTTCCTTTGATCTGTTTGATCCTTTGGAGGTCTTTTTCATAAGAAAATATTCTGAAAGTGATTTTGAAAAGGTCCTCTACTTTGCAGAGAATTTTAAATTCTACCATCTTGTCCCTAAGAGGGAGGGAAGATGACTACCCATTCAACCAATAAGGGAACTGAGGGCTGGAGAGGTTAAGTGACTTACCAAGTTTTTATCACCATTTCAGACCCAGGCTGAAAGCCTGGGATATAAATCAAGAAGAGGAGGAGCTAAAAAAGAGGAGGGTGGAGAAGAAAAAGAGGAAAAGAAAAAGATATCAACTGTAACACACTCCTTTTAACTGAAGATGAAACGGCCCAGCTATTTTAGCTATCTGGTCATACCTAGGAATGGTTGCTTTTTCAACGTTAGCTTCCTCAGGATCAACCACTAGGATAGGGAACATGCCAAGAGTCAGACTCCCTCCCTTTGTCCAAGAAGAATTTATCCTGTACCTCCTCTGGGGGAAGGGAAAAGGAGAAGTATCTAGCAGATAAACTCTGGGCCTTGCCTCTTACAGTCCAAATCTCTAGGTCAGCAGGTGGAGCCAAGATGGCGGCAGGCTTGGACAATCATCCCAAACAAAATCTCTTGGTCAACTGGATTACAGGGTTGTTTTTTTTTTTTATCAATGTGTGCTATCCAATTTATCATGAATCTCATCATCCCCAAATCTTTCCATCTTTGTGCCAAAGGGCAGGGGAAAGGAAATAAGCATTGACTAAGTACCTAGAATGTGGCAGACACTTTCACAAATATTATTTTCATTTGATCCTCACCACAATTCTAAGAGGTAAGTGCTATATTTTCTTCACTTTGCAGTTGAGAAAATTGCGACAGACAGAGGTTAAATGGTGTAATCAAGGTCACACAGATTGTAAGTGTCTAAAGCTGGACTTGAACTCATGTCTTTCTTACTCCTTTGACACCAGCCTGCCTCTAGTGAGGGAGCCTGAAGAAGACAAAACCCTTACACAGAATATAATCTCAGTCAACATTCAAATCTCCTTCTTTCCATGTTTCCCACTCTGGTTCAGTCCCTCATTATTTCATTCCCCCAATGTCCTTCACCTCCACTCCATCCTGCATTCTGTTGCTTAATTCTTCTAAAGTACAATTCTTATCAGGTCATTCCACCCTGGAACTTTTGATGGCTTCTCATTCTCTAATAAAGTCTAAATGTCTTGACCTTTTATTAGGGACTCGCTATGATTTCTAGCCTTATTTTCCAACCTTGAGCCCCAAGAGTAGTGCCTTGACTACTCAGAGGAATAAGCAAATTAGTATCCTGGGAATATCGATGACTCCAAAGAAATCAAAGAGGAAAAGGAGTTAGCTGTACAAAAATACTTTTAGCAGCTCTTTTGGGGAGGCAAAGATGGGAAATGAAGGGGCAACTGTCATCTGGGAAATAGCTGAATAAATTATGGTATGTGAATATAAAGGGAATATTAGTGTGTGTGAAAAAACAATAAAAAGGAATGCAATCAGGGAAGCCTGGTGCAGAAACAAGTGAGCAGAGCCAGAAGAACAATTTATAATAATAGAAAAACCATTTGAATGGCTTCATGCTGTTCCATGCCATGCGATTCCATAAAACTGATGATGATAAATTCCCTGATAGAAAGGTGTGGTCTTAGACAGCAGAATGAAACATACATTTTTGGACGAAGCCAACTTGAGAATTTGTTTGGCTTTCTTGTCAGTCCATAAAGACTTTTTTTAAAGTAAGTCACTGTGCTAAGCTCTGGAGCTACAAATAAAAGTAAAAGATAGTCCCTGCCCTCAAGGGGCTCACAATCTTCAATGGGAAAAACACACAAAAGCTACAGATAAGATAAATTAGGGAGAAGGTGAGATTTTAGCAAAGACTTCAAGGAAGCCAGAAAAGAGAGCTCCATATATTTGTTTACACAGGTTATGCTTTTTTTTCCCCTCTCTCTCCTTTTCTATTGGGAAGGATAAGAGGAAGAGAAAAGAAATATTTAATAATTAAAAAGTAAAATTAAAATTAAATTTAAAAAAAGAAAGAATACTGAATTTGGAATCAGGAGGATTTTTTTGCCATTTGATAGCTGGGTGGTCTTAAGCAAGTTACTGTTAGAATCATGGAATATTAAAAAGGTCATAAACTTTAGAAATTTTGAGTTCACCTGTCTGGATCTCAGTTTCCTCATCTAGAAAAATGAAAGAATTAGGCTAGACAACCTCTAAGGTCCCTTCAAGCTCCACCATTCTGTAAGTGTATCAAAGTTCATTGGCTGAAAATAAAAACCAGGCACTTTATGATAAGGGTGGGGCAGACTCCAGATAATAAATGTTAAAAAGGACTTTGTGATAAATACATTTTACTTTAAAATACATGACAAACTCAGGACTTCTCTGGTTTCTATTTGAGGCTCACAATTCATTCTTATTCCCATTGGGATCCCCTGAGTGGAATTCAGAATGCTGAGAAGTTGTTTGTATTAAAATCTGTGGTCCCATCAAGGCAGCTCAGTGGATAAAGAGCCAGGACTAGAGAGGTGACATTCTGGGTCCAAATCTGACCTAGACAATTTCTAGCTGTGTGATCCTGGGGAAGTCACCCACCCACCCACTGGCCCCCATTGCCTAGTCCTTACCACTCAGGAGACACAGGATGTTCTGGTTTCAAATCTAGTGACCCTGGGCAAGTCACCTCACCTGAGTTGTCTAGCCTATACCATTCTTCTGCTTTGGAACCAATATATGATATTGATTCTAAGACAGAAAGTAAGTTTTAAACAATAAATAAAATAAAATAAAGGGTTAAGATGACATGTCCTTAAGGTTCATCTAATTCAAAATAATAACAACTAGTATTTCCATAGTTCTTGCCTTTTCTTTTTCCAGCTTATTTGATAGATGAGGAAACTGAAGCAAACAGGATTAAGTGACTAGACCAAGGTCACATAGCTAGGAAGTGTCAGAGGTCACTTTTTAATTTAAGAATGAATGAATGAATGAATGAATGGGAAATGGTAGTTTCAATCCCTGGCCTGGAGGCAGAGAGCTAATTGTCCTTGGGGTAAGTCTGACCTGGGCCAGAGTTCCACAGAATTACAGCCTCTGCTTCAGGGCTTTAGGATTTACAGATCAAAGGGACTTTTGAGATCAGCGATGCCTTTACTGGTGTAGAAATGAAGTGAAGTCATTTGCCCAAGATCATTCAGTCAGTACATGCCAGAGGGGCAATGCCCATCTACTACAAGTCCCTCAAATTATAGATAAAGAGATATGTAAGAGCCTTAAAGCTGAGGATAATTCAAAAATGAATGAAATTCTCACCTGAAATGTACTCCCTGAGTGGCCTTGGGCAAGTCACCACAATCATCTTTATCTATAATTTGAGGGATTTGAAAGACATGGTTTCCAGGATCCTTTCTGCCTCCAGCACTAAGATGCTATTGCTCCTGAAGCTCTCGAAATTCCAGGGTGTGTATGAAGTTGGGTGTGGAAAAAAATGCATCTTTATTTCAATAGAAATGGGTGTGGTTTTATTTTTAAATAAAAGTCATTGTATTATGTTTTGTTCATTTGAAAACATTACTCTGAGTAGCAATTTGTAGGTTTCCCCAGATTGTCATAAGGATCCATAACCCAAAAGAAGTCAAGAATATTTACTCCAATCTCTGCCTACAAAGAGATGATGATGGTCTTTCCTTGGACTGGTTAAGGGATGATTCCTCTGTAAATAACGGATATAATTGGGGTAGCTGGGCAGTCCAATGGATAGAGAGCCAGGACTAGAGATAGGAGGTCCTGGGTTCAAATTTGACCTCAGATTCTCCCTGGGAAAGTCACTTAATCCCAATTGCCAAGCCCTTATGACTCTTCTGCCTTGGAGCCAATACTTAGTATTAATTCTAAGACAGAAGATAAGAGTTTTAAAAATAAATTAGCAATATAATCAAACAACTCAATTAATTGACAAGGCTTTATTAAGTTCAGGTAAGTGCTATGTATTAGCAAGGCTCTAGGAATACAAAGAAAAAATGAATCTGTCCCTGCCCTTAAGGAAACTGGGGCAGCTGGGTGGCTCAATAGATGGAGCCAGGCTTGGCTAGGGAGGGTCTTGGATTCAAATGTGACCATAGATACTTCCTAACTATGTGATCCTGGGCAAGTCACTTAACCCCAATTGACTAATTTTTACTGCTCTTCTGCCTTAGAATTGATACTTAGTATGGATTCTAAGATAAAAGGTAAGGGTTTTTAAAAATAAACATTTTAAAATAATTTTAAAATAGTGTTTTTTAAATAAAATTTAAAGATAGTTTTAAAACTATTTAAAATTTTTAAGTTTTTAAATAGTATTTAAAAAATACTTATTTTCAAATAGTAAATTTAAAATAGTTTAAAATAGGCCAAAGTACTATCAGAATCTGATTTAACTAAAAGTGCTACCAAAGATTACTTCTGGTTGGGTAATGGGAAAGCTAGGTCCAGTGGATAAAGTATCTGACCTGGAGTCAGGAAGTCATCTTCCTGAATTCAAATCCAGCCTCTGATACTTCCTAGCTATATGACTCCAGACAAATCACTTCACCCTTGTTTGCCTCGGTTTCCTCATCTGTAAAATGAGCTAGAGAAGTAAATGGCTGACCAATCCAGCATCTCTGCCAAGAAAACTCCAAATATGGTCAGAAAGAGCCAGACAGGCAACAACAATGAACAAGGAAGGCTTCAAGGAAGAGGCAGCCTTTTGGGGGCTCACAAGAGATGATCACAAACCATTACTCAATGAGAAGGTATATGTTGGAAGAAACCTCTTTCCTGACTATCTAGCATAGAAGCCACTCAGATACAGACGGGGAACCTCAATTCAGAGACATTAAATGCTATGACCAGTTTCACAAAGATAAGTATAGAAAATTTGAATACAGATCCTCCGATATCTGGTTTATTGCCTGGAAAGATGGGTTAAATATAGATATTAAATGTATAACCCAGTGGGATTGTGTGTTGCCTGGGGGGGGGGGGGGGAGAGAGGGGAAGGAGACAATGTGAATCATATAACTTTGGACAATTTGTGTAAATGTATTATTTATAAATAACACAAATAAAGATAAATTATTATGTTATAAAATAGTACAAAATAATTCATTTTAAAATATTTTAAAATAAGAAATTAGTAAAAATAAAGATAATTTTTTTAACACCAAAGGCTATGTAAATATGTAGATATAGGCATATATTTATTTATGTATGTGTGTAAATATATACCCATAGTGTGCTTCCTGGAGGCAGAGCTAGCAGCCCCCAGTCCTGTGGTCCCCAGTTTTATCCCATCACTCCCTCCCTCCCCCAGCACCCCTAGCTGGGGGCACACAGCAGGGTAAAAGCCTTGCCAGCTTGGCTCCTGGCAGGCATACACATGAGGCATTTTTCCTGGTCTGGTTAAAGATTCTAGAACAGCCCAGACAGTAACCACCTCCCCCCCCCCCACTCCATTCCCAGTTCCAAATCACCACAGTCGGCCAGAAAATGAGTTAATCATTAAGGAAGGGATTAAATATTAACCCATTGGTAGGAGGGCATGGAGTAATGTCTCTGTCTGCACCTGAGACTGAGCTAAAAATACCTTCTCCTGCCTGCAGGGGCCAGTTCTGGAGAAATCCTATGGGCTCTGCTTGCTGACTTGGGTGCCAGGATGTTCCCCCACCTCCTCTCTGGAGTTCTGTCTGTCTGTCTGTCTGTCTATCTGTATCACACCCTTTCCACCCTGACCACCCCATTTTCTCTGTCCCTCTGTCCTCCGCATCATGGAGTCTCAGTAACTACAGAGAATCTATGACACCCTCCCTGCCATTCTCCTTGCCCAGGACAAAGGTCTGGGCCAGGAGGGGAGGAGCTGGAGCAGGCCACAGGCGTCTGCTCCATTGGTCAAGGCTGTGCCATAGAGCTACTGGGTGAGCCCACCCCTAAGCTCTCAGTCAACGACAGAAAACCGAGCTCCTACTGCAGGTGACTATATCCACTGAGCTCCACTGAGGGCTGAGGCAGAGTTCCAGGCTCGGTACTAGTGGAAAGAGGTTGATTTGGACTTAGAGGATCTGGATTTGACCCTCTTCTCTGCTACTTAATACCTGAGTCACCTTGGGCAATGGAAATTCCTGTGTCCTCATCAAGAAGAAATATTTTCATTTTCATGTTTTCATCAAGGTAGAACAGTAGTGGACCTGGTTCAAATCTGACCTCAGACACCAGCTGTGGGGCATTGGACAAATCACTTCATTCTGTTTGCCTCAATTTCCTCAGCTGTAAAGTGGGATTATAATAGTACCTACTTTGTGGGGCTCAAAAGAGAAAATATTTAGCACAGTGTCTGGCACATAGTAAGTGCTATGTAAATGCTATCTGTTATTGTTGTTACTATTTTTATAGTCAAATGATCCTTGATTTTTAGAGCTAGAAGGACCTCAGAGCTTGTCAAGAACAAGCCCTCATTTTACAAACGGGGAAACTAAGTCCATAGAAGTTGAATCACTAATGTACGTGGTATGAAGGCTTACCAAATGCTTATTATCTCATTTGATGGACAACCCTTTGAAGTAGGTGCTATTTTATTATATTAATAGTTAATTAATATATAATATCAATGTTGTAATTAATATAATAAATGAATATATTAATATGCTATTATTATAGCCATTTTACAGCTGATGAGAATGGGACAGATGGAGATTTAGTGATTTACCAGCAAATAAGGATCTGATGCAGAATTTGAACTCATCTTCTTGACTCCAAGTCCACCACTTTATCAACCATGACAGAAGTCCACAGCTAGTAAAGGTCTAAGACAAATGGAACCCAGGTCTTCCTAAGTCCAAATCCAATGACCCATCTTGCTACAAACATACCAACTCCAAACACATCTCTCACGTGTGTTCCCCTCAGTACAACTGGCCACAAGAAACAATAAACTTGAAGGTCAGCCTTCTGGTCCTTATAATTACTTGGTGCTGACCCCAGCCTGTGTCTATGGAGATGGGTCCTTGAACAAGATTGGTCAGGTCCATATCATTCAAAATAATTCACAAATGAAATCATCCTTCCCTCAGCCTAGTCTAAATAATAGTAGGTTGCCTCCTGGAAGCATTTCTTCTTCTTTTTATTTTATTTTTGTTTGTTTTCTTATTCACTCTTTTTCATTTTATTGGGTTATTTAATCTGTTCACATTTAAGTTGAGCTGGTTTCTATTTTCTTCTTTTATTTTTAATATTGTTTCTTTTTTATTTATATATTTTTAAATATTTTTCCATGTTTACATAATTCATTTTCTTTCCTCCCCTTTCCCAGAGCTGATAAGCAATTCTTTTTATTTTAAGCCCTTATCTTCTGTCTTAGAATCAATACCATGTATTGATTACCAAGTAATCAATACCAAGACCAAACAGTGGTAAAGACTGGGCAATGGGGATTAAGGGACTTGCCCAGGGTCACCCAGCTGGGCCGGATTTGAAGCTGGGACCACCCATCTCTAGACCTGACTCCCAATCCCCTGAGCCACCTAGCTGTCCCTCTGGAAGCATTTCTAGACCCTGGTGTGATGCCCCACCAACCCAGCAATGCCTGTTCTCTTCCATCTCCTCCGAGGCTCTGACTCAAGGTTGATGTCTATGCTCAGCAGCTACAGGAAGTTAGTCAGGTCTGTTCCTATGGTTCCATCTGTGACATTTAGAGTTCATTATTAGGTTTGGGTTGGCAACACTGGCTCAATAGCTCAAAAGAGGCTGGTTATCTCCTCCCAGGCATAAAGCCTCTACTTCAGGGAGCTGTTACCAGTGGAATGTGCAGCCTATTTGTGGTTGCAAAGGTCCTAGGTTAGACTCTTCCTTATTAGCCAGGAGTAAAGAAACAAACAAACAAAAAGATGCGAAGCATGTAGGGCAGAGGAAGGGAACCTGTGATTTTTTTATTGGTTAAAGGGAACTCCCAGACAAGAAAACTCCCTCTCCCAAAGCAGGTCCCTACCTTTCCTTTTCTGCAATTTCTAGTCTGAGAGGAGCACCTGGAGCAGGCACTAAGAGACACAGCCAGCACATCCCTGAAGAGGGAAATGAGCTCAGGGCTTCCTGTTCAGTGCTTTATCCTTTAGACCAGCAGCCTGCATGAGGCCTGGAGGGCACACACGCTCCGACAGAACAGGTTTATATAGACAAAGTATATCCATTATTTCAAGAAAAATATAATTCTATAGAAAAACACAATTTCTCAAACAACAATAAAATCGTTATAAAAATATTGATAAAATTCAAGTTTTACTTAAAGCAACACAAAATACATGTTAGAAAGCATACACATATGAACAATTAATTTTGGACTTGTTCTTCTTTTACTAAACTCAACATTTATCAAGTTAAGTCAACAAGCCAACAAGCATTTATTAAGCTCCTACTAGGTACCACATGCTGTTTTTAGTGATGAATCAATCTTTGTTCAGTTGTTTCAGTCGTTTCTGACTCTTCCTTGATCCCATTCAGAGTTTTCTTAGCAAAGATATTGAGGTGGTTTTGCATTTTCTTTCCAGCTCATTTTACAGATGAGGAAACTGAGGCAGATTTAAGTGACTTGCCCAGGGTCACACAGCTAGTCTAAGGCCACATTTCAACTAGGAAGATGAGTCTTCTTGTCTACCTAATTCGCCACCTACATGCTACAAGTCAATTTTCCTAACTAAATTTTGGCTTTTTATTTGAATCTGAAGAATTTTTTTCTTTTCTTTTCTCTACCAATCATTCACAATACTAGGCCACTTTCTTCTTACTCTGAACATTCCCTGTTCTCCTCCTGCTGACTATAAAATATAAAAGGATCTTTATTTCTTTCCATCAGACGTCGTCATCCTTGACCTGCTAAATTCTAGGATCTCAACTGCTGGGTTAGTAGCAGAAACGAAGTCAAATGAGGGCACATAAGTGGAATGAAATGTTCTTGCCATGATGTCTTTTTTCCTTTTCTCTACCTTCTGTCTTAGAACGTATATTAAGTATAGGGTCCAGGGCAGAAGAGGAGTAAAGACCAGGCACCCCGGGTTAAGTGAAGTGCCCAGGTCACCCAGCGAGGGAGCGTCCGATGTCTTCTTAATGATGAGTTCTTCTGGAAGCAGTCAACTCGCATTTATTAAACCCACAGCTTGTAACCAGCATACTGTGATAAGTGATGCTGCATTAGTGTGGGTTACTAGCCCTCTGCAATTTCACTTTATCTGTATTTTAAGGGATCATCTTTGGGAGTTTGGGGTAGTAGTAGTGGGCATGCTTTAAGTCAACCAACAGGGAACAGTTTTAAAGCATTTTTATAGTGATTCTCTCTCTCTCTCTCTCTCTCTCTCTCTCTCTCTCTCTCTCTCTCTCTCTCTCTCTCTTTCTCTCTCTCTCCCTCCCTCTCTCTCTCTCTCTTCCTCCCTCTCTCTCTTTCTCTCTCCCTCTCTCTGTGTCACTTTCTATCTCTGAATGTCTGTCTCTGTCTCTCTCTCTCTTCCTCCCTCTCTCTCTCTTCCTCCCTCTCTCTGTGTCACTTTCTATCTCTGAATGTCTGTCTCTGTCTCTCTATCCATCTCTCCTTCTCTGTGTCTCTTTCTCTGTCTTTCTCTCCCTCTCTCTATCTGTTTGTCTGTCTCTCTTCTTCTCTGTCTCTTTCTGTCTCTCTTTCTCTCTGTCTCTCTCCTCTGTCTCTGTCTCTCTCTCTCTTTCTATCTGTCTCTGCCTATCTGTCTCTCTTTCTCTCTCTGTCTCTGTCTCTCACACATGCAGCTTGTATTTGAGTATTGTTTGCATGCTTACAACTCTATCTGTTAGTCTAGCTCTCCTAAGGATGGGTGCCTAATCAGGAGTGACAGCCAAGTGCTTCACATGGGAGTCAAAAAACTAGAGATTGAAGCTAAGAATGCAACTGAGTGCCATGGCTTGCGTGGAGGAGAAGTTTGGGGCAGGGATGGGCAGGGAGAAAAATGGGATTGAAAGAGAATGAATGGAGGAGATGTCACATTCCAAGCTGAAAGCAGGACTTAGCTAGTCCCTAGTCTATCCCATGCTTTGGGCTGGGAGGAGGGGCAGGAAAGAACCAGGGGATACCTTGAAATCTTCCTGGTCTATTAGAATAGAAAGCAGAGGATCTAACAGATCCCTCTGTAGAGATGGGGTTTCCCAGGTAGGCAAATAATATATGGGATGGGGAAGGGGGAACAAGGGAAAGAAGGAGAATGCAAAGTTAAGAGCCCACCCCTAGGAAGCAGCTAGGTGGCTCTGTCAGTGGATGGCGAGCCAGGGCTAATGATTGGAAGTCCTGGGTTCAAATCTAATCTCAGGCACTTCCTAGCTGTATGACTGAGCAAGTCACTTAACCCCCACTGTTGGGCTTTTACAGGCTCTTCAGCCTTAGAACTCATCCATGGTATTGATTCTAAGATGAAAGGTAAAGTTATTGTTTTGTTTTTTAAGAGCTCACTAAATGCCAGGTACTATGCCAGAGAAAGACAAAAACAGTCCCTTCCCTCAAGGAATTCATACTCCAATGTGGAAGGGGTGTGCAAACATGCAGATCGATGCCGGATAAAGTGGGTAAACTCCAAGGGAAAGCGTGAGCATTCAGGGTGACCAGCGTTGTTTACATGTGTGTGGCGGTGGGTCTGTGCTGTATACGCCTCCATCCCTGTTCAGGTCATCTGGAGACAGATGAGTCTTTCTGCAGACAGATGCAGGAGCTCCACTTCCAGCTCGGACCTCGTCCCCTCTGGCACTCCATCCCCAACTCCTCCCTTCATGCTTCTCCACATTCTCCAGGGCTCACGTTTGGGGATGGAGAGAGGCTGTCCCTTGGTGGGATTCCAAGCACACTCCCACCCTCCCCGAAGCCCCTTCCCCTCTCCCCTATTCCAGGTGCCTCTAACCTTGCCTTGGCCTGGATCGGTTCCCAATGGCTGGGGAAAATGGGCTGGGGGTAGAGGAAGGGATGAGGGAAGTGGCCTTGAAGGCAGAGGGTTAGGGGATGACCTCAGAAACCCACAGCCCCACCTTGCCTCGGGTCAAGAGAATGACTCAGGCCGTATCTCAGGCCCACTAACCTGCTAACCTTCCCACCGGGCAGCAGACCAAAGTCCAGCTTCTCCAAGGCTCTGGGCGCCTCTCCCTCCGGGTCTCTGACCTTCTGGCTAAGTCTCTTTCCCCAACTTCTCAGCAACTTCCCACTCTGAAAGACAAACCTACATGCCTTAAGATAGAAACACAAGCCAGTCACCACTGGAGACACCCAGGCAGAGGGAAACAGACTCTCCCTTGGACTCATCCTCAGACATGCTTGGGGCTTGGAGTGTGTGAGAGAATGCCAGCAGGTGCTGAGGACCTCCACGGCTGGAGGTCTCTGAAGCCAGCCTGGACGCCTTCATATGTTTGCCTAAAGTGTATTGAAGGCATTAAATCCCCTGAGAGGACCCATGGGCGTCAGTCACCCTTTGAGATTCCATCCAGCCTCTCAGCTCATTCCTCTTGGGGGCTCATGACCCCGTCTAACCATGGACTGCGAATTAAAGGCAAGGGAGAAAGAGGAGGTAAAGACCCACCTGTGGTGGTCCACCACAATCCATCCTCCATCTTCCCAAGCATGAGGCCAAGGACTTCAAAGGAGACCAGCTCGAGACTGGTAGGTTTAAAACCAAACACTGTGTTATCTCACTCTTGTCTATTTTTAATTTTTATTATATATTATATTTCTATATAATATTGATTATATGTTGTATGTATACACTTGTTATATATTATTTCTCTATAATATTGATATTTATTAAATATTATACTTCTATATAATATTGATTATATTGAAGCGCCTGATGAATCAATCACAAGGATGAAGTAAAGACCAACAATGTAAAGCACAAGAGGGAGTTTATTAAACAAACTGCAGCTTGGGCTCGTCACTCTAAAATGGCTCAAGCCCCGACTCTGGGGCTCGAAGGTCTTTTATACGCTGGAGTGAACAGGAACTTCTGTAGTTGGGATTGTTATCAGTTCCTGGTATATTTCAGGGTGTGGTAACTTGTGTGCAGGCGATCTAGGGGGGAGGGGGACAGGGAAAGGGTATACAGGTTCAGGAGCTGGTTCTTCGTTCCCCACTTCTTCTGCTGTACGTGAGGAATCTTCCTCATGCGACCGTATCCTCATAAGGGAATTTGGTAGGAGTCACGGTTTGGTAATGCTGGTGAAGGACCATTAACTGGATGGTATTGATGTGATCCTTGACAAAGGCTACTAGGTGATTACGAATGAATGGACAAAAGGTTAAAAGGAGAAGAGGAGGATCAGGGGACCTAATAGCATAGATATGAGGGTTGTCAGCCAGGGAGAGTGGTGAAAGAGTTGCTTGATTCTTGCAACTCCTGCTCCTTTTGGCGTCTGGCGAGGCCTTCTTGGAGTCTGGACATAGAGTCCTTAACTAGCCACGTATGGTCAGTGTAAAAGCAACATTACTCCTTTAAGGCCGCACAGAGGCCTCCTTGCTGCAGAAATAGGAGGTCTAATCCTCATCTGTTTCGGAATGCTACCTCTGACAGGGAAATAAGGGACTTTTCCAAGGTGGGTGATAGAAGCCTCAGTGCTAGCGAGATCCTCGTCTACTGCTGCTGTAAGTGTCGAGAGGCTGATGGCGTAGAGTGAGAGGCAACACCCGTCCCTACCCTGGAGAGGCCAAAGATGGTGGCGAGGGTGATGGCAGTTACTGGTTCCCTTCGTGTTCTAGCAGGAGGACCTGACCGGGGTTCCCAAAATCTAAGGACATCATCCGCGGCGTGATAGAGGAGGCAGGGCACAATGGTAAGGAGGCACATCTCATGTGTGGGTTGTAAGGTGGTGAGGGTGATACAAGGAGTTAGGCCGGTAGTTGTGCATAACCACCGGGTTCCGGTGGGAGGGATAAGGAATTTACCGGTCGCCGGGGTAGAGTGTTGGGCACAAATGTGAGACTGAGGGTGGGAGATATTCCCTACGCAGTGACTAGCACCTAGAACAGACTGCATGGTCCGGCCCGATTTCCTTTCCTTCCAATCACCCTCGGGTGGCAACTTCTGCTGAGAGGCATTAAAACTTGAATTCAAGGTGATAGCATCATAGTAGGGGGGCTGGGTGCCAAGGCAGCACCAGCACAAGTTAGTGAGATTAGGTGTGGTCTGATTTAAGGAAGAATATGAAGCTTGCAAGAGGGACCACAAGGGGTGTGGTTCTCAGGGTTCGAGGATGGGGTCAAGGGGGTCAGGTGTAGCCGTGGGTAGTGGGGATGCATCTGCTGAGGACCTGGGATTTTGTGTGGGCAGGGTGGGTTTGCTGGGGTTGGCAGGGATTTGTGGGGTGTTCAAAATCGCTTTGGGGTCTATAGCGGAATGGGGGGGTGGTGGCGGTTCCTTCTTAATGATGAACAGTCCCCCTGGGTCAACTCCATCTCGATACAGCCGTATGCCCCAGGTTCTTCCAAGGAGCCAAGTGTGGTCTTCAGGTTGTTGTGGCTTAAAAATCATGTACTCACAGGGGGTCCCCCCTTGATCATCTATGTAACATTGGTGCTTGCATCCTGGGGGGCCCCAGCTCACAGTTAGCCATGGGTCACTGGTGGCTGGATTCCACCGGGAACATCCCTCGATCCTGCTTCCCCCAGTGACAAGCGTCTCGCAGCCCCAGTAGGCACAGAAATAGGAGTTGGGGTAATTACAATTGGATTTGCCTGGGTTAGAGGCGGGGCAAAAATAGAAGATCCCAACATTCCTACAGGGTGTACCAGGATCTCGTTGGGCTTGGGGTCCCCATATCAGGTCGCAGGCGTGGGCAATTAGGGAGGGGGTTCCTGATGTAGTCTGGGTGGAGAGGATGGATGAAGAATTCCAGCTGAACAGCGTCCATTTCCATGGTTGAAGGTGGTTCTGAAACCATCTTCCATGGGGTTGATACAAAAGGCCGGTCTGGGTCAGACCCAACACGATAACCAGGGTACGCAGAGGCATTATTCATCACTGTCCTTAGTGATGCACACATTAAGTGGGTCAGTCAGGTGCCGGGTTACTTTCCACCTCTTTCTGATGGACGGCAAGGGCGGAGCAGCAGGACAGATGTGAGAATGATGGATCCAAGGTCCAATTCCAGCTACCTTAAGAGAAGAGGGGGTTACAAAGAGAACAACATAGGGTCCTTTCCAGCAAGGCTAGAGGTTCCCCTTCCTATGCCTTTTGACCCAAACCCAGGCCTCAGGGTGGAAGTCGTGAGGAGTATGTGGTGGTACCTGAAAAAGCTCCTTTAATTGGAGTCATATATCTTGATGAAGGCTGCCAGTCCCTTAGCATAGACCTAAGGTCTCTCAGGATGCCAGGTGTCAGGGATGTAGGAGGATTAGGTATGATCAGGGGGAGGGAGCCAAAAAGAATCTCATTAAGGGGAAAGAGAATATGGGCCGGGCTGTTCTGGGCTCAGAACAAGGCTAAAGGAAAGAAGGTCACCCAATCTATGCCAGTCTCAAGGGCCAATTTAGATAAGTCCTCCTTGATTGTCCTATTCATTCTCTCTACCTGTCCGGAGCTCTGGGGATTATACTCACAATGTAATTTCCAATCTATTCCCAGGGCTGCCGTGACTGCCTGCGTGATTTTACCCACAAATGCTGGTCCATTATCCGAACCAGTGGACATGGGGAATCCAAATTGGGGGATGATTTCTTCCAAGAGCTTTTTGGCCACTGTCTGAGCTGTTTCAGTTTTAGTTGGGAATGCTTCAGGCCAGCCTGAAAAGGTGTCAGTAAAAACAAGGAGATACCTGAATCCAAACCGTCCAGGCTTTACTTAGATAAAGTCCACATCCCAGGACTGACAGGGGCGATCTCCCCATAGGCACTGACTGATGTGATTGCCGGGTTTGGCCAAGCGCATTAACTGTCAGGCCTGACAAGCCTCCACAAGGCGGACCAGGAATTTCCGTTTCCCCAGGAAGCACAATTGTCCTTTTTCCAGGAGTTGGGATAGTTTTCTGTCCCCTAGATGAGTAAGATGGTGCAGGTGGGTGCTTAGCAGCTGCCCCAGAGTTTGAGAGAGAGGTGTATTGCCCTCCAGGTCTTTATACCAGAGGCAATCTTTCTTCCCCTGCTGCTTTTGTTTCCACATGAGGTCTGTCTCAGAGTACTGAGGTTCCCCTTTGGGGGGAGGCAGAATCACCATGAGAAAGGTTAAAAGGGGAGCATTGAGTGCCACTTCTCATGCTGCCTGGTCTGCTGCCCTGTTTCCTTGAGCCTCCAGAGATTCCCCCTTCTGGTGTCCAGGAATGTGAATCACCAACACCTTCTTTGACAGATGTACAGCCGATAGAAGGCCCTGGATTTCAGTCAGATGTTTAATCTCCTTCCCCCCGGCCATCAAGAACCCCCTTTCCTGGTCGATGGGCATGTGAACATGTAGGGTGGCAAAGGCATATCTGCTGTTGGTATATACTGTCAGGTATTTCCCTTCCACCTCTTCCAGGGCTTTCTGCGGAGCGATCAGTTCTGCTTTTTGAGCTGATGTACCTTTGGGAAGGGCAGCTGCCCAGATGAGGTTACCAGAAGCATTGACCACCGCAGCTCCAGCCCTTAGTTGCACGTTTATGATGAAGCTGCTGCCATCTGTAAACCACACATGGTCTGCATCCAGGAGAGGCATGTCGGAGAGATCCAGACAGGTGGAGGTGGCAGCAGCTAGGGTTTCTTGACAGTCATGGAGGGGCCCATCTGGTTCTGAGTTAGGTAGCAGGGTTGCAGGGTTCAGGGCAGAAGTCACTTGGAACGAGATTTGGGGGGCATTGAGTAACAGACTAATAGTGGGCAAGGCGAGCATTGGACAGCCATCTGTAGGGAGGCTAAGGACCCCTTCGATTGCATGGGAGGTGGCCACACAGAGGGCCTGCCTGAGTGTTAGTTTGTCAGCATCCTGTACTAGGAATGCTATTGCAGCCAGGATCTGCAGACAAGGAGGCCACCCCAGAGCTACTGGGTCCAGCCATTTGGAAAGATATGCAACAGGTCTATCCCAGGGACCCAACCTTTGCATCAGAACCCCCTTAGCTATCCCCTTCTTCTCAGCCACATAAAGTCTGAAGTTTCTCAGGGTCAGGGAGAGCCAGTGCCGGGGCAGTTAGCATGGTGTCTTTCAGTGGCCAAAAGGCAGCATCCATATTGGAGTGCCAAGTCAACCCTGGCTTTTCCCTTGAACCCTCATAAAGGGGCTGGGCCAGCTCAGCAAACCCAGTAATCCAGAGGCGGCAATATCCGATGGACCCAAGAAACTCCCTGACTTGTCGGGGCCCCGTTGGGGTGGGGATTCCCAGCACCATTTTCCACATAGTCTGGGTTAGCCACCATTGTCCCCCATGGAGTTTGTACCCTCAGATATGTACCCCCAGATACTTCCCTCGCCACTATGACAGCCTTCTTGGTGCTGAGTCTGTAACTGAGCTGCTCTAGAGTTCTTAAAAGGGCCAACGTGGCCTCCTTGCAAGCAGCCTCTGTGGGGCCAGCTAGTAGGAGGTCATCGACATATTGGAGGAGGTGTCCCACCTGGAACTCCAGAAGATCCGAGGTGAGAGCCTCCCTGAATATTGAGGGGCTATTCTGGAACCCTTGGGGCAATTGAGTCCAGATCAGTTGTCCTATCATCTGCATTTGGCCATCATGCCATCAAAGGTGAATAGGGGCTGGCTAATGGGGGCCAAGAGCCAGGGTGGTGTACCAGACGAAGTCTTGTGGCAGTGAGCTGAGCAGGGTGTATGGGTTAGGGACTGTGGGATGAATGTCCTCCATCCTCTGGTTGACCTCTCTCAGATCCTGGACTGGGCAGAAGTTCTGCTGCCGGGTTTGTGGACAGGCAGACGGGGAGTATTCCAGAGCCTTTGGCAGGGCATGAGGATGCCTGCAGCTTTAAGGCTGTTGATGTGCGGGGTTATTCCCCTCCTAGCTTCAAGGGGCATGGGGTATTGGCAGACCCAAACTGGAGTTACTCCTGATTTCAGAGTGACCATGATGGGAGGCTACTGTACTACCAATCCTACACTGGCCAGCTCTGCCCAAAACCTGGGACGAGGCCCATTCATGGGCAGACCTTCTCTGGAAGGTCTCTGGAGCAGGGTCAGAGTGAAGGCGGTTCTCATCACACAGGGACAGGGTCAAGACGTAGAGGGGGACTCCCCTGGAGTCTGTGACCAACACCCCAGAGTCAGTGAAGTGAATGTGGGCGCCTGCCTTGTGCAAGAGATCCCACCCTAACAGTGGGGCCAGGTAATTGGGGATCACAAAGAAGGAGTGAGTCACTTGGTGGTGCCCCAGGTCTACCTGATGGTTGGTAGTCCAGTTATAGTGCTTAGTGCCCGTGGCACCCTGCACCCAGCTGATCTTGGAAGGGAGAGACCCAGGCAGGTTTTTAAGAACTCAAAATTGGGCACCAGTGTCTACCAGGAAGTTCACTGGTTTCTCCTCCACCTTTAAGGTTACCCAGGACTCCGGGACGGGCTCAGAATTCCGTGCCCCTCAGTCATCTGTCTCCTGGGCCCACAGGACCTTCAGGTGCTGGTCGAAGCGGAGGTAACGGGGAGACTCCGGAGGGTCTTTCCATCCAGACCTGTCTCTGCAGTCTCGGTCAGAGGGGTGGTCTTTAGTCAACTGGGGGCATTGCCTCTTCCAATGACCCTCCTCATTACAATGAAAGCAGTGGGAGCGGGGGTATCCTCCATGGTTTTAAGAAGGTCCCCAAAGGGAGCTGAGTCATGGGGTGCTGAGTTAGCCCAGCCACCAGAATTCTGGCGAGGTCTTTCTGGTTTTTGCAATCCTGTTTGGCCTTATATTCCAGGTCCTCTTGCCGGAGGCGCTCTGCCCGTTTGTCCGGGGTCTCGCAAGTGTTAAACACTCACTCAGCAACTTTTAGGAGTCACCAAGGGACTGGTCACCCAGTCCTTAGACTTTTTGGAGCTTCCAACAAATGTCGGGAACTGACTGTTTAACAAAGGCCAAGAGTATGGCGGCATGGCTTATTTCCACCTGGGGGTCCATTGGGGTGTACAGGCAGAAAGTTTTCTTCAGTCTCTCCAAAAAGGAGGCAGGACTCTCCTCTAGTCCCTGTCTAACTAAATTGACCTTGGTCAAATTGATGGGTTTTTAAGTCATGGCACAGAGACCGGCCATGAGAGTCTGGCAATAGACTCGGAGACACTCCCTACCTTCAGGTTGTTCAAAATCCCAATTGGGGAGGTTCAGGGGGAACGTGTCATCAATGCGGTTGGGCTGGTTCGTGGGTCTGCCATCGATTCCAGGAACATTCTTCCTGGCCTGGCTTCCAGGAAAATCCGTTCCTTCTCAGTGGTAAAGAGAACCTGCAAGAGCTGTTGGCAATCATCCCACATGGAGTTATGAGTAAAAAGAATAAAGTCTAGTAAATAGATTTGTTTTGGGGGGTGTTCAGAAAAGGAGGGGTTCTGCATTTTCCAATAATAAAGGTCACTGGAAGAAAATGGCCAATATTGATATACTTGGGGCCCACCTGGGACTGTGGGCCCAACGACCCTGATGGGGAGAGCAGTGGTGGAGGTGGGCTCCTGAGGTTCAGAGGTGCCTTTTCTGCCCCGGATACAAGTGCCACAAGCTGGCCCCCCACCTTCTGCCTCGTTCTCGGCCCCTAAGTGAGGGTATAAGGAGGTATAATGTGGGGGTGGCAGGTCTGGAGGCTTGGGGGCCAACTCTGGTAATACAGATGGGGCCGAGGCCTCTGGCTCAGAAGATGTCCCAGCATGCCTGCCCCTCTTCTCTCTCACATCTTCCAAGAGGGTCAAGGCCTTAAGGGCTCCCTTTGAGGGAGCACAGGGATCTGAGGGAAGAAAGGATTGGAGCCACAATGGGGGAATCTAGGACTAGGTCTTGCCAGGTAAGAATATAAAGAATCTGATCAAGGTGACTCTGTGGGCCGGGATCTAAAACCTGGACCTGAACATTGGAAATAACTTCTAAGTTGAGGGTCCCCTCCTTGGGCCATCCCAGACCAAATGCCAGTCACTCTGAAGAGCAGAAGGTAACAAGTTTGCTCTTTTTGATGGGCGTGGAGAGGTTGTGGGCCCTCACATTAAAGACAGAGAAATGGGTAGTCATGAGGGAGAGAGGAGTGGACTCTCCCTGTCCCATAATGTGCTGTAGGATGAAAGGAGTTAGTAAGCTATACACAAAGGTGGTGAACACAAAAGCATACAGGGCAATACATGATGGACTGGACAGCCAAGACAGACACAACAAATATGAACGTTGGATTGGATGTGCTCCTCTACTCACCCCAAGGGGCAAGGGGTGAGTGGTCACAAAAACAGCATGGTGTGGCCAGGCTTCCCCCAAGGCCATACCCTCCTCCTCCAGTGTGTCCACTGGGTTTTCTAATTCCAGCTGGGGGGCCTCTAACCACCCTGAACCAGGAACTCGAACCCCAGGCAAGGGCCTGTAACCCTTGCAGTGGGGACTCTAATGCCACAAATAAAATCAACTAAAACTGACTGGCCAGAATACCCCATTTAAGGAAGTCGAGCCCAGCGAGTCCAGTGGATCCTTCCCACCAAGGGAGAGGGAGTCAGGGATCCTTAGGTGAAGATAGCCAAGAGGGGTGTTACAGTCTTCGTCCACACGCTTCCCAGGATTTCCGACCTATCCCCTCATGGGAAATATGAACTGCGTACTTTCCCAGTCCACACTCAGAAATATGTGGGTGGTTCTCCCGAATGAGTTCGGCTTGGCAATAGGCTGTCCCTGTACAACCCCCGGGCCGGTGACCAGTGGCCAGCCACTTAGCCTTATGTCGATGACTCAGGAGACCTTACCCCCTCACTCTTACACAATATTCTCCACACATTCATTCAACACCTCCAGAGGCTATTCACCGGACCCTACCATCTTCCACCGAGATGTGATGTGTTCCGGACCCCTTCGTCTCGAGTTACCCTGGAGACCGGAGTCCCCTTCCTCTGTTGGTCAGACTTGCTTCCTTTGTGGGATCCCGGACGAATCCCCATATTAAGTGCCCAGTGAATCGATCCCAAGGATCAGGCAAAGACCAACAATGTAAAGCACAAGAGGGAGTTTACTAAACAAACTGCATCTTGGGCTTGGCACTCTAAAATGGCTCAAGCCCCGACTACAGGGCTCAAAGATCTTTTATACACTGGAGTGAACATGAACTTCTGCAGTTGGGGTCGTTATGGGTTTCTGGCTTATTTTAGGGTGGGGGACGGGGAAGGGGTATATAGGTTCGGGAGCTGGTTCTTCAATATGTTGTATTTACATATTAATTATATATTTCCAAATAACATTGATTAGGTGTTGTATTTATATTTTAATTATTATATATTAATTTTCTAATTAATATTGATTATGTTATATTTATAAATAGCATATATTCTATTTCTATATAATATTGATTATATATTGCATTTATATATTAATTATATATTTCTAAATAATATTGATTATGTAATATTTATATTCTTATTTTATTATATATTTCTATATGATGCTAATTATATGTTGCAGTTATATATTAATTATATATCATATTTCTAAATAATATTGATTATATTATATTTCTATTTTATTATATATTGTATTTCTAAATGATATTGATTATATGTTGTATTTATATATTATGATATTATATATATTATATATTATAGTCACAAATATTTAAGTTCAAATTTAGACTCAGGCGCTCAACTAGCTGCATTCTAATAGATAGATAGATTGATTGATTGATATAAGGAAAATTATTCGAACCATTGGAACTCTTTCATAGCACATTGGCTTGCTTCAAGAAGTGGGGAGTTATCCATTACTGAGTCCTTTAAGAGTTTAGATGGGGGCAGCTAGGTGGCTCATTGGATAGAAGACAGGAGTTCCTATGTTCAAATATGGCCTCAGATACTTCTTAGCTGTGTGATCCTAGACAAGTCACTTAACTCCCTTTGCCTAGTCCTCATAGCTCTTCCTCCTTGGAACCAATACTTAGTATCGATTCTAAAACAGAAGGTAAGGGTTAAAAAAAAAAAGAATGTTAGGTGACCATTTGTTGGGAATAATATAGTAGGAATTCTTGTTCAGGTACAGGTTGGATCAAATTATTTCTGTGGTCCTTTTTTATTTTTATTTTTCAATGATTTATTTATTTATTTTGGAAAACCCTTACCTTCCATCTTGGAATCAATACTGTGTGTTGGTTCCAAGGCAGAAGAGTGGTAAGGGCTAGGCAATGGGGGTTAAGTGACTTGCCCAGGGTGACACAGCTGGGAAGTGTCTGAGGTCAGATTTGAGCCTAGGACCTCCCTTCCCTAGGTCTGGCTCTCAACCCACTGAGCTAACCAGCTGTCCCCTGTGGTCCTTTTTTAATCTTGAAATTCCATGAGTTGGAGGATGGTAACGGCCCAAAGCAAAGATGTCAAAGACTTTCAGTGAGGTCCAGATCAGATTAAAATGTAATTGAAAAATAGTTAAGAAAATAAATAAAAATATAATAAAATACAGGTTCAGTCACTTTTTTCAGTCATGTCTAACTCTTTGTGGCCCCATTTGGGGTCTTCCTGGCAAAGATACTGGAGTGTTTACCATTTTCTTCTCCAGCTCATTTTACAGATGAGGAAACTGAGGCAAACAGGATTGAGTAACTGATCCAGAGTCATGCAACTAGTCAGTATCTGAAGCCACATTTGAACTCAGAAAGATAAGTTTTCCTGACTCCAAGCCTGCCACTCTATCCACTGAGCCACCTAGCTTTCCCAAGAACATGGGGAACAATCCTTTTTTTTCTAAACCCTTATCTTCTATCTTAATCAATACTCAGTATCAGTTCCAAGACAAAAGAGGGGTAAAGGTTAGGCAATTGGGGCTAGGAGACTTGCCCAGGGTCCCAAACCTAGGGAGTTTCTGAAGCCAAATCTGAACCCAGGATCTGGCTTTCTATCCACTGAGCCACCTTGCTGCCCAACATTATATTTTAAAACAAAATCAATATGTGGTCCACAGGGATCCATTAGTAGCCCCAGCTAAGTGTAACACCACTAGTCTAAAGGACAGGGGAGATTGAGGAGCTGAAGTCAGTTAAGATAAGAGTTTGGGGCTTTGACTAGAAATTAGAGAAAAGGAAATGGAGTCAATCAGTCAACTAGCATTTATGAAGCACCTGCTATGCACCCGTCTCTTTGCTAACGTCTGGGGATAAAAAAAAAGGCAAAAACAAACAGTTCTTTCTCTCAAAGAGCTCCCAGTTTAATTAGATGGACTCATAAAATGGAAGGCTGGGATGAGTGATTTTCAGGTATGAGGATGGGGATGGAGACAATGGACTTTAGAGTTTCCTGATCCGGGAAGTCCTGAGAAAAAAACATTTTGTCTACCTGTGTGTCACCAGGCCAGACGGGGGCCCACCTAAGACCTGCCCTCTTTAACTCTCCAAAACTAGCATCCCTTTACTACTGCCCCTTCCAGGAAATTGCTGGGGCTCCTCCCTCACTGCCCTCAGCCCACCCTGCAGTCCTCATTTCAGGAGGGACACACGAGCCTTAAAACAACCTCAGACAGATTAAAAACAAGAGTTCTTGTGGCTCCTTTCCCATTGGTGGGTCTGAAGAGCGAGAAGAAAATGGCGGAACGAATCCCACTGGGCTTATCCTACCCTAACTCAGGGGCTCTCTACTTCCATGCCTAGACATTCCAATGACTTCTTTGCCCCAATCATCGAGGCAGAGCAGGTCTGGTGGGTCAGCAGTCCTCACCACCACTCTGCCTCACCTGTCCTTGAATAGGGCTTTTCCGTTTACAAAGCACGGGCCACAAGCATTACCTCACTGGATAGCCTTGCACTAGTAAGTTCATAGTAAATATTTGCTGAATGAATGAGTGAATTTGATAACAACAATAATAATAGCTGCCACTTTTATAGCAGGTCTTAAAGACACTTTCTTCAAAACTCTGAGGCCCCATTTTATGGATATGGGAAAAGGGGCCTCAGAGAGGTGGATTGAATCTGCTGAGGTCACACAGCTGGGGACACAACTGGAATGGCCAAGAATGAAAGTCTCCATCTCTGAGTTCAGAGGCCACAAAAAGTGTTTATATCCCCAAAGCTCAGGTCAGGCAAGCAACTCTGGACCCCTCGGCTTCCTCCATGCCCTGGGGTGGGACAAAAAGCTCCTGTTGCACAGATTGTTCCCCCCACTAAAATAGGGAGCCCCAGCTTGAAGCTCACCAAGGATTTCCCAAATGTGAGATGGGAGGCTCCTGAAACAAAGGGAAATGTTTCCATCCTGGACAGAATGTTTGCCTAAAAGGGTTTTGGATCTGGAAAAGGAAGCAAAGCCATAAAGATGGGAGGAAACTGAGAGAAAGGCAGGCAGGCAAGAGAGAGTAATAAAAGAGAGCCTGACTATTGATCTGGTTAGGATATTTAAAAATAATTAAAATACAATTATAAACATATAATATAAATTAGATGTATAATAATTAATAAATCCAGGGGAGAAAGATGAGATCCTGAGCCCCCAGACTTTTCAAAGTTCTCCTTTCTCCATGATTTTTACCTCATTCTTAGATTACCCGAGCAGCCACTTCTCTGGTGTCCCCACCTTCCAAGTCTGAGTTTAAATCCTATCTCAGGTACTTTCTAGCAGTGTGACCCAGACAGATGACTTAATTCCTTTAGGCTCAATTTCCTTATCTTGAGGATGTATATATCTATGGCATTATATATATATATATATATAGTAATAATCACATTTTATATAGTATTATCTATAGTAAAAGTCATGTTAGAATAATATATGTAGTCATAATTATATAATAGATAATATATTAATTAGCATTTTGAACCCTTGGACTTCATCCCCCAGAAGTCCTTCAGTATCTCCCAGAATTCCTCTCCTCTCTCCCCCATGTTGTGTGGCCACATTTGTACAACTTTCTGGGGCTCCTCTCTCTTCCTCTTCTTGATCAAGATCGTGGCTTCAGTTAGCTCCCTTGTAACTCTAGTTTTTTATTTTAATAAATCTTATAAATATAATACTTGAGTTATTCTATATTAATTTTAATTCTCACAATAGCAACAATCACATTATATAAAACATTGTTATATCTATATAATTATATAGCTATATATATATATATATATATAGTAATGATGCATAACTTCATTTGCAAACCTTAACATCCATATAAAAAGCTAGCAATTATGATGATGATCTTCCTAATAGAGCACTGGTTCTGATGGCTGGAAGATCTGAGTTCAAATCCCTCATCAGACACTTATTGGCTGTGAGACTTTGGACAAACTGTTTGCCTCAGTTTCCTCAAATGTAAAATGGGGATCATAACAGCACCTACCTTCCAGGGTTGTTGGGAGATCAATCACATATTTGTAAAGCACCTAGCATATGACCTAGCACATAGTAGGTGCCAGGTAAATGTTGGCCATCATCATTGCTATTCTATTATAAGCCTCTCTCATACAGCAATGGTCAAGGGAAGAACACTAGACTGGGTGCAAAGATTAGGATTTTGGTTCAGAATCTAATCCTAACCAACTTTTGCTCTGTGAGTCTCCATTTGTTCATCTACAAAGTAAGGATAATGAAACTTACACTACCTACACTGTGGGCTGGTAACTGAGGTGCCATCTTTAAAAACTTTCTGGGCTTTATCTGTGATCCATCAATTCTATTCCTTTGCCCAATAACGTTCAAAAATTCCCAGATGCATGGAAAATAAAGTCCCAACTCCTGATTGTCCACTCACTTCCCTCCCACGTTTTGACTTGAAACTCCAAAGCTTTATCTTCAGGACCTTCATGCCCATCTCCAGTTGTCTTCACTCTCCTCTCATATCCTGGTATGTTCTCTCCACCCTGCTTAGCTAAATCCTACCTGCCCTCCTTGTCCTGGTTCTCCCTCCTAAATGAAGTGTTTCCTGGCTCCTCTACCTTGCAATGACTTTAGGGCCACCCAGGAAATGGGTTGTTGGTCCCATGGAGATTGGCCATTAAAGCCTTATTCCTTTGGAACAACTCACATTTCCATCACACGGGATTATTACCAACAACCCTGTGAAGCGGCATTGGCAGTATTTTTATCCTGTGGTACACCTGAGGATACTGAATCCCAGGGATGATAAAGCCCAACTTTACTCAGGTAGCCACATGGTAAAGGCAGGAGTCCACTCGAAGCCTTCCAGCTCTGGCTTCATTGTTCCTTCAGGACCAACATAGGAGGCTGCCCCATAGTGTCCATGGGCTGTTTTCACCTTGAAAAATAATACCAAACCCTTTGCTCCCCAGCCCCCACCACTTTCTACATCCCATACTCTGGGGCTGGAATCAGGCTGACAAACACCCGCCCCTGCCAGCCTGCCAGCCCAGCAGCTGGTCAGCAAAGAGAACTGACAGACAAATATAGCAACTGGTGATTAGCGCAAGGTCATCACTCAAAATCACCAGGTCAGTTTGCTGTTAGCTCCCCAGGGAAGGGCAAGGGACGGCTTGCTGAGCAGGAGTGAATGGGATGGCCAGTCCTCCCAAACTGGGGATCCTTGGAGCCTGCTTCCAAATGACTCTTCCAAAACCCTCTAGGATCCTCTGGTTCCAAGCATTCTCCTTAAGTGGAGAGTCAAAGGCACTGTAGGATAGGGGCTGCCCTGGGCTGGATGCTCAGAGAAGAAAGAGCAGGAGGAAGAGAGAGGTGGCTCTTGGGAAACCCCTAGTTTGATGAGGAAGACCATCACTGCCCTTAGGAAGGAGAAACAGCCCATTCTGGTGTTTGGGGTAGAGTGAAAGTGGGAGGAACCCCGCAGAAAAAGACATAGTGGTGTAGTATCAACCAGGTCTTGATTCAGAAGATATAAGATTGCATCTGGTTCTGCTACTTATTATTATCTCTGTGACCTTGAGCAAGTCCCCTCTTTGGGATTCCAATTCCTCCTCAAGAGAATGAGGAAGATGACCCAGGTGCCTACCAGCTTTCAATCCAATGGCCTCATGACTCCCAGGTTTAACCCTTCTCTTCTTCTCCCTCTAATCTTAAGTAGGAGTATGTTTATGGATTGAGAGTTCAGTAAGTACCAGCTTTGTCCCTTCTCAAGTCCTTAGCTTGCCAAGATCATCATGGGATCCATAAAGGGAAATTCTGGTCTGCCACCCCCATACACCCTGCCTGCCATCCCCATGCCCATAAAACTTTGCCTCGAGCCACTAAGGCTGGATTCCTTTTGTTTGTTTTTTAACTTTGAGTTGACTGCAGCAGCCTTCCTGTTTGCAAATGGCCTCCCAACAGAAGACATCCTGAGATTATTATATCTACAGTCTGTGCCCTCCCTCTCCCCACCCCTTAACAGCCTTCCCTAACCCCCAAGAAACATATGCAGGGACAGAGGGCTAAGGAGCCATGAATCCTTCAAGTCTTTCCTGAGGGAGGCTGTGTGTTGGGGACCGTTAGGGGGAGTTAGTCCAGAGGATATAAATTGTGCTTCTATTTTCTCCACCCTACAGGAGGTGGGAGGGTCAGGCCAACAGCAAAGCAGACAAGGGCTGAGAGACTTACCCAATGGAGACAGGATGGAGAGGAAACCTGTCCCTGTCTCTCTGGGTGACCTTGAGCATAGTGTGGCTTTTCCTTCAATCTCCACTTCTCTTTCCCATTCATGAAGTCAATTCAAAGAGTCAGGGGAGTGGGTAATCTAAGGGGCCTTTCTCCCATTTTCTAAATGGGGTTTGGAGGCCCCTCATCTTCCTTTTTCACTCTACCTGTCTAAGTTTTCCCCATCTTTCAAAGCCTTATTCAAATCTCAGTTTCTCCATCATTTTCCAAACATAGGAGGATTTTGTTCGCTATCCTGTTCTAATCCCCAGTCTACCACCTCACAACATGATTAGAAATCAGCTGAAAACCCTTACCTGAAATTAGTTATGGGTGAAAATATCTCTAATCATGCCCATCCCTTTCTGATCCTTCCATTCCCACCCTTCCAACAATACTTGTAGAGCCTTCCCTTTGAGATGATCTCTCATTTACAGTCCCCATATCTTGTATAGACATAGTTGTCCTCCATTAGAATGTGGACAGGAACCCTGCTTTTGCTTTTCTTTGCACCTTCAACACTTCACATAGTGTCTGACATATAATAAACACAATAAATGCTTGTTGAATGACTGACTAACATGATCCTGGAGCTGAGAGGTAAGGTCAAGAAGGGAGACAACCCTTTGGGAGTCTCCTGAATAGGAGCTGGAGTTGAAGCCACTGGAATAAATGAAATTACCAAGGGAGATAGCGTTGTGAGAGAAAAGATCCAAAGAGGACAGAATCTTGGGAGAGCTGGTGAAAAAGATGAGTTGGGGAGGGGTAATGCCATTTGAGAAGTAGGAAAAGAGTGTTCTTAATGCTCTCTCCTCTCCACAGGATCCTTACCTCAAACTCACTCTTCTGAATGGGAGTCTGGGTCAGGAGACTCAAAAGTCTTCACTCCGAGTACATTAGGGAACAGACATGTGCTAGGTCACTGAGGCACTTGCCTTGGTAAAACTAAACTTAGCAAAGTTAAGTGAAAAACTCCTCATAAAATTACTGAACCTGAGGAGGCAGAGTCAAGATGGCAGCTTAGGAGCAGAAATAGTTCAGACCTCTGAATACCCTTCCTTACCGATCACAAACTAAATGCTCCTAGGGGACTAAAAATCAAACCTAACAACAAGATGGAGCAGGGGAACCCTCCTGCTGGACTCAATTCAAAAGGTATACCCTCCCCCAAAATCCGGAATCTAAGAACACTTGGGTTTAGAGGGAAGGTCCCAGGACCACCCCCCCACTAGCGTGCTAAGCCTCTGGAACCTCTGGGTGGACAAAGGCACTGGTCTGAAGGGTGTACCTTGCAGGCAGGGCTGTGCCAGGTTCAAAGCATCGAACACAGGCAGCGCAGCCGGAGAGGGAACGAAGAGCTGGCAGCCTCCTCAGAATGGCTGAGACCCTCCATATTGCTCCAGCCTTCTAGGAGGTTTTGGCCTCAGAGCACATCCAGCCCAACCCAGCTGAACTTAATCCCATCAAAAGTCTTCAGAGTTCAGGGAAGCCCAAGCTCCAACACCCCTCCCTCACTGACTGCTGGACTTTAAACCAATCAAAAGCCTCCAGAGGATAGGGAAGCTCAAATTCCAACACCCCTCCCCCAGAGACTGCACTGAGAGATTTGACAAAGCTCCAAGAGGGGAGACTGACAGAAAGCCCCAAAACCAAAAAAAAAATGAGAGGAGCAAGAGCACAGACAAATATGGGGAGCAAAGAAGGGGTAAATATGAGCAAAAATAGAAAAAGAAGAAAGAAATTACAATTGACAGCTTCTGCACAGGCAATGAACCAAGAACAAATGGAACACAGGAGGAGGCAAGCAATAAAACAGAAATCCCAACGAATTGGATACAGGCTTTGGAAGAACTCAAAATGCAATTCAAAACACAATTAAGAGGGGCTGAAGACAATTGGGAAAAGAATTTAAAAACTAAGATAAGCCATCTGGAAACAGAAAGTAGTGTCTTAAAAGCCAAAATCAACCAGCTTGAAAATGAGACAAAGGAGAAGAAAGATGAGGCAAAGAAGATGAAAGATGAGGCAAAGGAGATGAGATATGAGGTAAAGAGAATGAAAGATGACCTCCAAAGAAAATCAGACCATAAGGAGGATGACCAAAAAGCCAGGGATGAAATCCAGTCTTTAAGAACCAGAATACAACAACTAGCATTAAGTGACCTCACAAGACAGCAAGACACTATAAAACAAAACCAAAAGAATGAAAAAATTGAGGAAAATATGAAGCATCTCATTCCATGACAAAAGAAAAAGCCTGGACATAATACTACAGGAAATTGTTCAAGAAAACTGCCCAGATATTCTAGGACAAGAGGGAAAAGTGGAGATTGAAAGAATCCACAAATCACCTCCTATACTTAATCCCCAATTGACAACACCCAGGAATGTTATAGCCAAATTCAAGAACTATCAGACCAAAGGAAAGATATTACAAGCTGCCAAGAAGAAGTCATTCAGATACCATGGAACCACATTGAGGATAACGCAGGATCTGGCTGCATCCACACTGAAGGACCAAAAGGCATAGAATATGATATTCTGGAAAGCAAGGGAACTAGGTCTACAACCAAGAATCAACTACCCATCAAAACTGACTATATTCTTACAGGGGAAAGTATTGTCATTCAACAAAATAGAAGAATTCCAAGAATTTGTAAAGAAAAGACCAGACCTGAACAGAAAATTTGATGCCCAAGCACAGAACTCAAGAGAATCATCAAAAGGTAATTAAAAAAGAAGGGGGAAAAGAAAAACAAAAAAAAACACTTTTTTTTAAGAGACTCAATAAGTTAGAATGATATGTATCCCTATAAGAAAAGAAGTCATTTGCAACTTTTAAAAATTGTTATTTTCAACTGGGCAGCTAGAAGAATTACCCTCACAGGGAACAGTGACAAACTATATAAGATGAAATGACAAGACATAAATAGGTATATAGATATATGTATACATAAATGCATCTACGTGTGTATATATATATATATATATACATATAGAGAGTTTAAAAAAGAGGTTAATACTAAAAGAAATGGGAAAAGAAACAAATAGGGGTAAATTTATATGTCACAAAGAAGCTCATGGTGGGAGGGAGGAGAACATCAATACACTGGAAGGGTAAAGAGGTTGGAGATAGGAAATACTCAACTCTTACATACATTGAAATTGACCCAAAGAGGGAAGAACAATCCGATCCATTGGGGCAGAGAATAGATTTGCGCCTTATAGGGAAGTAGAAGGGTAACAAATGGACTGGTGGGGAGGGAAGCAGTACAAGGGAGAGAGAGGGTGGGGATAGTTTTAGAAAGACTGCAAGGCAAATAAGAGGGGGAATAAGAAGGGACAGGGGTAGAAAGGGAAGTAAAACAAGGGCTGGAACTAGGGGGATTGACTAAAAACAAACATTGATGTAGAAGGAAATAGTGAAAGAAGAAAAGGCAGGACAAGAAGTAGAAATCAAAATGCTGGGAAATACACAGCTAGTAATCATAATTCTGAATGTGAATGGAATGAACTCACCCATAAAACGAAAGTGAATAGCAGAGTGGATTAGAATCCAAAACCCTACTATATGCTGTCAACAAGAAACACACATGAGGAAGGTAGATACACATAGGGTGAAAGTAAGAGGATGGAGCCAAATCTATTGGGCATCAACTGATAAAAAGAAGGCAGGAGTCGCAATCATGATATCTGACAAAGCCAAGTAAAAATAAATCTAGTTAAAAGAGATAGGGAAGGTAATTACATCCTGATAAAAGGCAGTATAGACAATGAGGAAAATCAGTACTCAACATGTATGCATCAAATGGCATAGTGTCCAAATTTCTAGAGAAACTAGTGGAGCTCAAGGATGAAATAGATAGAAAAACTATACTAGTGGGAGACCTGAACCTTCCTCTATCTGAACTAGATAAATCAAACCAAAAAATAAATAAGAAAGAGGTAAGAGAAGTGAATGAAATCTTAGAAATATTATAGTTAGTAGCTATGTGGAGAAAAATAAATAGGGACAAAAAGGAATACACCTTCTTTTCTGCAGCACATGGTACATTCACAAAATTTGACCATGTATTAGGGCATAAAAACATTGCAAACAAGTGCAAAAGAGCAGAAATAATAAATGCAATCTTCTCAGATCACAATGCAATGAAAATAATAATTAGTAAGAGTACATGGAGAGGTAAATCAAAAATTAATTGGAAATTAAACAATACGATTCTCCAAAACCAGTTAAAGAACAAATCATAGAAACAATAACTTCATTGAAGAAAATGACAATGATGAGACATCCCTTCTATGTCTCTATTGGATGTAGCCAAAGCAGTACTCAGGGGGAAATTTATATCCTTGAGATATCCTATATCCTATATTAACAAATTAGGGAGGGCAGAGGTCAATGAATTGGGTGTGCAAATTAAAAAACTAGAAAGTGAACAAATTAAAAATCCTCAGATGAAGACCAAATTAGAGATCCTAAAAATCAAAGGAGAAATTAATAAAATTGAAAGTCAAAGAACTATTGATTTAATAAATAAGAGTAGAAGCTGGTACCTTGAAAAAAACAAATAAAATAAACAAAGTAATGGTCAGTCTAATTAAAAAAAAAGGAAAGAAGAAAACCAAATCAACAATATCCAAGATGAAAAGGGAGACCTCACCTCTAATGAAGAGGAAATTAAGGCAAATATTAAAAACTATTATGCCCAATTATATGGCAACAAATATGGCAATCTAGGTGATATGGATGAATACTTACAAAAATATAAATTGCCTAGACTAACAGAGGAAGAAATAGATTACCTAAACAACCCCATAGCAGAAAAAGAAATTGAACAAGTCATCAAAGAACTCCCTAAGAAATAATCCCTAGGTCCTGATGTATTCACAAATGAATTCTATCAAACATTCAAAGAACAACTAATCCCAATATTATACGAACTATTTGACAGAATAAGCCAAGAAGGAGTCCTACCAAATTCATTTTATGACACAAATATGGTAGAGATCCCAAAGCCAGGGAGGTGAAAAACAGAGAAAGAAAACTATAGACCAATATCCTTAATGGAGATGCAAAAATCTTAACTAGGATACTGGCAAAAAGACTCTAGCAAGTCATCACAAGGGTTGTTCACTATGACCAGGTAGGATTCATACCAGGAATGCAAGGATGGTTCAATATTAGGAAAACTATCCACTATAATTGACCATATTAACAAGCAAACCGACAAAAATCACATGATTATCTCAATAGATGCAGAAAAAGCCTTTGATAAAATACAACACCCATTCCTACTGAAAACACTAGAAAGTATAGGAATAGAAGGGCCTTTCCTAAAAATAATAAACAGTATATATCTAAAACCATCAGCAAACATCATCTGCAATAGGGATAAACTAGAAGCCTTCCCAGATCAGGAGTGCAACAAGGATGCCCATTATCACCTCTATTGTTTAACATTGTACTAGAAACACTAGCAGTAGCAATTAGAGAAGAAAAAGAAACTGAAGGTATTAAAATAGGCAAGGAGGAGACCAAGTTATCACTCTTTGCAGATGACATGATGGTCTACTTAAAGAATCCTAGAGAATCAACCAAAAAGCTAATCAAAATAATCAACAACTTTGGCAAAGTTGCAGGATACAAAATAAACCAACATAAGTCCTCAGCATTTCTTTATATCTCCAACCCATTTCAGCAGCAACAATTAGAAAGAGAAATATCATTTAAAGTCACCCAATATAAAATACTTAGGAATCTATCTGCTGAGACAAACACAGGAACTATATGAACACAACTACAAAACACTCTCCACACAATTAAAACTAGATCTAAACAATTGGAAAAACATTGATTGCTCATGGGTGGGATGAGCTAACATAATAAAAATGACAATCCTACCCAAATTAATTTGCTTATTTAGTGTCATACCCAGTGAACTACCAAAAAACTTCTTTATAGAATTAGAAAAAAATAACAAAGTTCATTTGGAAGAACAAAAGATCAAGGATATCCAGGGAAATCATGAAAAAAAAATACAAAGGAAGGAGGACTTGCAGTCCCAGATCTCAAACTATATTATAAAGCAGCAGTCATCAAAACAATTTGGTACTGGCTAAGAGACAGAAAGGAGGATCAGTGGAAGACTTGGTGTGAATGACCTCAGCAAGACAGTCTATGATAAGCCCAAAGATGCCAGTTTTGGGGACCAAAACCCACTATTTGTTAAAAACTGCTGGGAAAATTGGAAGACAGTATGGGAGAGATTAGGTTTGGATCAACATCTCACACCCTACACCAAGATAAACTCAGAATGGGTGAATGACCTGAATATAAAGAAGGAAACTATAAGCAAATTAGGCAAACACAGAATAGTATACTTGTCAGATCTTTGGAAAAGGAAAGACTTTAAAACCAAGCATAAAATTACTGAACCTGAGTTGGATGGGACCTCAGAGAGCTTTTAATGGCATTTGAATTAGAATCCTCTACATGGCCTCCCCAACAAACCACTATCCAAGCACTGCTTAGAGACTTCTACCTCCATTGAAGAACACTGGAAGTAGGAGTCCATCTTGCTTTTAGATAGCTATAATTGTTAGGAAATGTTTTCTTTATCATGATGGAGCTTAAATTGGCTGTCTCTCGGTAGCTTTCATTCATGACTCTTCTTCCATTTCTGTTAAGGAAGATCAACATAACCACCCACTGATAACCCTTCAAATAGCTGAAGATCACTGTTTTACCCCCCCCCCCCCTTTATTCTCCATTATCATAGCCTTCATTTCTTCAAGCTAAATCATCCCCAGCTCTTCAATGGGAACAGGGAAGGCGGGCAGAGGAAGGCACTTGATGTGGCATGGTCTCTGCATCCTTTCCCCCAAATAGTCATCTGTCCTGAATATGATGCTCAGAGATGAACACAATACTTCAGATGTAGTCTATCCAGAGGATTATTGGCTCCCTTATTCTGGACACCACTCTTTTGTCAAAACAGTAAGCCACTCTAGCCATCCTATCACACTGTTGACTCACATTCAACCAGAACCTCCAATTCCCTTTCATTTTAACTAACAACTAGCCACTCCTCTCTCATTTTATATGGTAGCAGTTAAAATTAGTTTCTCTGCTAAAAGTATTATATTTTAGAGGTTTATTAAAGATTAAGAATTAAAGAAAATAGAAAAATAGAAAGCATGTGCCTAGGCACAACCACTTACTCTACATCTTGTCTGCCTGGTAGAGAGCCACATGTGCTCAGAAGCGGAAGTAGGGAGAGAGAGGGCCAAGTAGGCAGAGAGCCCCTGTAAATAATAATTTGTGATCTCCCACTCAGTTGAGACTACAGGGGAATTCTGGGAAGCTCCAAGGACTTCTGGGGATTGAAGTCTGGGGTTCAAATCTCAATTTTTACAATACTTATGCTTTTGATTTTTTTCGGCCCCAAATGCAGGTCTTTACATTTATCTCTGTTTAGCTGCATCTTACTGGATTTGGCTCATATTTCTAGCCTATCGAGATCTTTTGGGATCACTGTTCTGTTATCTAATGTATGAGTTATCTATTCCAACAATTCCATAAGGATGCCTTCATTCAAAACAATGATTTAAAAACAAGTAGAACTGAAAAGGGCCAAAGAGAGAGAGAGATCTAGTTATTCACCTCTCTTCAAGTTGACACAAATCTATTAATGACTACTCTGAGTTCAGTTATTCTATCAGATGCAGACTCACCTAACTGGATCATCGAGCCCATAGTTTTCCTTCCTGTCTTCAGGTATAACATGAGACATTCTATCAACTGTCTTACTGAAATCTAGGCAGATTAGAGCTGTGGCATCTCCCCCCCCCCCCCTCTGCTCCACAGAAACAAAGGATTAGAAGGGATCTCAGAAACTTCCTAAGTATAGCATGTATCTGAACCTGAACTCCTTTGGTGACATTATCCTTTTTTCCCTTTAAGGTGACCGATTCTCCTCTCATTCCTCTTTCTTTAGGAGCCACATTTGCTCAGAAGGCTTAATAGATGATCCTCCTTGGGAATAAAGTCTTAAGCCAAGGAATAACATCCTAGTGGAAGAATATTCCTCACCAGCAACCAGGTTGGAGATATTTTTGGGGGAATGGGGGTTATGGGGACCCTTTCCTACTTGTGGACCCTCTCTCTTTCTCTCTCTCCTGTCTGTCTGTCTGTCTGTCTCTCTCTCTCCCCCTCTTCTTCTCCCTCTCTTAGGTCTGCAGTACATGAATGAGCTAAGTTCTGCTCAGCTCTGCCTGGACTAATTTCATGATACACCTACCTGGGACTCTGTACAGACTGTCAACTTCCTCTTCAGGGAATTTGACTACATAGCCATTTGGAAAGAATACCTGGGATGGGAGAAAGAAGACACAATGAGTTCCTGAAAAAAAAAAAAAAGCCTGGGGCTCCTCTAGATCTCTGATTGCAAAGGAAATTCCCAATCATCAGTCAGTATTTCTTGATATATATTTGATTTTGTTCTGCCACTGAGCCTGCTCTCCCCTCTCCCCAGCAGAGCTTCCAGCCTAGTTCTGGGAAAAGACCTACACCTGGGAAAGAGCTGGAGAAGGATTACCGTCAGCGCTCCAGGTCCCTTTGTAAGAATCCCAGGAAGAAGATAGGAGAGACCTGGCAGCTGATGCCACCAAGGAGGTGGGGCTTCAATCAGACCTTGAAGGATTTGGAAGAGTTGACAAGGGCATTCCAGGCAGGGCAACACCCTGAGCATGGGCCTGGAAGCAAGAATGGACCTGACCCATAGCAAGGGAGGAGAGAACAGATATGGAGGAGATTGGACTGGACTAGCTTGAGGGAAGTCATGGGGAGATGAGGAGATAGAACCGGTTTTCTTCCCTTTGTGATGATCTCACCGTCCCTGGGCTAAACATGTGATCTTCTCTTCAGAGTGGCTAAGGAGTGATCTGGCCCTGAGCAACAATGGACTAGATCATCTCTCAAGATGCTTCGCAGCCTAAGGAGCTGAGGATTTCTCAGTCATTCTAGGGGTATTCAGTGCTTTCCCAGATCACTTTAGAGGATCCTCCCAGCCTCCTCTCTCTTACAACCTCCCTCCGTTCAGCTGTTGAAACGGCCAAACCTCGATGAAACCCAAACAGGAAGCTGAGGATAAGGGAACCAACTGCCAGGGGATCTCTGAGGCCACTCCAGGAAATGTGTATGTGTGTGTGTGTGTGTGTCTAGGGGGCCAGGGAGGAAGGTAGCAGGGTTTGGATGAGGGCCAGGGGGAGCAGGATCCTACAAGAATAGGGTCTGCTCTTCAAAGATAGCTTTAGGCTAAAGATGGTGGGTGCTGGGAAATTGCCCATGGTTAAAGGGCTTTGAGCAATCCACGGGTACCTGAGCTCTCTCTGTGTCTGTCTAGAATCATAGAATCCGAGGCTATCCCATACCTGAAAAAGAATCCCCTCTATGCCATTCCCAATGAGGGCTGGAGAATAGGACCCTCCACCTCCCCAGGTAGTTCATTCTACTGGACACAACTTTATATGAGTCTAAAGCCTCCCTCTTTCCAACTTCTTCCTAATTCTGCCCTATGGGACCAACCTGAACAAGTCTAATTCTTCCTTTCCCCTCTAAAGCTGTATGTCATCTAATCTGTAAATATCCTGTGCATCCCTATTATTTACCTGTTGTCTCTGCCGTTAGATGTAAACTTCCTGAGGGCAGAGACGATTTTTTTGCCTTTTCTGGTAGCCTTAGCACTTCATACTTTATATAGTGCTTGGCACATTCAGTTCAGTTTCAGTTGCTTTTTCAGTCACATCTAACTCTTTGTGACCCCATTTGGGGTTTTCTTGGCAAAGATATCATAGTGGTTTGCCATTTCCTTTTCCAGCTCATTTTACAAATGAGGGAACTGAGGTAAACAGGGTTATGTGACTTGCTTAGGGTTATTCAGCTAGAGTCTAAGGCTACAGTTGAACTCAGGTCTTCTTGACTCTAGGTCTGGTGCCCTATCCACTGTAAGAAAATACTCTTTCTTACAGATATTATACTGTGTCTTTCCCCCCTTTAACTCTGGTATAATATCTGTAAGAAAGAGTATTTTCTTATACCACTGTGCCACCTAACTTTCCGTACTATGCAAGGGGCATATAGTAGGCACTTAATAAATGCTTGTTGATTCATTGATTGGTTTTACTATACAGCCATTCCATTTTGAATGTATTTGAAGTCAACCATCACATTCTCCCCAAGTCATCTGTTTTCTAGCCTAAATATTCCTAGTTCTTTCAACTAAAACAGGTATAGTCTGGTCTCCACTCTTCTCTCCATCTTGCTTGCTCTCTTTTAAATGCTGTTCTTTCTCTTGTCTATATCCTTCTAAAATACAGCACCCAGTCCAGATGTGGTATGAACAGAACAGAATTTTGTGGGCTCTCCCTAATTCTTTTTTTAAAAACATTATTTTTATTTGGTCAATTTCAAACATTATTTCTTGGATACAAAAATCATTTTCTTTTTCTCCCTCCCCTCCCGCCACCCCTCCCATAGCTGACATGCGATTCCACTGGGTATCACGTGTGTCCTTGATCCAAACCTTGATCCAAATCCATGATTTCCATGTTGTTGGTATTTGCAGATCTCCCTAATTCTTGACACTGTGCATCTTCTCAAGACCCACTTAAGATCATATTAGCTTTCCTGCCTATCAGGAAATTTAGCAACCTGGGTTCAAATTTTGGTTCTGTCATTCACTAGCATGTATGATCTTGGGCAAATCAGTGGATCGCTCAGGTTTTCTATAAAAATTGGATCAAAATAGAGTCTTTGGTCAAATATTCATTCATTCAGTAAGTATGTATTAAGAGCCTCCTATATATTCAGTACTAGTCCAGTTTGTGCAAATCATTTATTTACCCACTCATTCACTCAGCAAGTATGTATTAAGGGCATATCCTGTACCAGGTACAGTGCTAGATTTGGGGGATAAAAAGAGAAACCCAGAAAGGGTACGGGACCTCAAGGAGCTCACATGCTACAGGATCGTGGTTTTAGAGCTGCATAGGACCTTAGTCATTCAATGCTCTCATTTTACAGATGAGGAAAATGAGAACCTGAGAGAAGAAATTACTCTTTTGTCTAAGGCCACATAAGTAGTATTCAGCAGAGCCAGGATTCAAGGCAAGAGCTCTGATTCCAATTCCTGTACTCTTTGCACCACACTGGGGTTCAGAAAACCCTGCCCTGCTTACCTCAGGGCCATTGAGAGGATCAAATGAGAGAACTGAGTAGGATAGCTTTGAGGAGCAGAAAGTACTTTATGAGGTCAGAAGCATTTTAGAGAAGTGGAGAGAGAGAGCTGCCTCCAATTTGGAAGACACAAGTTTAAGTCTCACCTCTGACACATACTAGCTAATTGACCCTGGGCAAGTCACTTACTTTCTCAATACCTCAGAACCAGTGCCAGTCTGCATTGGCAGAAGGAGCTTCCTTATTCTACTATCTCTCCCTAGGGCAGTGAAATCACTAGTCTGAACACACACAGAAAAAGACTGTGAGGGAGGGATGATGGTTTATTATCATTGCTATTGTCTCCAGCAGTCATTGGGCTACACTATTGGGTGCCCTAGAAGCTGAGTAGTCCTAAGGCTTGTAGAATTAGTTCTCCATCAGTATATCATAGCCCGAATCATCCCTGGACACAGCCTGTCTGGGAAGGGACCCTAGAGATCACCTGTTTCCAGATAAGAAAACTGAGATCTAAGTCAGTAAAAGTACCTTGCCCTAAGCTACAGTGTTCTTTCTCTTCCTTCTTTCCTGCCTTCCTTCTTCTTTCTTTCTCTCCCCCCTCTCTCTCCCCCTCCTCTCTTTTTCTTCTTTCCTTCCTTTTTTCTTCCTTCCTTCCTTCTTTTTCTTTCTTTCCTCAACTCCCTCTCCCTCTCCATTCCTCTCTCTCTCCCCTCTCTCCTTCTCTCTCTTCCCTTCCCTTCTTCTTTCTCTCATTCCCTTCCTTTCTTCTTTTTCTCTTTTTTCTTCTGTTTTTCTCTCTCCTTCCTTTTAAAAACATTATAGCCATTTCCCAATTTACCTAATTTCCATGTATCTTATCTTGTAACAATGAATAAGTAATACAAACAAATAATCAAACACATTTCATAGCATATGTAACACTCCATGCTTATAGTCTCTTGCTTGCTTCTGTATCAGAAAGAAAAATGTTTTTCACTTTCTTTTCTTTGGGGCCAAGATTGTTCATTTCAATTGATCTGAATTTATCTGTCTTTCATCTGTCATCATTCAAAGCAACCTCACTTATGATGGTGTAATGAATACAGTAGAGCCACTTTGAGACAGGTGCCCAGCTCTTAGAGTTAACTTACAAAGATCACTGGAAAGAAATCCCAAGGGGATTAAACAGCAGAGCCCTTTGGAACAAGGAGAGATGCGGAGAGACCTTGGTTCTTTCCATGGTTCTAGAGCAGTCAACCAACAAGCCTACATTTTTGGGCTGCATTTTCAGGGACCCTGTCTCATCTCTCCATCTTTCCCAACTTGCCTGGAATTCTGATTGGCAGCAATCTGGTAGAGACTAAGGACCCCTTTCTCTGAACAATATTTTAAAATGCATAAAATAAGATACATATGATTACAAAGGAAAATCAGTTATATTAAAATATTGGTATCCAAAAAAATTATCTTAAATTCATGGATAAAGGTTAAGAACCTTTGCTTTGGACTCCAACCCCAGGAATAAGTCACATTTTAGACTCCCAGCCACTGACTTCTTGGTGTGAGTGAACTGGGAATAAGGGAGAGGGATGAGGACAGAGGGGAGGGTAATAGTGGGTGGAAGGAAACAGAATGGGTCAGGATGAGAGAACTATTTTCACTCTTACAATTTTTTTTTAATTTAAAAAAACCCTTACCTTCCATCTTGGAATCAATACTGTATATTGGTTTCAAGGCAGAAGAGTGGTAAGGGCTAGGCAATGGGGGTTAAGTGACTTGCCCAGTGTCACACAGCAGGGAGGTGTCTGAGGTCAGATTTGAACCTAGGACCTCCCATCTCTAGGCCTGGCTCTCAGTCCACTAAGCTACCCAGCTGCCCCCTACTCTAACAATTTTTAAGAGAGCTGGCCTTGACTGTCTCACTGGGCAGGTCTCCCTTTTCACATTCATTTTTCAAGAGGATCTGGATCAATGCAAGGGGAAATAAGACAAAAGTTGAGAAAGGAGAAATAACTTACTATTTATCCTTGGAAAGCACCTCAGGATAGATGTTCAGAATGAAGAGTACAGGTCTGTAGAGGTACACTCAAATTATAATCAAATTATATGCAAATCCATGAGCCAGCTGTTTCATCCATCCTAGCCTGTGGCATACAGCAAGGAGCTTTTGGAGACTGAAAGGAGTCTCTTCTTGGTCACACACTTCCCCTTCTCCACTCTCCCCAAGCTGGGGCCTGACCCCATGAATTTACAGGGACTTTCCTGGACAGTCACTGGACAGCACTCCAAAGATTTGCTCCACTACTGGGACTTCCCAATGGTCAAAGAAAGAGAATAAGAGCCCTTTTTGCTATCAGCTTCATGGCTCAGCCAGTCCTGTCCCACTCCCGCATTAAAAATGCTCCACTCATTTGTCTTTTTTCTTTCTCTTCCTACTACCTCCTACCTTCATCTCCATCTACCTTATTCCAAGGGAGGAAATCAGACCATTTTTCTTCTGGGTGGCTAAAAGAAAATAGGAACCTTTAGCTTATCTCCAAAAAGAGAGGAATGATGTAGTGACTGGTCATGTTTCTCATGTCTTGACAGAGGGGTAGATGGTATCCTCAAGGTACCAAGTAAGATATTCTTACAGATGGGGCCAGTGTGGGAATTTTATAACAGTTTTGTTTTCCTTTTTTCTCTCAAGGAGAAAGTAGGAAGGAGATCAAATAAATGTTTATTTGGGGGGGGGAACTTAATTAAAGCCCCAAAGAATGGAAATGATAGATTTCACTCCATCCATCATAGAATCAAAGACTCATAGACATAGAGTTGGTAGCTAGTATGTCCTAGCCTGTGGGCAATACCAGAGTCCCTGCCCTCCAAATGCCTACAGTCACAACTCATACATGAAACAATAGTGAAAAATAAAAAAGAATGTGGAGATAGGACTAGGGCAAGAAAGGAAAGATGACTGTGGTCTGGAATGATCAGGGAATGCTTCCTGGAGGTATGGTTTAAGCTAAGCCTTGAAGGATAAGTGGGATTTAGGTAAGTGGAGAAAGGAGCAGCCAAATTCCAGCTTGGGGTACCAGCTTGAGCCAGCAACAGTGTGAAGGGGAACAGGAACATCAATCTAAGCAGCTAGATACATTTACTAAATTATTGTAGGTGCAGGAAAAGTGAGGAGAGTGTCCTGACTAATGTCATTTTCATTTAATGTCTCTGGGAAAAGGAATTCTTTTTTCTCTCTTATGTCTTCTCAAGTCCAGCCCAGAATTTTCCATGTATTTGGCCGCTACTAAATGAAATGAATGGTGAGGAACAAGATAGGGTCAGAAAGGTGTATGTTGAGGTCATCCTTGAATGCCAGGCTAGGTTAGGGTCTGGATCTTTACCTCCAATTCAATAGTTTTATTAACTATGTTGCCCAGTTAGCATATTATAGCATTGTATTTTTTATTCATGTTATATAATATAATATAAATTGATATATGATAATATTAAATATGTTATTTTATATAAATAATACAAATATATTCAATAATATTCTGTCTTTTATATATGCAATAGATTATGCAACTACATACAATTATGCAATCTATCATATATAATACTATATTATATATTAACTATATTACTATATGAAAGTCACTAGACTAGAATTTTAAAAATTTAGCCCCCTCTCTGCCCTCATAAGCTTACATTACCACAGGAAAATAACATGTACACAAATAAATATAGACCCCAAAAAATCAAGGATAGGGAGAGGATTGTTGCAGAAAGAGGGAAGGCTTCAAGGTGAGGTGACGCAAAGATGGAGCCTCGAAGGAAAGCAAGGATAAGAAGGGAGTACACAGGGGTAAGAGTGTTGAGTTTGGGCAACAGTTAGCAGGTGGAAGTCAGACTATGGAGAGCCTTGAATGCTAGGCTAACGAGTTATATTTTGTCTTAAAGGCAATAGGGATTCATTGAAAGTTTTTGAGCCAGGGAGAAAGACCAACAAATCTGTGCCATAATAAAAGATCCTTTTTGCACAAGTGTAGGACACATTATTAGATGAGGAGGGTCTTCTGGGGCAAGGAAGCACCGGGCCCCAGGCTTTAGAAAGATCAGCCAGGTGCTGGGGGGAGGGGGCAGAAGTTAAGCTCCCAGTATTGGTTAGGAACTGGCCTTACCTTTTCCTCTGGGAAGTAGCCAGGAATTTGAGACTCTTCTGTCTGAGGCTGAGAGTGCTTGTAGACAACAGAAATGATACTGCAGTTCATGTGGCAGGAAAAAACAATGTACTGATTGGGATAGGGCTGAAAATAAGCCAGAACACCTGGGTTTTTCTTCAAATCATGTTAACAGAAAACTAGGATTTTCCAAGTGAAAACAGCTGACAATCAGGTTATTCTGCTCTCTCAATATAAAGGGCCATGGCCTGACTGGTCCCTAATGAAATAGCCAAGCTAGAAGGTACCCTGGAGATTTGGTCCTCTTCCGCCATATTGCTCACCGATGAGGAAACTGAGGGCCACAGAGGGAAAATGTTTCTTTTATCAGTTATGTACCTAGTAAGTGGCAAAGCCAAGCATTATCTCAGTGCTTCTGAATCCAAATCTAGGGTTCTATCAAGTTCCACACAAATTCCCTGGGCTTGGGCAACACAACTGGAGTTCTAGGAACTCCTCACACAAAAACATATATGTGTGTATAATATAATTAATATATATATTACATAATTAAAAATAAGAAATATGATAATAAAATCATTTATATATTAAAATATATATGTTATGTATATACATATATATAATCCAAGGAAAGGAGCCATCAGTAGAGGCTGGAATAATTTTTAAGATGGCAGGTAGGGTCAGCTAGGTGGCTCAGTGGATAGAAAATCAGACCTGAAGATGAGAGGTCTGGGGTTCAAATATGGCCTGAGATACTTCTTTGCTGAGTGACCCTGGCCAAATAATTTAATTTCTATTGCGTAACCCTTACTGCTCTTGGAACGAATACTTACTATTGATTCTAAGATGGAGGGGAAGGGATTAAAAGGGGAAAGGGGGGGAGGTTTAGGGGATAGAGGCAAAACATACATATGTATATTTGTATGTTTATAAATATATATATAATCAGTCATTCTTAGCCCTGTCTTGTCCCATCCTCCTGTTGGCTCATCTGTTGCCCTTCCTCCAGCATGGGTAAAGACAGTTGTCTACTTGGGTTATCTAATTCTTGTCCACTGGTTCTACCCACCACTTGGGGGTTTCAACCTTGACAGCAAAATGGTTTTCTTTTATACTCCAAAAAATCTCCTATAGTCATTGTTCATCTCTAGCTACATACAGACACTCTCAATAGGTGCAACACTCACCCTCATACACATGCATTGTTTCACTCCCTCCCTCTGAAAATAAACCCCCCAAAAAGCAGTTCTTTGGGGCAAAAAGTCCATTATACAACTCCAAGTGAGTGCATCCCATTTATAGTTCATTCACAGTGGAAAGAGACTCAGGCCTGGACTCAAAGTATCTGGGTTCAAATTCCAAATATTTGACCTGGGAAAATCACTTAGACTCTGGGTCTTAAGTTCCTCATCTATAAAATGAAGGGATTGGAAGATCCCATTTGAGTCCAAATCAATGACCCAATGATCCCAGGGAGGGCCTTTTCTTGTGAGGTGGTTTGGGCCAAGTTTCTTCCCCCCATCTTCCACACCCTCCTCAGCTGAATGCCAGAAGGTTCAGATCACCATTCTCTCTGACCCCTTAGCTCCCATCTCACGATACACAAGAAATTTAAGTCACTAGGCTGGTTTTCTCACTTTTGCCTGAGCCTCCTTCCCTGCCCTGGCCCCCTGGCCCTAATTCCACCCAAGAAAGCATAGAAACCTCATAACCCCTTTAGCCTTGGCTAAAGTCTAGAAAAAAAAAGATTTTTTTTTAAAGAGAGAAAATGAAAGAAAGGCAACAGGTGATATCCAATCTCCTGGCATTTCTTTAGCTCTTTCCTAGTCTCAACTTGGAGGGAGATTGTTTACCGATTATAAATTTGAGAGTTCCAAGGAAAGGAGCCATCAGCATGGGCAGGAGTCATTTTTAAGAAGGGGGGTTGGGGCAAGGAGACAGAATTTGAGTCTTGACCACAGGAGAGGAGCAGAGGTCAGCCTAGAGTGGGGGATCTGGGCTCTGATCAAGTCTCCTACTCACCCCTGGAGAAATGTGCCATTAGCTGGCAAGGCCATTGAGAATGAATCTGATAACTACTACTTAGTCTTTTCTCGTGTTTTAATTATAAAGTCCAGGGCATCCTTACCAGTTGGCCCCTCTCCACCAAGCAGTAAACAGCTCCTTGGCCTGTCGCTATCACTACTAAGCTAAATTCTCTCTTTGAAGCTGCCAAGAATGAGCAGCCTGAAGCCTCCTAGCATGGGGGTAGAGACTGGGGTTGATATTTCTTGGGACATCTCAGACCTAAAGTAGTCACTGCTCATATTCTGTTCCCCTCTCTGAGAGGGGAATTCCCAATAAAAATAAAAAGTAAAAAAAAAATAGAATACACCTATCACTCCTGGTTGCAGAGAAGGATAGCAAGAGCTCACCTCCTCCAGGAAGTCTTTCTACCATCACACAATACCTAAATGTGCCCAGATGATTGTCCTTTCTAGGTAGAGATGCTAAAGCATTTTTATTTCTCTGATACAATGTTAGATGGCAGGGCTAGAAAGTATGGGTACATCAGCATGGGGGTAAAAGGAGAAAAGGGATGTCAGAAGCGACTCCATCTTCACTTATTGTTGATGGTTTTTGTTGGGGTCCAGATTGCCTCCCAGTAACCAAAAGGTCTCTGATCACAGTGATAAATATGCAAAAGGCAGGCTCAAGCTCAAAAATAGAAGATGTAGGTTCTTGTCCTGATTTGGACTCATTATGGATTCAACTTTGGGCAAATCCCTTTCTCCTCTATAAGTCTCATTTTTCCCATCTACAAAATGGCGGAAAGACTTCTTGGCCTATCTCTCCCAGTATTTTAAGGACTCTTATTGAGAATCTATTGCCTGCCCTTATCGAAAGATAAATCTTTTAGAATCCTAAGAGAACAAAGGAAAGAAGGAAATAAAAATTTATTAACTCCCCACCATTTGTGACTATTGTGCTAAATGCTTTTTAAGTATTATTTCATTAGATCTTCACAACAACTCTGGAAGGTGGAAACTTTTAAATTTTTTTGTTTGTTTGGTTTACAATTGAGAAAGCTGGGGCAGACAGAAATTAAGTAATTTGTCCAAGATCACACAGCCAGTAAGTGTCTGAGGATGGATTTGACTTGGGCGTACCACTCTATCCACCGCATCACCTGATTACCCCAAGGGTAGCATGAAGTGTGGTTCTGCAAGTAAATTGTGTATTTAATTGATAGAAAAACCAGATTTGGAATCCCACCTCCACCGTTTCCTAGCTAGCTGTGTGTCCATGGACAAATCACAAAACTCTCTGATCCTCAGGTTTCTTAGATAGAAAACAATTTGATCCTGAAATAAGTAAAGAGTCCTTGGAGCACCTGGTGAGAGTCCAAAGAGAGAACACTCAAGAGGGTGTCCCAGAAGTCTCAGGGCCGTTCTAAGCAATAAGACTTTGGGGACACACAGTGAAATTACAGTGTTTTGCCAAATTTCAAGTGCTCTAGAAGTTATTTTCAGCAGATGCAATAGACTATAGTATTATTATCTAGTATAGTATTATATCAGTCACCAATGGGTAGAAGCCAGATCACACAGGGCCTCAAATGCCAGGCTGAGGAGTTTGCATTTGAACCAGAGAAAATGGAGAGCCATAGAAGGCTTTGTACTTGCAAATATTTTTATTTTTATTTTTTTTAAACCCTTACCTTTCGTCTTAGAGTCAATACTGTGTATTGACACAGCTAGGCAGTGTATGAGGCCAGATTTGAACCTGAGACCTCTGTCTCTAGGCCTGGGTCTCAGTCCACTGAGCCATCCAGCTGACCCCTTGTAAATCATTTTAAATGAAATCGTTGAAGAGCTAGGGGAAAGGTGAGAGGAAAGAAGCATCCAGAGAAGAGACAAGGGAGATGTCACCAATTTCCATTAGAATAGGCCTTGAACAGGCCTTCCTGGTCTAGTCAGAAAAGCCCAAAGTAGGAGAAGATGGATAAAGTCATGGGAAAGGAAAGCCACTTTCCCTCTGTGGACCCTGCCAGGGTGCTAGGAAAGCTGCCAGCCCCCCACAACTCAGAAGGGGTTAAGCCAGGCTGGAATCGGAGTCAGTAACAGTCAAAGGGCTGTTTGTGGCTGGGGAGGGGGAGCGCACCAAATGGGGTTTACATTTTCTCTTCTTTTCCCTTCTTGTGGCCAGGCCAGAGCTCTGGTTACCCGTTGTGGTTTCCAGCCTACAAGCAGTTCCCCAGCATTACATAAGGCTCCTGACACAATCATTCTTTAAAACACACACACTCTGGTTGCCGCATCTCTGCTGCTTATCTTTGTTTCTGTTGAGTCTTGGTTTTTTTTTTCCACTTTAAAAACAGGTGGGGGACCTCCCCCTCCAGCCATCTCCCAGGTTTGGGGAAGGAAAGGGAAACCTCAATCCCTCCCCCACAACAGGCCCCGTTCTGTGGCTCTCTGGGTCAAGGATGGAGAGTGGCTGTGGATGCGAACTCTGTGGGTTCTCCGGCCTGCCTTAAGGCAGCCTTGCAGAGAGGCAAACCCCCTTCCCAGCCTGCTAGCGGCCTGTAAGGATTATGATGGCCCTGTCCTATGAGGAGATGCTTTCCCTTCCCTAGCCACCCTCCTTCCCAAGCCAGCTACCCCAGCCTTGCCTTTCCCCTTGGGGCACATAACATCTTCCTCAGCTGCAGCATATGGGATATGGGGGAAGAATCCCAGGAAGAGTCAGGGCCCAGGGGAGGCCCGTCATTGCAGAGGCTCTTCCTGGTTTTCTCTAGGCCCAGGGTGGGCCTGGATGATTCCACCTCCCACAGTACCTGCAAGGCAATGGAACAAGGACCTGTCAGGGGCTCAGGAGGCAGGATTAAAGAAGTGATTGATCCTGTGGGGCAAATAGCAGCTTTCTGGGGAAATGGAGATGGATGGGCCGGGGTGGGGTGCACCCAGCCCTCGGCAAAATGTCAAGGCAACCAAGTGTGTCTGCCTGCTCCCATCCAGCTCCCTTTGTATTATTATATGCAGTATGATAGTATTTCTAGTGTGTATAGTATTATTGTATTATTATCTAGTATAGCATTAGAGCATTTCTAATATATATCACATAATAGTATTTATCTAGCATATGTAGTATTATAGTAGTTCTAGTATGTATCATAGTATAGTATTTGTTATCTAGTATAGTATTAGAAAATTTCTAGTATATATTACATAATAGTATTTCTAGTGTATATAGTATTATTGTATTTACTATCATCTAATATATAGTATTATAGTATTTCAAATGTATGTTCTTATTGTATTATCTAGTATAGTATAGCATTTCTAGTATTTATCATATTATAGTATTTCTAGTATATATATTAATTATTTAGTATATGTTGTATAGAATTTCTAGTATATATTATATTTATAACCTAATATAGTATTTCAGTACATATTACATTATTGTATTTATTATCTAGTATAATATAGTACTTTGAGTATATATTTTATTTATGTATTTATTATCTAGTATAATATTATAGTAATTTGAGTATATAATTATATTTAGTATTTAGTATAATATTATAGTATTTCAAATATATGTAGCATTATTGTATTTAATCTAGTATAATATTATAGTATTTTCAGTATATATTATATTTATTATCTAGTATAATATAGTATTTTGGATATATATTATATTATTGTATTTAATCTAGCATAATATTATAGTATTTTGAGTATATATTGTATTATTGTATTTATTATCTAGCATATGCAGTATTATAGTATTTCTAGTAAATATGGTATTTCTAGTATATATAATTTATTGTATTTATTATCTAGCACATGCATGCAGTATTATGATATTTCTAGTAAATATAGTATTTCTAGTATATATAGTCTTATAGTATAATAGTATTTCTAGTATTCTAGTATATAGTATTATACTCCCTCCATGCCTACTCCAGGTAGCCAAAAAGCACTTATTAAACATTTACTTTACTATTGTTCAGTTCTTTTAGTCATGTCTGACTCGTTGTGACTCCATTTGGGGTTTTCTTGACAAAGATACTAGGATGATGTGTCATTTCCTTCTCTGGCTCATTTTACAGATGAGGAAACTGAGATGAACAGGGTAAAGTGACTTGCCCAAGGTCACAAAGGGAGTAAATGTCTGAGTGAGGCTGGATTTGAAGTCAGGTCTTCCTGACTCTGTCCCTGGTAGTCTATCCACTACACCATCTAGCTAACCAGGTAACAAAGAGCTTTAAATGCCAATAGGAAAGTTGTATATCTCCTGGAAGCAATTGGGAGCCACTGGAGTCTCTTGAGCAAGAAAAGGAGGAGGAGTAACATGCTCAGGCCATGCTTTAGGAAAAATCACTGGGGTAATTCTGTTACCATGCTCTCCCTCAGCCCTGACCCTTCTCCAAATCCTGCTCAGCTTCCACTCTCTTGCCTCAAGGAAGGTCCCTGGGCTACCTGGGCAACACCAATCACTCCCTTCTCTAAATTCATTTGTATCTTACTGGCCACCCAGCCCATTTGGCACCCATGCAATAGTAGACTTAATGGATTGCTGGGTTCTGTGACTATTCTTGTCTTCCCCAGGAAAGAATAGAGAAGTTCCTGGAGAAGGTAAGTGACAGCAGATAGGAAATGTTGTACAAACTGTCGGACTTGGTAGGTGGGTTTGCTAGTTTTGCTGAACTGTTTTTTCCCTTTCTTACTTTTTACTTTAGGAGATGGCTCTCTGGGTAGGAGAAGGGGGAGAGACAGTATATTTGGAAATTAAGAAAATGTGAAAACAAAAAATGGGCAACTAGGTGGTGCAGTGCACAGAACACTTGGCCTAGATTCAGGAAGACCTAAGTTCAAATTTGATCTCAGATACTTACTCACTGTGTGACCCAGGGCAAGTCACTTCACCCTGTTTGCCTCAATTTCCTCATCTGGAACATGAGCTGGGGAAGGAAATGGCAAACCCCTCCCATATCTTTGCCAAGAAAATTTCAAACTGGTCACGGAGAATTGGACATGACTGAACAATTTTTTAAAGAGATAACCCAAAACAATTTGGAACTATGCCCAAAGGGCAATAAAACACTGTCTGCCCTTTGATCCAGCCATAGCACTGCTGGGTCTGTACCCCAAAGAGATAATAAGGAAAAAGACTTGTACAAGAATATTCATAGCTGAGCTCTTTGTGGTGGCCAAAAATTGGAAAATGAGGGGATGCCCTTCAATTGGGGAATGGCTGAACAAATTGTGGTATATGTTGGTGATGGAATACTATTGTGCTAAAAGGAATAATGAACTGGAGGAATTCCAAGTGAACTGGAAAGACCTCCAGGAATTGATGCAGAGTGAGAGGAGAAGAAGCAGGAGAACATTGTACACAGAGACTAATACACTGTGGTATAATTGAATGTAATTGGCTTCTCTACTAGCAGCTATGCAATGATCCAGGACAATTCTGAAGGACTTATGAGAAAGAACACTGTCCACATCCAGAGAAAGAACTGTGGGAGGAGAAACACAGAAGAAAAACAACTGCTTGAATACATGGGTCGAGGGGGATATGATTAGGGATGTAGACTGAATGAACATCCTAATGCAAACATCAACAACATGGACACATGTCTGATCAAGGACACATGTAATACCCAGTGGAATTGCGTGTTGGCAAAGGGAAGGGAGGGGGGAAGGGAGGGAGGAATAGAAAATGATTTTTGTAACCAAGGAATAATGTTTGAAATTGACCAAATTAAAAAAAATTTTTTAAAAGATACCCCAAAAACTTTTGTTTTAAGTTTCTGAAGGACAGGATTTTTTCTTCTCACATCTCTGTAGTGCCCAAAGCTGGGCACCCTGAAGCTGTACAGTAAAGATTTGTTGAGTTGATCAAAGATCAGAGATTTAAAACTCAAAGAAATTCTAGTAATAGTCTGTTTATCACCCTCATTATATAGATGAGGAAACTGAGGCCAGATTTGTGAAATGGCTTGCTTAGAATATAGTATCTCAGAAGTAGCAAATGAATGAAAGAAGGATCTTTATAAACCTTTTTTAATAATTATTTAAGATATTTTCCCTCCCGGGGTTATTTGGATTTCAGTAGGACATTCTAAAAAGTTCCTCTAATGGTAAAACTATGAGACTTAAAGGTATTATGATAATAGTAAACATTTATATAGCAGCTACTATGTGCCAAGCATTGTGCTAAGCATGTCACAATTATCTCACTCTATCCTCACAACAGCCCTGGCTGGTTGAGGCTGTTATTATCCCCATTTTATAGATGAAAAAAGTAAGGCAGGCAGCTGTCAAGGAACTTGGTCACATAGCCTCTGAACCCAGATTTAAACTCTGGGCTCAACCCTCTAGTCACTGTACCACTTAGCTGCCTTACCTCTCATGGTGAGACTGGAGGCACCATGGAAAACAGGTGATGGAAACACCCTTGGTCATGAGTCTTTCTAATGTCTCTCAAATCATTGGCCCATTGCCTACTCAGGAATAATGGATGAAGCAATCCAATCCTTGGAGAGAGGAAAAAAAGATCTCTTAAATATTAGTCTAATTCTATTAATTAGTTCATTATTGGGCTAATTAAGAGCATTTAATAAATACCTACTATGTGTTAGGCACGGAGGATACAAAAATGAAATTAAAAAACAGTTCTTGCCCTCAAGGAACCAATGTTGTCCTTAGAAGAAGGGAGTAACTAATGAATTTTCCCATCATCCCACATTCTCCCGGGCTCTTTGTCCCTCCAGCACTGTTTCCACCAAGCCCAGGCTCTTCCTTGCCCAGTGCAACCCAGGAGGCGTTCTGGCCATGGACCAGGCAGCCTGATGTTTGACTCTCCTCACCCAGTGGTATTTGATGGTGTTTATATTCATGGTGTTTTACAAAACAGCCTTATCAAGCACATTTCACACTTAGGGGAATACTTGTTCCCTGAGCTGTTGTTGGGTTTTATGCTTTCTCTCTCTCTCTCTCTCTCTCTCTCTCTCTCTCTCTCTCTCTCTCTCTCTCTCTCTCTCTCTCTCTCTCTCTCTCTCTCTCTCTCTCTCTCTCTCTCTTTCTTTCCCTTCTTTCCCTTCTTCCTTCCTTCCTTCCTTCCTTCCTTCCTCTTTCTTTCTTTCTTTCTTTCTTTCTTTCTTTCTTTCTTTCTTTCTTTCTTTCTTTCTTTCTTTCTTTCTTTCTTTCTTTCTTTCTTTCTTTCTTTCTTTCTTTCTTTCTTTCTTTCTTTCTTTCTTTCTTTCTTTCTTTCTTTCTTTCTTTCTCCCTCCCTCCCTCCCTCCCTCTCTCTCTCTCTCTCTCTCTCTCTCTCTCTCTCTCTCTCTCTCTCTTTCTTTCTTTCTTTCTTCTTGCCTAATATTTATGGAGCAACCCAGAATGGGAAATCCCCAAAGTCTCCTCCCTCTCTCTTCAGAACTGGGGAGAGGTTACCCAGGCACATACACACCTGGTCTGCTCACCGCACATCCTGACTCAGGATTGGGGAAAGCCCTGTCCTTCTCCCACCGTAGGAACCCACCCATCCACCTCAGCCTTCAAATGTCTCTGCCAATCCACCTGAGGCAAAAATGCTTCCAATTATTCTCTGGAATATCTCCATTGGCACCTCCCCAACAACCCAGCACAAACAGAACAGACTGCTGGAACGTTGGAGATGGAAGGGACCTTTGGGATCATCAAAAGACCAGAGATGGAGTGACTGTGACCACCTAGCTAGTGAGCCACAGTGCCAAGACTCACACAAGGATTTGGGATTGCAACCCCGGGATGCTTTCTGCAACACCATCCAGCCACCCTGGGAGGAATAAATCCTTCTTGTAGTATAAGTGAGCCTGGATGTAAAAGTCAGGAAGCACACAATGTTGGAGGTGGAAAAGGACCTTCAAGAGCATCTACTCTCCAGTAACACAATTCCACGCTCAACTATGGAAACGTTCTCCCCCTTGGTTTGGCTGCCCCTCATTCTCTTCCCTCTTCTCCACACAGCTGCCAGAGAGACATCACTGAAATATAAATAGGGCCACGCCATTTCCCTGCTTGGGAACCACCAATAACTCTCAGACCTCTAGGATGAAGTATAAACTCTGCCTCATATTTAAAGATGATTCTTGGCTCCATTTCCATCTTCCATCTTCCTATTCACCTTCACTCATTCTCTGACTCAGTTCATCTCTCCTGCTAGAAGTTTCCTAGACCTAGAATTTCATACCTCTAGGACTATGTACAAGCGTGCTCTCATCCGAGGCTTTTATTCACTCCCTCTTCACTGTTGCTTATTAGAATCTCACACTTCCTTCAAATATCAGATCAGCTACTACCACCTAGACAGTCTTTCCTGGTCCCTAATTTCTCTTAATTAAGGTTTCCCTTAATTTCTCCCTTAAAATTACTTTGTATATGTTTTCCATTTATCACCTAGATAAAGTCTTTCTTGATTCCTTCAATTCCACTCTTAAAATTACTTTGTATATGCTTTCTGTTTGTCACCTAGACAAAGTCGTTCCTGATTCCCTCAATTTCTCTTTAAAATTACTTTGTATATGTTGTTTACTGCTTAGACAGTTTTTCCTGATTCCCTCAATTTCCTCTTAAAACTACTTTGTATATACTTTCTGCTTGCCACCTAGACAGTCTTTCCTGATTTCCTCAATTTCTCTTTAAAATTACTTTGTATATGCCATTTACCACCTAGACAAAGTCTTTCCTGATTTCCTTTTTTTCTCTTTAAATTTTCTTTAATTTAAATTTTCTCTTTAAAATTACCTTTTATATGCTCTTTACTTCCTAGACAAAGTCTTTCCTGATTTCCTCAATTTCTCTTTAAAATTATTTTGTATATGCTGTTTGCCACCTAGACAAAGTCTTTCCTGAGTCCCTCAATTTCACTCCTAAAATTTCTTTGTGGGGGCATCTGGGTAGCTCAGTGGATTGAGAGCCAGGCCTAGAGACAGGAGGTCCTAGGTTGAAATCTGGCCTCAGACACTTCCCAGCTGTGTGACCCTGGGCAAGTCACTTAACCCCCATTGCCTAGCCCTTACCACTCTTCTACCTTGGAACCAATACATAGTATTGATTCTAAGACAGATGGTAAGGGTTTAAAAAAAATTACTTTGTATATGCAATCTGTTTATTTCTTTATATATATATATATATATATATATATATATATATATATATATATATATATATAGTGTTCCCTAAATAGAATGGAAACTCCTTGAGGGCAGGGGATTTTTCTTCCCTTTTATTAATGTGTATATATATATATATATATACACACACACAAAGGAGATGTTTCCAAGTTTTTTTTAATTGATTTTATAATTGAGGAAACTAAGATTGGGCAAGGTAGTGATTTGCCCTAGGAGAATATAAGAATATTGAGGATTGTTTTTAAAAATCATTTTTCCACTGCATCCACAGTACCTTATGCAAAATAAACACATTATTTATTAATTAATATTACATATTCAATAACTATTTGAGTTGCCTAAAGACCCAGAAAAGAAACAAACATTTATTAAGTATCTATTATGTGCTAGATTGATACTTTTTTTATCCTTATAAAATTTTATCTTTATAAAATTTTAGGAGGAAGGTGCTATGATTACCCCATTTTACAGTTAAAGAAATGAAGAAAGACAAAAGCTTAAGTGACTTGTCCAGGGTCACCTAGCTAGTATAGTATTTGAGGACAGATTTGAGCTCAGCTCTTCCTGACTCCAGACCCAGCATTCTGTTTACTACTTTGTCTTGTAGCTGCCTCAAGATCTTGACTCAAAAGAATGGGATTTGAGCCCTAGTTCTTTGCCTCAAAATCAAGTGCTCTTCTTATTAGGGCAGACTTACTCATCATAAACTGACTTAAGTCAAGAGAAGGGCCAGGATTCCAGCCTTCCTCCCCACAGCCCCATACACACAACATGCCAAGTCATTTTGTCTGCCCTCTGGGTCAGGCAGTCAATAAACTTTTATTAAGCATGTAGTATGTGCCAGATATTGTATTAAGTATTAATGATACAAAAAAAGAGCAAAAAAAGCCCCTGCCTCAAGGAGCTTACAATCCAATGGGGAATACAATAAGAAATGTTCAAAAAAGCTCTCTATAGGATATAAATAGGAAATAATCGACAGAGGGAGGACCCTAGAATTCAGGGGTTTGGGAAAGGCTCCCTGTAGAAGGTGAGATTTTAGTTAGTTGAGCCTTCAAGGAAGCCATGGAAGGCAGAGATTAGGAGGGAAAGGATCCATCCCAGGCATGCAGGAAAGCCAGAGAAAAGGCCAGGAGTTAGGAGATGGAGCCTCTTTTTTTGAGGAACAGCCAGATGGCCAGTGTCACTAGAGGGGGTTAAGGTGTAAGAAAACTGGGAAGGTGGGAGGGAAATGCTTTGGATTCCAAACAGAGAATTTCAGATTTTATCCTGGAGGCAATAGGGAGCCATGGAAGTTTATTGACTGTATGTAGAGGGAAAAGGGAGGGGGGGGGTGACATGGTGATCCATGGGATAAATTTTCCCCCAATCTAGCTAAAATGTGTCAAGAATCTAGGAAAGGACGCTTACCACCTTTGCTTGATCACATCTCAGACTTACAAGGAACTAAACCCTTATAATGGCTTGGGGATGCCATTGGGCAGAAGAGAAGGCTTCAGGAGGGAAGGTGGGGAGAGAGAATGGTATTCAGGTATTGCATTCCTGTAGAGACTCAAAAGCAATCATTTAAACCTCAAAGTAGTTTTTAAGCTGGAAACTCCCAGGGCTATGTCTAGGCACCCTTCCTTCCAATCTCATCCATCCCTACCAAACCAGTTAACATGCAGCCTCTGTCATCAAATGGGTGTTTGGTCTGGTCTTTAAAATGTCTAAAGAAGGAAGAATGATCCCTTTTCTGTATTTAAGGCTTTAGAGTTTCAAAAGGGCTTTGAGATAGCCAGGGAAAGGACTGTTTAGCCTCATTTGACAGAGGAGGAAAATGAGGCACAGAAGTGACAGGAACCAGGACTAGGAAGAACCTGAATCTCCTCTCTCTTTGTTGTTTCTCAACACAGTTTCCTAGTTTTTATATTCATGATGTCTTTCTTAACTTCTTCCCTAAATCCTGCTTGTCAATCCCTTCCCTCCGGATCTATCCCTACAGAGGCTGAGTTCCAATCCTGATTTTAGAGATTTTCTTTTTCAGTGACATGGTGAATGCAAGGAGATGCTTTTAAGGACACCCAGTATTCTAAATAAGATCCACAATAAACTCCAGGAAGTTACTAGCTAATTTATTTAACTCATCAACAAGCCTGATGGACATCTACCACAAGGCCAGCCCTACCTAATCTAGGCACTTTAGTGGGGTCTCGGCTCTCAGTAAGTTTACAATATAGTTAGGCAGATGCTTTTTAAAATTAAATTAAATTTTTAAAAATTTTCCCTATAGTTACATGATTCTTGTTGTCTCCTTCCCCTCTTCCCTCTCCCCCCTCCCGGAGTTGACAAGCAATTCCACTGGGTTATACATATACTAAGGAAGATGATTTTTAAAAGTTTATTTATGTAATTAATTAATTTAGAATATTTTCCATGGTACCATGATTCATAATACTGGGTTTTACATGTGTCACTGATCAAGACCTATTTCCATTTATTAATATTTGCACTAGGGTGATCATTTAGAGTCTACATCGTAAGGGAGATGATTTTTAATGAAAACAATAATAGTTAACATTTATAAAGCAGGGCAAAGCTAATTAATGGTACAAACACTAAACATAGCAAGACCTTTAGGCAACAGGAAAGATCAGAGGGACCTGGAAAGTTTCCTAAATCCAGACTATCAAGAGTTGGTAGGAACCCTAGAAAACATCTAGTCCAATTCCCTTATTTTACTGGTAATCATAATTATAATGAGCATTTATATGGTGCCTACTAGGAGTTTCAGTATTGTGCTAAAGCACTTGTTATATTCACTTGCTCCTGACTACTCTAGGAGGTAGGTGCCATTATTATCCCCATTTTACAGTTGAGGAAACTGAGGCAAACAAGTTAAACCACTGGTCCAATCACACAGTATCTGGGGCTACATTTATTTCTTTATTTTTAATGATTATTTAAAATAACACTTACCTTCCATCTTAAATCACTACCAGGCACTGGTTCTAAGGCAGAAGAGTGGTAAGGGCTAGGCAATGGGAGTCAAGTGACTTGCCCAGGGTCACACAGCTAGGAAGTGTCTGAAGCCTGGCGCTACCTTTAAACTTGGGTCTTCTAGGCTCCAAGCCCAAGGCAATGCACCAGCTAGGTGAGAGACAGGAAACCTGGGGAATACCCATGACTTACCCAAGGTCAGACAAGTTAGAGAAGAGCAGACCCAGAGCTTGATCCTAGATAGGATGGTTTCTGCATCCACTGCTAGGTCCTTAGACAAAAATGGAATAACCAGCCCCAGTCTGGCTGATTCTGGTGCTCAGAGGACAAGGGAAAACAGATTTCAATATAAATTGATTCATTGGGGGAGGTAGAAAGTGCAGGATTAGGATGGGAGGTTGTTGGGGAGGGGGAGTAAGAGGAAAGGCATTCCAGATGTGGGGAACGATGGGAACCATAGCTGGAGGGAAGGGCCAGGCTGTATTTATGTGACAGCCAGGAAACTGGCCTGGCTATTGTCCAAACTCCTATAACCATGGGGGAGAGGCTGCACCGTCCATTCGGGCACCCATGATCATAAACTGGCCGGGATGCACAAGGTCTCACGAGATCTCACTCTGGACTGGCACCGGGTCCTCTTCTTTCCCTTCACCTCAGAGAGCTCAGGGCTCAGGACAGACTTGCCCACTGAGCAAACACACACAGATCTGGAGTTCTCCTGGGCTTGGCTAGGATCCTTCCCCCAGTGGGTCAGCCTTACTAGCTGTTGGAAGGATGGAAGATCATTAAGGCCTTTAGCTGGATTCAGGGAAGAAATTAAGAAAGACTTCCTGAATATAAAAACTAAGAGACTTTGCAAACAGGAAACTGTGTTGAGAATCAACAAAGGGAGAGGACGTTCAGGTTCTTCCTAGTCCTAGTTCCTGTCACTTCTGTGCCTCAGTTTCCTTCTCTGTCAAATGAGGCTAAACAGTCCTTTCCCTGGCCAGTCCCTTAACAGTCCCTCAGACTCCCACATCCTATATGGCCAGGCCTACCAAATGGCCTTCTAGTCACCCTATAGAAGCAAAGACACCAATGCCTATGGAATCACTTATTCCTTCTGCAGCCCATGAAACCACCAGAAGGATTCCAACATGGAGCCAGCACACCTTAGGCACTGAATAGTTGTAGATTCTTTGGTTGATGTGGATATCTTTAAAGTGGGTCTTTCCAGCAAAAGGGGAAAATAACAAAAGATAACCCCAGTAGATCGGTTGGAAGGATGGAGGACCATTAAGGTAGGCTCCGCCTTCCTTTATCCCCAGACACCCTTGTCCTTCCGGTATCAGATGAACCCATTGACATGGAGGTGTTAGAGACTAAATGTGTTACCCTTCCCTGGGGGATTTGCATTTTAAAAGAGGTGCTGGGAGAGGGCAATTCTTAATCTAAAGAAATGCTGGTCTAAAGGTGGGATTTCAGGAACCTGAATGGGGGGGGGGGGAGTGGGAGGGAGAGATTTCTTGGCTAGAGAGAAAAAAAATGAGAGCAAGTGGGAAAGGAAGTATACAATGAATGTGAGAGTATATTTAAGAGCATATGCAGATTGGTAGAATGGGCAGGGACCCTAAGAGACTGTTTAATTCCAACTCCTTTTGTAGTTAATTATCGATGCCTCAGAAGGCTTGCCCAAAGTTACACAGTGCCAAAACTGGGTCTAAGTGGAGCCCAGATCTCCCGTATAATGCCCTGGAGTCTATACCCTGCCCTTTGATAGATAGATTTAATATTCTCTTCCCTGTCTGATTTTGCCCTGGTTCCTGTTTCTCCTCTGGTTGTCTCTCGCCCTTAGCTTTTCCCTTAACCTGGCCTAGAGTCCTAAAAAAAATACCTTTGAGGTGAGATCTCTCTCCTTGGGTACTGATTCTGCCTTCCAGGATCCCTTGATCCCTCCCTGGTATACCAGGGAGACTTGAGTGGATTCCAGACCCCTGCCTCCAGGAAGACGAGTGGAATTGGAGGAAGGGGCTTCCAATCCTAGCTCTGTTACTGGACAAATAACTTCAGGTTCCTCATTTTTAAAATGAGCTATTGGGCTAGATGACCATTAAGATTTTCAGTAGGTACCATTTAAGAAAAGACAAGAGATAAGTCCTTAATCCTAGTACATATGTGCCTACTCCCTTCCATCCTTCCTAACATTCCAATGGTCCAACTGGCGAATCCCTTCAGGATATAAAATTGGGGTTTCTGTGGTTCAAGGGGCCACGTTGGGGCTAGAGATTGGGTTGATCCAGTCCAATACAAGCCAATAAGCATTTATTAAGAAACTATGTACAAAGGCCTCCAGCTGAAAAATACTCCTTGCTCTCAGACAGCTTAAGAGAAAACGCTGAGGAAAGCTTCTGGGTTAGACAGAGGGAAAAGATTCTGTCCAAGAGCCTCCCAACATGTTTAAACTCAAAACAAGCCTGGATCTCAGCAGAGCTGGGTTTTCCTCCAACACCAAGTCACCTCCCCAAAACAAAAGACAAAGCCTTCCTGGATTCCCACCCCCACTCCCAAGCCTAACCCACCAATCCTTCAAGGCTTCCTCAAGCCCCACCAACTCCAGGAAGCCTTCGAGGGACTTCTGGAGGCCTCCCAGACTTCCCTCTCCCAGAATACTGAACTACACTACAAAGCCTTTAATTACATACTGCCTTTATTATTCATTCCCTCATTGTTGTTCCCTACAAGTTTTCTCACCTGTAAAATAACAGGGTTGGACCCAGAGATGGTTCCTAAGGAAGGGATTGCCTTCTTCCAGCATTCTAGGATTCTGTGCAAATCTTGTTTTTCCAACTAAACTGCCTCTTCCTGTCAGGCAGTGCTCAGTAATTGTTGGGGTAGATTGATTGGCATTTTTCTTTTGCACCCACCCCAACCTTCCAGTTCTTTGCCTTCTCCCCTTCCGAAACTCCTCAACACTAGCACTGCCTGCCCCCCATACCCAGGGCCCTCATACTGTCTTCCCTCCCTTCTTAAAAAAATAATAATAATAATAAACACTCCCAGAAAATGCTCAGATAAACTCCTTTACACCGAGGTGCCAATGTCTGATAATAGATTAATGTAGGAAACATTCTCTGGGGGGTTGCATTTGAACAGCGATCAAAACTGGCTGAAGCTCTGGGAAAGGACCCCTTTCTAACCTCTCCCCACTCCTACCCTCTTTGCTCATTCTTGTCCCAAGAAACTTGTCAATGATCCATGCTGTTCAGGATCAGGAGAAGACGACGTGGTATAGTTTGAATGGGGCAGAATCCTGGCTCTGCACTTTGCTTCTTGGGAGATTGGGGCAATGCTGACCACTGACCTATTGCCTTCAAGTTTACCAAGAGCTCTGGGAAGGAGGTATTTTGTCTTTTTGTTTGTGTCCTGTGCGTTCATTGTCAAAGGGGAAAAAAGTAAGGAGATTTCCTCTTCCAGGACTAATGCCTAGATAATCAGAGGCTCCTGGATCTTTAGATCTGTCGCCATGGAATCTAAAAGCCCCAAACTTGTAGCCTAGTAAAATCTATGTTGGAGTCCATTACTCAGTCTGAAACTGCTAGCCTGAGATTCCCTTCAGGGTGAATTCTCATGGGAACAGGGAACAAGGACAAGCCTTGGGGTCTCCAATTTACAAGCCAGTCCTAAAACTTGGGGTTCATCAGATTTTACTAGGCTACAAGTTTGGGGCTTCTAGATTCCATGGCGACAGATCAATAACTTCAAAGACTCCAGCTGCTGGGGTAAGAGCTCACTAGTCAACAACACCATCAGAACAATTGGAAAGTAGTCTACTGGCCATCATCTCCCCCACCAAGAGAAACTCCAAATGGGTGGTACATGTCCGTAAAGACATCATAAACAGATGAGAGGGGCATGGGAGAAATGACCTTCAGATCTATGGATAAGGGAGAAGGTCACAGAAGGGACTTTAGAGATTCTCTCTTCCAACCCCTCATTTCAAAAGTGGGGAAAATGAGGCAGGCTGAGGGATTTGACCAATTTCAGGCAGGTAATGAAATTTCACAGGTATGATATGAACTCCTGTCTTCTAACTCTAAAACCAATCAATGCTTTTTCCACCAAACCATGTTGTATCCCTGATCGCCTCTAAGGTCTCTTCCAACTCTAAAATCTTAACAATCCTACAAAATTGTAAAAAATAGAAAGAAAAATGAGTACCCAAGGAAGAGGAGTGAATTTGGAGACAGAATCCCTGGGTTCAAATACTGGCTTGGCTCCTCCAGTCTTTCCTTTGGGGACCTTGAACCAATCTTTTCTTTTCTCTTGGGCCTCAGGTTTTCATCTGTAAAATGAAGGCATTAGAGAACCCAGAAGGTCTCTTCCTATTCTGAATCTATGATCCTAAATATGATGGGAGGCTTCTGTTAAGCTCCTCTTTTCTCCCCTCGTGAACATCCATCCCACTCAAGTCTGGGATTCCTTCCATTCATAGACATTGAGCATTCCTGCTTCTGGGTCCTAGTGGCACATAACTAAGAGTGCAAGGGCTGGTCTTCCTGTCTTCTCACGTGTCTCGAGTTTTGTTTCTCCAACTAAACTGCGTTTCCTGTGGCATCCCCCACAATGCTTAGCAGGAGAGCTGGGTGTGCACAACTGACTTTCAGTAAATATTTGCTGATCAGCAAAGTGATTGAAAAGGGTGGCCCGGAGGTTAGATCTTTGCACTGGTTTCTCTGCTCCCAGAGAAAGTTCTAAACTGGTACAGACATAAATTAATATTGGTTGTTCAGTTGTTTCTGTCGTGACTGACTCTTTGTGATCCCATTTGGGGTTTTCTTGACAAAGATACTGAAGTAGTCTGCCATTTCCTTCTCCAGCTCATTTTCTGGATAAGGAAACTGATGCAAGCAGGGTTAAGAGACACAAGCTAAGTAAGTGTCTGAGCATGGATTTGAACCCAGGTATTCCTGACTCCGAACCCTGCACACTATCCACCTCCTTGCCCCATAAGTGAATATGGTATGGGACTGAACTTGTTTCCATTTACCCTCAAGCCTAGAACAGCTTTGTACAATTCTTCAGTTGATCAATTCAACTAGACATTGTGATAGAGAGGAAGGGGGGAGAGAGGAAGAGAGAGATGATAGAGAGATGGATATAGATAGACAGACAGACAGATAGATAGATATGTAGAAATATAGATAAATGGATGGATGGATTGATAGATAAGGTAAAAATGGAGAGATGGATAGAGAAATGGATGGATAGATGGATGGATGGATAGATATAATAGGCAGGTAGGTAGAGAGATTGGTAGAGGGATGGACAGATAGATGGATAGCTGGATATATTTGATATGTAGATAGATGGACAGATGGATGGATGGATAGATAGACAGATAGATAAGGTAAAAATGGAGAGATAGATAGAGAAATGGATGGATAGATGGAAAGATGGATGGATGGATGGATGGATGGATGGATACATATAATAGGCAGGTAGATAGAGAGATTGGTAGAGGGATGGACAGATGGATGGATAGCTGGATAGATATATTTGGTATGTAGATAGATGGACAGATGGATGGATCAATGGATCCATGGATGATAGACAGATGAATACAAGAGTATGCTGGAGCCGGCTCCTACTAGAAGGCCAAATGCTAAAATATCAATATGAGCATTTACATCTTAGAAATCAGCAAAGGCTATCCATCTGGGCTTGATTCATTACATTGTTAATTGTCTAGATTCAAGAAAATGATGGAGAAAATATAAGTAATATAGATTAAACACAGAAGTTTGTCATGTGTACAGTTGTTAAGCATCTACCAACACTCCCCTAGGGATGACAGAACATGTATTATTAGGCATTTATAAAGTGCTATGCTAGCAATGTTAGCCTATCACTACTTGGATGGATGGTGGTCATAATAATAGTGACAACAACAACAATAATAATACCTGGCATTCAAATAGGCCTTTAAGACTTGAAAGGACTTTGTATCCATTTGAGTTCTTCCCGTTCCCCTCTATAACCCCAAGAGGCAAAGGTTATAGGTATTGTTCCCATTCAATGGATAAGGAGACAGAATCTCCAAGAAGTCAAATGGCTGGCCCTGGTTCACATCAGAAGCATCAATCAAGTCCAAGTTTCCCTGGCTCCAAATTTAGTACTTGACTGGCCATATCAATCTGCCTCTTGTTGATCTCACTAGTGTGGATGCTCCCTCCACCAGAGCAGATTGCCACCCATCTGTGCACTGTACATTCTCGTCCCAGATGATTCTTGTCCATTGTCTTACACAAATCTTTCATCTATTCAGTGGGCTAGAGGACTCACTTTAAGTCTTTTCCCATTTTGTGGAGCTCAGTACAGTATCTATTATCTTTCTCTAGCTTTATAACTGGCCCCACCATCTTTTCTGGTCTTACATCCATGTCCTTGTAACTAAGTCATTATGAGTCATTTTGCTCTTCTGATATCCATATTGCTCTTTGGGTCACCCATAATTCTGAGTCTTCTGAGATGATGGCATTCCATGACTTACAGACCTAAATCACATTGGGCCCAGAAATAAAGAGAAGGAAGAGAGGAGGTTGGATTGTATTTGGGAAGCCATCTGGCAATACAAAAAAGTCCAATATCGGCACTCGTCTTTTTAACACCAATTTTCTTCCAGCAATGCTGCTTGCCTGTGAACCATGAATTACCACTGAGGTCTGAAGCATTAGAACTGTGGGTGCCCCAAAATCCAGAGGAGATAGACATAGGAAATAGTGGCAGCATATTACCAAAAGGGACTTACATCTAAGATGGGTAAGAAGTATCATCAAAAAAAAGTATGATCAGAAAAGGAAGTAAGACTGTCATGTAGCAAGATTGAGGGATAACAGACGGACAACCCTGTAAAATGAAAAGACCTACAGGAAGGCTTTCAGGGCTTGGGATAATCCAATGTGGAAAGTCTGTGTCTTCCCATGGGCAGCAAGGGGGTACATTGCTTCATGTATCGATTGGGTCATCTTGTCCTGTGGTACTCATTGTGTTTAGCCATGCTTAAAGACAACTGTGGCATTCATTTGGTGTAATGAAAAGCAGAAGCACCATATACACCAGGTCCAATTCAGGAAAGGCTCAGATTCACGTCCCAGGGTGAGAGAGAAACTAGAGAGAAAAGAGGTTTCTACAGAGCCTGACAGATCTGAGTTCCAAGAAAGGACTGAGGCACCATTTTGGATTCAGAGTGCCCTGGGAAGAACCAGAAAGCTATGAAAGATTATGAGAATGGATTATCTGGGTTTTAGGCCAAAATCCAAGTACCTCCCTAGAAGGAAGATCAAATTGGGATCTAGGAGGACAGGGAGATTCTGGTCCCAAGTGAGGATAAGGTCAAAATCTATGTCTCAGAAGAAAGATATTTCTCCAAGCTGATTACACATCACTTTCCCCTTACATATTTGATGCTCCAGCCAAAAATGGCTTATCTGTTGTTTCCTATACACGATGTTCCATTCATCTCTTGCCTTTGAGTCTTTGCTTAGGCTGTGCCCCATGTCTGGATTGCTTTCCCTCCTCACCTCTTAGAATCTGAGGTTCCCTTTAAGACAAAGCTCAGTCATCTACTAGGAGACCTTTTTTATTTTCCCAATTAGTATCCATCCTCCATGAATATGCTTATCTCCCCTCAGTAGAATGAAAATTCTTTGAGTAGACAAATCTCCCTTTTATTTGTATCCCCAGCCAGCATGTCACTTGGCACATTGTAGATACTAAAGAAATGAAAGTTGACTGAGAACCAGAGAAAGAATGGACTATATTATTTGGGAGGTTTTGAAATAAGTGGGGGAGAGGGAAGGGAGAGAGATATAGAGTCAGAGAGACAGAACAGAGACAGGGAGAGAGGGGAGGAGGGAGAAGGAGAGAGACAGAGACAGAGAAAGACAGAGAGAGAGGGGAGGAGGGAGAAACAGAGAGAAACAGAGAAAGAGAGAGGGAGGAGAGAGAGAGAGAAGGAGGCAAGGAGAGAGAGAAGAGATAGAGAGGGCGGGGGAAGAAGAGACAGTGGTGGGGAGAGACAGAGACAGAGAGAAAGTTTTCTAGGAGAATGGGGGATCTAGATCTTAGATGGTTGGCAGAGACATACAGAGAAAAAGAGAATGAATTTATTTTTGAAGTGATTTGAGGTCCAGAGCTGGTTCAGGGATTAGGCAATATCAGGTCCTGGAGGAGAGGAAGGACTGATTTATGGGGAACAGGAGATCTGAGGCCCAAGAAGGAAGACAGAACTGAGGCCTGGAGTGAGGGTGATGCCAGGAACGAGATCTCAGAAGGGTCAGGAAGTCAAAAGAGAGAATTAGTTTCTGAATGGCTTGGGAATCAGGGAAAGCTGAGAGGGCAGAAAGAGCCAGACAATAAAAACCTATCGCTTGTGGATAAGAGACAGTCTATAATGGTAGGCCTGGAACCAGGGTCCCAAAAGGAAAAAGGACCAGACAAAGAGATCTGTTCTCTGGAGGACTGGAAGTTCCCAGAGCTGAGCAGGCAAAAAGGATCATGCCTGAGAAATAAGAAATCCCACAGAGGGGAACTAGGGAAGATCCAAAAAGGAAAGGAAAACTAGAGAAAGAGAGATGTGATTTCTGGGGGATTGGGAGAGTCTGAGGGTCAAGGGAGACTTTGCTGAGATCTGGGAGCCAAAGCAGGGAGGGCGAGGGAGAGAGAGAGAGAGAGAGAGAGAGAGAGAGAGAGAGAGACAGACAGACAGACAGACAGACAGACAGACAGACAGAGACACAGAGAGACAGAGAGAGAGAGACTATTAGAGGCTAGAAAGACCTCTTTCCTAAGAAATAAAAGACAATAAAATAATGTTTAAAGTGGAAAAAAAAGATAAAAAAAAGAAATAAAACAGACTTAGGGAGACAACTGGTACGTAGGACATGGGACCTGGGGTACTAAAACATTCTGGGCTGGAATCCATTTCTCAAAAGGGAGAAGAAGTTGGGAAGGAGATTATTAAAGGCAGCACCAGATGATTCAAAAACAAAACAACCCAAAGTGTATTTGAAGTGAGAAGACCTGCCTTTGCTACTGAGTAGTTGTGTGAACTGAGGAAAGCCCCTTCTCCCTTTTTGGCCTCAGTTTCCTCTTCTGTAAAATGAGTTGAGCTAGATGATTTGAAAAGTTCTTTCTGGCTTGAAATCTGGTGACCTATGAGCTAAGCAGCTGAGAAATTCTATGAAGAACTTGATAAGATCCTTGAAGCCAAAAGGGTGTGTTTGTGTGTTTTGGTGGGGGAGTAGGGTAGTGAGGAAAAAAGTCACACCATTATGGTAATGAAATGTTGGGGGAAGTTGCTGAGGAGTGGGAGGCAGAGTAACTGGATATGACTACTTTTTAAAACACCTGAGAATGGCTCTAAGAATCTGAAGAAACTGAAGAGATTAGTTAACATTCCATGTGTGTCTTATTTCTGGGGGTTTTGAAAGGCTATAAGATACTTGAAGGCAGAATCCATGTCATCATCTTCTCCTCTGATCTTGCTTGTTCACCTAGAAAAGGACTTGGGGGATGGGGGTTAGGGGGTGACACACAACTGAATCATTGAATCCCAGAGCAGAAAAAACCTTGGATCAGGAAATAAAGTAAATCAGGGGTTCTTAACCTGATGCCCCCAAACTTGTTTTTAAAAATAATATTGATCATTTATAAAAAACATATTATGAATGACAACATAGTTCATAATTTTATTAGAATTTATTATAATATATCTTATAATTTATTCATAATTTGTTTTATTATAATCTATAAATTTATAATTTAATTATAATGCAATATATTATGCTATTTATATTTTAATTCATAATAAATTTATCATTTCATTATAATTTATCATAATATGCTATTTTATAATGACTAATATTTTATTATAATTTATTATACGAATATACTGCTTATTTATTATTATAAGATGATAACTGTATTCAACACAATTGGTTTCCTTAATAATCTTATGTATTTCATTTTGTGCTTAAAAAAAAAGACATTCTTCTGAGAAGGGGCCCATAGGCATCATAGTGCTGCCTGAGGCGTCTCTGACACAGGAATCCAATGTCCACCATTTTATAATAGGTGGCATAGCTAAGAGCCAGATGGATATAGGACTTGGTCAGGTTCATATCATTAGATAGAATTCAATCATTAAGAAATATTGATTGCTTCAACTAGTTCAATGACCTCATTTTATACATGAGGAGGTTGAGGCCTAGAAAAGTGAATGAACTTCCCCAAGATCATATAGCTACTACTCAGTGGAAGGACTAAGACTGGAATCCATGTCTTGATTTTTTTTTTTTTGAAACTACACTTGATCCTCACCATAGTTTTCTAAAGGAAACTTCTGGGGACTGACCTGCCCTTTGAAACTTCTCAAGCTAATTCCAGAAGATGCTCTGTCCGTGTGAATGAATTCCTTTTTCTGACTAAATAAGCTCAAATACTAAGGAATGAGCTGACTTCTTTCTCCTTTGCCCCAGGCAGCTTTAAAATTTGGATTTATTGAATCTAGGCCTTCTCCCCTCTTTACTCCACAGGGTAGTAGAAAAGCACATTGGGCAGCTAGGAGTCAGGCAAATCTGGGCAGGGATGCCTTCCCTCTAAAAGGAAAGAATTGGATCAGAGGCCTTCTGTGCTTTAAAATTCAACTATTCTTTCCCATGAAATAGGCTTGATTTAAGATGGCAGAAACCATTCCCCATGAAAATTATTAAAAAGTGGGTGGACTCTGGAGGTGGTTTGCCACCCACCCACACACCCACCCTACTTCTTGGAGGTCTTCCAACAAACCTGGATGAAGGCTGCCTGTGGGGTAGGTGGTAGAGGGGATTCTTGGTCCAATCAAGTCTCCTCCAATAGACAGTGAGCCCCTTGAGAGCAGGGACTATCTTTTCCCTTTCTTTGATTCTACATTGCTTGGACCAGGGCCTTGTCCAAAGTAGGAACTAAATTCGGATGGACTGAATATTTATTAAATGATTGCCAGGCACCATTCCAGTGGTTTTGGAAGTTCCATTTGAGATTCATCGAATTCAGGGCTAGAGACAGAGTCAATACTTTATGGAACAATTGGAGTTAAGTGTGGAAGGAAGACTTGAGGCAAGGCAGAGAGGTAACCATCAGGTAACACAGGCCCTCTGTATTTACATTTCAGTACATTCTAAAGGTACCCCCATCTCTCTCTCCCCCTCCTTCTTACTCTCTCTCCTCCCCCTGTCTCTTTCTCTTTCCCTCTCTCTCTCCCTTTCACTCTCTCTCTCTCTCTCTCTCTCTCTCTCTCTCTCTCTCTCTCTCTCTCTCTCTTTCTCTCCCCCTTCTTTCCCCTTCCTTTCCCTCCCTTTCTCTTGCTCTCTTTTCCCCCCTTCTTCTCCCTCCATCCCCCCCTTTCTCTTTTCCCCCACCTCTCTCTTTCTCTCCCTCTCTCCGGGTGTGTCTCTCTGTCTCTGTCTCCCCCCCCCCCCCTTATTAGCCATGGAAGGGGAGGGGGGAAGGATGGAGGTTTCAGATTACCCAGCAGTTCCTTCTCCAGGGGTCCTGGGCTTGGAAATGATTCAGAAAACAACCTCCCCTCCCCCAGGAACAGAGCTGAGATTTATTAAGGTAAATCAGTCCCTTTGCCTGCATTTCAAAGACACATGGCTGGATTCCCTCTTGGCCTTTCCACTCCCACCGCCTTCCCATAAAACCCCCACTGTGCCAGGGCTTGGGAGAAGGCTGGTTTCTCTGCCCCAACCACTGCTGGGCCTTCTCTGGCTGAGGCAAAATCTCTCCTCTTTTCAGCCTAGCCTTCATCAAGAATTCTTCATTTCATCGAAGAATCACCAGGCTAGATAGTTTGCTTGAAACTAATTTTAATGAACCGGAAACTAGAAGCTTTAATAAATGGAAAACAGAAAGGGGAAAGAGGGGAAAAAAAAACGACTTTCCAAGGCCACAGCTGGGAAACACTCACTTTTTAAAAATTCCACACAGTTCCTCTGGCCAGCTAAGCCCCCGCACAAGAGCCGAATTGTCAGAGGAATCCACAACTAAAGCAAAGCTTATTTTTAGAGAAATATTTCACTCCGTTTCAGCAAGCGAATATGCTTTCATGTCTGTCTCAAGCCTTTAATATCTTTTTTCTTCTATTTCAGAACCGCCTCCCACCGCCCCCCCCCCCCCCCCCAGCACACAAGGACTTCCATTTGACGAGGGCTATTTCTATTCTGCCAAGATGAAAATAAAATCCCCCCCCCCCCTTCCCTTCCTACTTTTTCAGAAAAAAGAACGAATTGTTCCCTAAAATGTCAGCGCAAGGCCCGGCTCTGCATCTGAGGCAGGTCCCCACAGCCCTGGGAGCTGGCTGCTTCAGGTGGCGCAGGCCCAAGACTGCTAGGTAGGGCTGGGCTGGGCAGCACCAGGGGTGACAGGGTTTGTGAAGGAGGCCGCTTCCTCCTCCTGTCCCACCCCACAGGAAACAAGGTTTTTTTTGTGTGTATGTGCAGGTTTTTTTTTTTTTCAGCTCTGGCTGATATTTCCTGGTTTTGAAAGTAGTTTTTAAAATTAAGAAATGACTGCTAAAAATGAAATGTTCTCTACTGACTGGCTTGTCCTGCAAACACACACACACACACACACACACACACACACACACACACACACACACACACACACACACACACACACACACACACACACACACGAGTTTAATTACTCCTAACTTCAAGGCCGCTTGGGAACTGCTAGCAAATTAGTACTGTGGAGTGAAGTTGGGAGAACTGGTCAAACCAGGTTTTACAAACAAACTACACCAGGGAAGGACCCCAAGGTCCTATGGCTTCTCCTGGCTCTGGGCCTGTCTCAGGGGGTGACATACCTCCCCCAACCCCCCACTCTCAGCCACCCCAGAACCCCCCACCCCACCCCAAACAGGCAGTACCAAACAGGAACTGCCTCAGGGCCTGATTTCTTAAGCTACAACTCAGCCCAACTTGTAGGACAGTGGGTGGTGGGGCGTCAATCAGTCAATCAACAAGCATTAATGCATACTGGGTGCCAGGGGCTGGTTCATCCCATGGGGATACAAAGAAATACAAGAATTCCAGGCTAGGTCCTTAAGAAGCTCCCATTGCGGTGGGGGCAGACATCATGCAAATAATCAGGAAGATAGAGATAAGAGATACACACAAATATGTATGTGTAGCTATTTATATATGGATAAATATATATACCTTTAAGAGATATTTCTACTCAGATAGGTATACTATTTTGTATACTTTATATGAATACACATATTTTTACATATATGTATACTTATATTTATACATATACTATATACACTTATATTTATACAAGTACACACATGTAGATACAAATGCACACTTAGTTTATACATATATTTTATACATACATGTCATACACATGTATGCTTATATTTTATATACATGTTTTATACACAAGTATACTTATAGTTTATACATATATTTTATATGCATGTATATTTATAGTTTATATACATATATTCTATACACATGTATACTTATAGTTTATACATCTATATTTATATTCATATACATACACATATAGCATAAATATATTTATTCTACAGTTTCATATTCATATGTGTAGATACATTTATATAATACATGCATGTATACTTGGATTTTATACACACATATAAACATGCATGCTGATGTTTTATACAAGATTTATATTCATACACATAAACTTATATTTAGACCTATTTTATACAAATACACACATATTTTATAAACATATATACATATTACCTTCCATCTTAGAACCAATTAGATTATTGTTTCCAATCAATACTGTGTTTTGGAATCAAGGCAGAAGAGCAGTAAGGATTAGGCAATTAGGATTAAGTGACTTGCCCAGGATCATACAGCTAGGAAATGTCTGAGGCCACATTTGAACCTCTTATTTCTAGGCCTGGCTCTGGATCCACTGAGCTGCCCCCATGCACAGAACAAAATTTCCTTTGCTTTTCTCTCTGCCCAGTGGCTTCCCTTTGAGATTCTTTTCTACTTATACTCTAGATGGTCAGATATTCACACACATATTTGTATATTCATATATATGCAAATATGTGCATATAAAGCATTATAGATGTATAGAGTTGCATATAAAGGTCTCAAGTAGAAGGCAGAATTGAGGCTGAGAATCATGAGCCAGAAAAAAAGAAGAGGCTTCGCTAATGGTAGGTGAGCCAGACGAAAACTCCATCCATCATGGTGCCAAACCTCAGAGGGCCACAGCCCTCACCCTAACTCACAATGGCCACGCCCCCCTAGAGACCAAACTTCCAGCTCAAAGAAGATTCAGGAAGTTTTCCTTCCCATACCTACTTAGCACTTGCCACCTAAAATCTGCCTCTGGGAGTAAACAAATGTTTCCCAAGCCCCAGATGTAAACACTCTTCTCTACATATTTCCTCACCAGTAGTTTTCTAGTTATCACTTTCAAGCCTTGAAAAGCAGAGGCCCTCAGTGCTCAGGCAATAAGACTGGGGTCAGGCCTCGCTGGAAGTCACCGGCTCTCTCTAAGGCAATGGACAGGGCAGCAGCTTCAGAGCTGCCACTAACCTGGGTCACTGAGGGAGGCTCCAGTGTTCACAATTGCACAATCCATTCAGACATGCAAGGCAGTTAGCTTTGGCTGGCTCAATAGTTTTTTTTTTTTTTGGTCTGTTTTCTCCACACACTGAGAGAGGAGGAATAGAAAATAAGACCATGGTGCCTGTATCTTTTATCTGAAAGACTTTACATTTTAAAAACTGCCTGAGGAATATATTGATTAAAAAAAATACCTCATCCCTCATGCCCCTATTAACGGGGCTCAAACAACATCTCATTCTGTGCTCATTTTCACAAATGACTGCAGGAATTTTATCTTGGGTGTAATGCCTCTCTCCCTGGGTGGGAGCCAAGCTGGGTTCAGTTACTCCAGGAACACCAACGTTAAGAATCATGACTTCAACTTACTGATAAGTTCAACTTTTGCTTTGGGTATTATTATTACTATTATTATTTTTAATCCCCAAAGAGTCTTTCTGCTTTTCAAATTCCTGGAGGCCCCTAGCCCACAAAAACCTATTTAGCCAGAGGAGAGACTGAAGTTGGGGAGTTCCACGGTCATTCAAGTTCCAGGAGGAAGACAATGTATTGTTATGTAGATTACACTGATCTGGGAAAAGGCCATTCATTTCTGAATAGTCTGCCCAGCTTTACAAGTTCCATGAGGTTCTACAGTAAAAGACAACTTGCAGGCCTTGACAATTACACTTAAAACTAATTTTAAAAATGACTGTGGCTGAAGGCACAAAACGTTTCAGCATTTTAACCTTTTGATCAGATTTCCTCGGGGGAAAAGGGGGTGAGGTGGGGGAAGGGGAAGTTTTTGGTCTAAGGGGGGGAACTGGCCCTTTCCAAAAGCACACTGGCATAAATAACAACCTGTATTTAAACGGCTTCTTCCCATCCAGAATCCCTTACAATAAGGGGCCAACAGCAGGAAGCTGTTTCGGGTCTGTTCTCCAATATTCCCCCCCCCCCCCCAAACTGATGCACACAGCAAGCCGCTAGTCATCTGGGAGGACTCTGAAATTGTTATCCGTCCTATTTTGGCAGGATGTTCAGCATACATGCACACACACACGAAGAAACCCACTTGAATTAACACACCAGTGCAATCATCTGTAATGTGAAACAGCTGTTTGACAACTTTCAGGATTCTTCAGGCTACATATCTGTACCCAAAAGCCCCAAACTCAGCGGTGAGTCACAGTAAGAGCCTCGTTAATAAAGGTCTACAGAGGAGATAAAAAGTACAGCTGCTACGGAAAATAAGATAAAAACTCACGGCTAAAACCTCCCTTACCTATTTTGGAAAAAAAGTGTCTTGAACAGAAGTGCTAAAAAAGTATTGATTTATAAACTAAAAGTTTAAAGGTTAGTTCCCCCCCCCCAAGATTTTTTTCCTTCTTTCAGCCATTATTGCTTCATTTAATTGATAAGGAACGGACCAATCAATGTCATCAATTGTATTCTCACGGTTTCCTCCCTACCAACTCTTTTCCTAATAATTTGGGGGGCTCACTCACAGAGGAAGCTAGGTGGGCAAACACCACCCAGAGATAAGTTTCTAAGTTGTTTAACCTTCCCTTAGGGCACCCCTCCCCCCCAACGGCTTACTCTCCCCTCCCCCAACCCCCTAAAAACCACTTTTGTTTCCAAAAAGGTCCTGGCCCCAACATTCTACCTCCTATGGAAGGGTGAAGGTAGCGGAGAAGCCCCCAACTTGAAGTCTGTCATCAGGCTGACAAAGGGATTCCCAGAAATTCCCATAATGCCAAATCCCTGAGGTCCTGTTGAGAGGTTGATTTACTAAATTGTGAACAGCTCTGAAACCTCCAGTATTGGTCACGTGACGGCCGAATCCTCGGAAGCCACGCCCCCTCCCTCCCCGCTGCTGCACCTTATCCATAGCAATGCAGACATTAATTCCAAGCCACCTAATTCCTCCAGACCAACATTACCCAGATTTACAAGGCCTGCCTTTTTCTGGGGCATAATTCGAGTTACTTATTTTTTAAAGGTATTAAAGAATTGGATTCTCGACTCCTTTTTCCTATAGGTCCAATACATATTTTCCTTGTGAGAAAGCTAGGAAAGCAATCTTTAATCCATAAACTTTTTGTCCCAGGACCTCCCGTTAATTAAATGTAAGCACTTAATAAGCAGCTTTGTGGCAACCAAAACAAAGAACTGAGAATGTCTCCTCCCAGCCAGAAGAGGAAGCTAGCTGTTTGTATATACGGAAGATAAAGAGATGGGGGCATGCACTTTAAGAACCTTCTGGAGTCTCTTGGGTTTCAGCAGCTCTCAAATACTGCTAAGGAACCCAGTCATGCCTCCACTGATTGATCCCAGTTCAAGGGGAGGAGGAGGAGGAGGAGGAAAGAAACCACCACTTTTGGAGACATTGGCATTAAAATAATTTGATTTTTTTTCCAAAAAATTTTATTGGGGGAAAAACTACAAAACATTTACAGTACAAAGTTTACAGTCACACAATTTGTAGTGAACTGGCTCCCCAAAATATATTACAACTCAAGTTGACTTGCTCTTTAGTTATACATTCAAAAACATACTTCTGTTAAAGTAGTCCAAAGAGTACATAGGGCTCAGTTCTGTGCCTATGTACAAACAAGACTCAAGCTACTTATTCATTCATCCACCGTCCAGGAAAGTTTTGGAGAGGGGGGGTGGGGTGGGGTAAGAGAGGGAGAACTCCCAACTTTCTACAAAGAAAAAAAATTACAAGTTTTGGAATTGAAATAACAAAAAAAAAGGCATGTTCATGTTACTACAATAAAGTCTCAGATCCAAGAGGTGGCCTCTTGCGTATATTTTAATAAAAAGTGGTAAAACTTTTCTATTTCTGTAGCTGAACCCATCCCTACATTCAAATTTTCTCAAGCATTAAGAAAGAAAATACTTATTTGGTTGAGGAAGATTTAAGGCAAGTCCGGGCCTTTCCAAAGGCACTGGGATACTAATACTGGAGGCCCCTCAATTATTGCTACATTTTTTTTTATACTCAAGGGTATATATCACAGTGGGATTGGTGGAATTAGGCAATGAAAAATACTTTTGGTTGATTTGTAAAGCTGGAGAGTTTTAAGTCTGATACTTTGAAGTCTGATTGCAAAGTATGTGGTTCTTTTTTTCTTTAAAGTTGGACGGGCTACAATCTTTTTTTTCCTTTTTCCTTTTTTTTTACATTCTAAGAAATCTCAGAAAGATCTTCCTCAAACTACTTCCACAGCATCGAGATAGATTTCTATAAAGAAATCATGCAATCTTTTAAATTTACGTAAACAAGAAAAGAAATTAATGAAATAAATATTACATACAATCTCTTAAATTAAGATTTAACTCATTTACAATAAAATAACCAAGTGAAGTTACAAAAGGCATATATTACTGTGAAAAGAACATACACTCCACATTTCGCCGATTAATAATGGCAATCATAATTTAAACATAATAAAAGAATATATATCTATTGCTTTTCATCATACCCGATAAATACAGTATGAACAAAATTCTCAATGTATACTTTTCACAAGATAATAAATAAGTTAAATAGTTTTTTTTCATATCGAGTTGAGCAGTGGGTGCATCAACTCAAAAAAACAGCTAAACAAAACAAAAATCAGCAGTTATTTGTCAACAATTACAACCTAAACTCGGTTTGAGTGCTTCCCAAGAAAGCAAAGGCAACATTTTTCTAAAAGAAATATCCACTAAGTGGCGGTGATGGAACTGACTTTGGAATGGAAGGGTGGTGTCTTAAGCACATTATATAAAGCTATATATAAAACTACAGGACTGTTATCAAGGCATATTCTTGGCAGGTCGCTGGATTTTTATAAGCTTATAGTTTAGTAATGTGGCTTTTTTGTTTGTTTACACTGTATTCAAAGACAAATGACCATTAGAAACTTCTGCAAAGAGAAGGCAGTTCACACATCTGTGCAGTGTGACTAATGCTTCAAAAGTTTAGGAGATGGAATGGTGGTAGCTGCTGGTGCTGGCTTGGCCCCCCCCCCCCCCTAAAGTTCAAAACTCATCCAAGGTCTAGAAAAACAAATGTTTGGTTATGTTTTGTTCTATCCCCGTTACATTTGCCTGTCTGTAAGATAGATTCGTTTTGTTCATCTCAATACAAAAAGTTCGTTGGATTTGTTTTTGCTAAACGAGAAGGCAATTTCGTTTAATAATAAAAAATAAAAATCCCCAAACAAGAGGAAACCGAAAAATGGGGGAGGGCCGGGAAAGGGGCAGCTCACGGAGCTGGGATCCCCACCCCCCAGTCCTCCTAGGGCTTCTGCAGTCTGTTTTTGGCTGCCAAATGACCCCCAGCTCTCTCTTTTCCCCAATCTCACTTAGACCCATTATCTGCCCCCCCCCTCAGGGTTGGAAGAGCGGTTCCCCTCCCCTCTCCGGCCACCCCCCCCCCGAAAAAAGACTTCCTCTTGGGGCTGCTGCTCTGCTGGTTCAGTCGTCGGAGATAGAGAGGCGGCTGAAAATGGGCAGGCGGCGGCCAGAGTCGAGGCTCGGGGACTCGGAACCACTGAGGCTTCCTGAGCTAAGGGAGCCGCTCAAGTAGCTTTCTCGGTCCGACAGCGAGTCCGGGGGGCTGGGAGGCGCGTCGAACACGGGAGACTCGGACAGGCGGCGCAGGGGCTGGAAGCTGAAGGGGGGGGAGGCCGGGGCGGCGGCGGCCACGGCGGCAGCGGCAGCAGCAGCGGCGGCGGCAGCGGCTGCCGCGGCCGTCGGGTGGGGCGCAGTGGGCGGCTGCTGCTGTTGCTGCTGGCTGCGGTAATAGGCAGCGGCCACCGCGAAGTTGTGGGTGTGAATGGCGAGGGGCGTGATAAGGTTACTGAGCTCCTGGCCCGAGAAAGGGGCGAAGGCGTTGTTGGCGCAGGCGGCGCACGGGGCCGGGGAGAGCAAGTCCTCACCCCCTCCGCCCGCGCCGTACAGCAGCGCCGCCGCCGCAGCAGCCGCAGCTGCTGTCGGAGAACAGCAGGAGGGGGCAACGGCCGACGAGGAGGAAGAGGACGACGCGGAGGAGGAGCAGGACGATGAGGAAGTGGAGGAGCACGACGATGAAGAAGAGGCGGTGGAGGAGGAGCAGGAGGAGGCCGGTGGCGGGGTCCTGGACGTGGGGCTCTCGAGAAGGGGCGACTCCAGGCCACCCGGGTGCTGGTGGTGCGCCGAGGAGAAGCCGGAGAAACTGAGGCTGTGGTGCAGCTTGGGCCTCGGCTCCCGGGGGTGAGCCGCAAAGCCCAAATGCAGGGCCTCTCGGGGGCTGAATGCGCGGAGGTCCCCCCCGCTGCCCCCCGCGCCCCCGGAAGGCGAGGGGCGGCGCTCCTCCGCGTTGTGGATGAAGTGGCAGCGGGGCCCGTAGGGGCAAAAGCCAATGGTGTGGAAGGTGCGGCACAGTTCAGTCTTGTACTTGGGGTGCCGGGTCAGGCTCCGCAGTTCGTGGAAGCCATGAGCGAACTGACATTTCTCCCCATACTTGCAGGTGCCGCTCTCCTCGAAGGGGCGGCACAGTTCCGTCTTGTAACGCGTGGAGTTGATCTGGGAGCCGCCGCCCGACTTCTGCTGCTGCTGTTGCTGCTGCAGCTGCATGAGATGCTGGCTCCGGTCGCCGTTCTCGCTGAAGGATCGGTCCCGGAATTTATTTTCCTTGTTCAGCAGGGCCGTAGTGCCGGCACTGCCGCCACCCCCCGACGGCTCCTTGAGGTTACTGTACGAGCTCGAGCCGCCTGAGCTGCTGCAGCTGTTAACACCGGTGAACTTGGGGGAGCAGTTGCCAGGAACGGTGGCCGGGCTCGGGTTAGGGTGCGTAAGGGCCTGCAGGTTGCTGGTGGAGTGCCTCCGGAGAAATCCTGGCGTGAAGCTTGAGCTGGGGGAGGTGGTCACGGGCGTTCCCACGGCCTTCTTGTCCAGCATGCTGTTCAAGTTGAGGTTGGTCAGGGATTTCTCCGTCTGCTAAAGGGAGCGCAGTAGGGGCAGATGAAAAAACGGGAGGAGGCATGGGGAAAGAGTTTCGAGGGGGTGGAGGGGGGAAGAGAAGAAGGGATTTGCAGTAGAACTTCGAGACTCCCGATCTGTGGAGTTCTTTTTTCCTCCAACTTTCAACTTATTGTCCCCACTCGTACAGACACAAAATGAAAATAAAAAAGTTTGTATTGATTCTCCCGCCCCCACCCTTCGCCGCTTCAAGCATGTTGGCCCATCACAGCAGCTCCATTTCCTGAGCCTTGCTCGCCCCTTTGTAAACCCCACCGGTTCCCCTTCCTTCCACCCCGTCCCCCCCCCCCCCCACGGGGGCAGAGGCGGAGGAGCAGCCGGGGCTGTGCAAACACTGACCCGGTAAACACAAGGCAAGTCAAGCCGGTCCCAGGCCGGGGCTGAATGCACCAACCCTGGGCGCAGTTATGCCTAGCCTTCCTTCTCCGTCCCCGTCCCCGCCCCCCCTCCCGGCAACTAAAACACTTTCCAAACTCGGAGAACTGACCCAGCAGGGAAAACCTAGGTGGGGTAGGATCACCCCCCAACCCGCCAGCTCCTCCCCAAAAATAGGACGAGAAAGTTTCCAAACTGCAAGGGCTTTCTGGCTCCGTCCCTGCCCTCTCGCCTACCTTGCAAAAGAAGTCGATGTCATAGAAGGCAGACAAAAGTGTGGTCGACATGTTTCTAGGTCCTGTGAGAGTCGCAGATGCAGGAGGAACCCAAGGACCCCGCTGTCCAGCAGGGCTTGGGATGAGCCACGACGGCTGGCGGGCGAGGGGTAAGGGTGGGAGGGAGGAGAAAAAGTTTGTGGAAAGGGTGGAGAGACCGGCTAACGGGGTTAAAAGCTTTGGGATTCTTTGGAGTCCGGGGTAAAAAAACAAAACTGCTTTAAAAGCCTCTCCTCTTTTTTTCCCTCTTCCCTCCCCCCGCCCCCCCAAAAAAACCCACTTCTCCGGAGCTGAGGGCACAGCAAGCGGGCTGCTGAAACTCTGTACCCAGCGATCCCTCGCCCTATATAGACGCCGGAGCGGGCCGGGGGGAGGGGACAGAACGCTGACCCTGCCAGGGTCTCTAGGCAACACACCCAGCCGGCTCCCACCGACGTCATGGGACTTCAAGTCCTCCCATAGGCTGCCGCCAATTTTCTTTTCTTTCTTTTTTTTTTGGAGCGGAGCGGGCGGGGGAGTCTTAGGGGTGGCCCCTGCGCGGCTGGGCGGGCCGGGGGTTGGGGGTGGGGAGGAAAGCGAGGACTGGGAAGGCGGGCCCAGCGTCCCGCGGCGGCGGGCTGGGGGTGGGGAGAAGCTGAGGCTTCTGAGCCATGTGGGGCAGAGTATGTTTGGGCTCCCCACCTCCTGGGCCTCGTGCGTAGCCGAGCCCGGGGACTTTTAAACGTGGCTCAGGGGCTGCAGCCTTGGAGGCCGCCCGCGCCCCCTGGGCCTGGATTCTTCACTCCCTGCCCCCGCACTAATAATAGATCTATCAATGCACCGGAGGAAGGATTGCAACATTTTGGATTATTGCAAACCCTCCACGTTACCCTAGCCTGGTTTGCCAAGTACAGTGGGCTGGGCGGAAAGTTAAAGGGGGGAGGGAGCATTGGGGTTACAGCATTTCAGAAGTTCCGGACGAAGGCTTGGAAACTTGGGGTCCTGGCTCCAAGGCCCCTGGAGGAGGAAGTGCGGCGATCGAACACGTGGAAGACGGGCTGCAGGGGCTTCCTCCAGGCCAGGAGGGAAGTGCGCCTGCTCCGAGGGGTGGAGGGGGCGTGGGGCTGGGTTGGGCTGGAAAAGCCCGGGTCCTCCAGGCTCCGCCCTGCAACCCCCAGCCGGGGCCCGCAGTAAACAGGGCCCGAGCGGGCCGGGGCGGGGCTGTGTCAGAGGACAAGGAGCTGGCTTCGCTAATCACATCACAAGACCTTGAGCCGGGGCCAAAGGCGCTGTGAGTGGCGCGGGCCGTCCCGGGCGGGGGAGCCGAGCAGAGGCTCGGGGGAGGGGGAGCAGGCCTGCGGAGGCAATAGCTATTCTTGCAGCTCCCCTCCTCCTCCTGGGGCCGGGGAGGGCCGGACACCGGCCGCTTCTGCCGTCCTCGAGCTACGCTCCCCGAGGAGTTCCTGTGCTTGCTACCCCTAGGTAGTCTGGCGATAAACAACGCTCTTGCAGTTGGCCACGCCCGCCTTCCTCCAGCCTAAGCTGGGGTGGCAAAATCAGGGAGAGTCTATAAAGTTTTGCCGCCGGGACCCTATTTCCCGGGGAGACAGCCCCCTCTAGCGCTCTTGGCTACTGCAGGGGAACCCTTTATTCCCCCACCTTCCCGCCTCCTTTCCGGGGTTCAGGTGCTCCCAATCAGTGGCCCCGGGGCTGGAACGCCCCGCCCACGAGCGCTTCCAGGCCAAGCCGGCGAGATAGAAGATCCGAGTTCGCAGTCACTTGGGCCCAACGCAATGACCCTGCGAGGTCTCGTGGGTCCGGATCCAGGTCCACTTGTACTTTTGGTCAAGTTGGTGTGGTTCTTCCCCTGGTGCCATGACAGGGTGTGCTGGTTATTATCCATTCCCTGCCACCTTCACCTTCTTCCCAGGCACTTCAGTTATTTATTAAGAGCCTTCGAAGCCCCCCCACCCCCCAAGGTTGGGCTGATCACAAGCCTGTCTTGGCATTAAAACCAGAGCGTCGCCCCAGGCAGTGAGAGGGAATAGGTGAAGCTAGCAAAGTCTATAAAATTAGTGTGACCTTGGGCGGTTCATTGTATTTGATCCTGGGCTCAGTTTTTTGAATATGTTAAATGAAGTTGTACCAGATAACTTCCTAAAGCTCTGGTGGGTGTTGGAGGGGACACTGGCTTCACTTGGAACTGAAAGGGATCTTTAAGGTCAAGATCAACTTCATTTTACAGATTAAGAATCAAGAACCAGAATGGCATCAGGGGTCCTTTGGACCAAATCCAATCACCTACCAGTCTCAGTTCTAGTTGCCCAAGTTGTGGACACTAGAGCTAAGTGGCTAGAAGCAAATGGGCTGGTGAATAAGAATAACAATTACTAATAACTCTCCACCAAAGTCTTGTTCATGCATGGAGGTGGTAGGCCAAGCTGCAAAGTCTCCTTCCACCCTGGAGTCAGACTGCCCACCTTTTGTCTAAGAACCATCCTCCCTAGGTTCAAATGGGTTCATCAGTTTATTTTCAGGCTTGATGATGGTTTTTCATTCAGACATCAAAACCTCTGGATTATTTACAAAATCACAATGAGGACACAATGGTTGAGGGAAAGCCTGTTCTAAGGAAATCACAGACCCTCTGTCATATCCCAGAGGTTCCCACTTCTTTTTTCTCTGGAGAATTATTATTCTAGTGTGAAATTGAGTTTTCCTTAGATTCTGCATTTGGGGGCCGTGGACAGAAGCATTTTTTTTTTAAACTTGGAAATAAAATGAAAGCCTGCCACCCTCTTGGCTAGCCCTCTGGTTGGAACAACATTAAAGATATCAGGCTTAGTCTTCTAGTCCACTTCCCACCTCTACCCTTCCCTCCCCATCCAACAGTTTCACTTCCCTACTGACTTCTCCCTAGGGGAACTTTTCAGAGACAAAAGGAAAATAGAAAGTTGTCCACTTTAATGAGTTCAGAAAACTCAATAGTTCATGCAGCATCCTAAAACAAACAGATTTTGGTATATGCTCTGCAAAGTCATCTCTGGCATTTCTAGGGAGCTTTATGGTCTATTCTAAGAAGCCATGGTTTTCAGTCTTAAAAACAAACACATTAAATTTGAATCCAACATTTACTTTTTAGTATTTAGAACTAAGCAAATGGAATCAAATGATGGAAAAGACCTTAATTATCAGATCAAACCCTTCTCTTTTACAAATGGGAAAAGGAAAAGTCCAGAGGTGGACCCAAAGTCATATAATTGGTTAATCACAGGCTTGGGACTAGAACTCAGGGTTCCCAGCTAGAGTTCTCTATTACTCCGTGTGTCTCAAAGTATAAAAACTCCTAGGGCCAGTCTTGGAATTGGGAATGCCTTGGTTCAAATCTTAATTCTGACTGGCACTAGCTTTGTGACCCTAGGCAAGACACTGACCTAGACAATTCTCTAAGCCAGTGAGCTTCATAGGAATTATTAATTTGCTAAGTGCCCCTGGATATTACAAGCTCTCCCCATTCTCCCCTCTTCTCCCCCAAACCCTACATTAAATATTAATTCAACATTTATTCTCCTGCAGTGGAAATGCACATCTCAAATACTTTTATTCCCCACAACTGCCCCTCAGACCTTGACAAGCCATTAAAATAACTTTAATTGATCTCTTAAGAAAACATTATTAAACATTCATTTGCCAGATGCTAATGAAGTACCTATGAATTTTCACACAAAGACAAAAAGAGCCTTTTTGGGATGACTAGAACTGAAAGGTGAACCTGGTTGCTGTTAAAACACATCCTGGATTGCTTAATATTACAATAACTGAATTTGTGACTCTCCTGAAGTTGTCAATTAAAGGGGAAAGAGACCAGAAACAACCCTATTTCAGAGAGCTCAAGCAAAACTCATGCGAGGGTGCCACCTCCTGGATGTTCTGGGAGGCACCAGGAAAATCCTTGGAGGTCTCTAGTTTATATCATTCAAATGGCTGTTTGTGATTTGTTTTTTCCTTCCTTAAATGAGAAGCTTCTTGTCACTTTCATCAAGGAAAATATAAGAAGGGAAGATGATAATTATCCTTCCAACCTAAGACCTTCTTTCCTTATGACCCTTTCCAAGGGCTTGAGGGATCGCTTCTAGTTCCTTTTCGGGCTACAATCAAACTTTTTAGTGATTGCTTTTGATCAAACACCTTGGGAGGTGGGGAAGGAGGGGTGGGTGGAAGGAACAAAGAAGGGCCATAAGGCTCTTTTAATGAGTTGGGACAAAATATTTTAAATTATGGGTCACCGCAGGTCTCCCACACAATCAAATTATCTGTATGAAGTTGCTTTTTAATTCACTTAGATTTTAAAAATGGAAACATTTGGAATGTATTTCCTTCTTTGCTAAAATGGAATAAAATTTAGAATCTGATCAAAGAATCCAAATGAGTTTTTTTTTCTTTTTAAATCACATTAAAAACATGAGACTTTCTAAAGGGGGGATGCAGACAGAATGGACTCTAGGGAAGAAAACAGCTAATTCAGGCCTGCAGGTGGCCCACACCTGGGAGCAAGGTAAATACCAAATTTAATGGCTCCACCTTCAACAGTAGCTGCAATAAACTTGGCTGGCTTGCAAGATCTAAGTAAATGTATTGAGAAGAAAGATCCTTCTGTAAGAAGGGACACTTGGCCCACCTCACTGGGGTCGAGGGGACACAGTGAACAGAAAGGATTTTTAATGTAGGTCATATTTCCTGTGTATTGAGTGCAGGATAAAAAACTCCCCAGCCCCCAAACACATCCCTTTCCCACATCACTCGGTAGATTTGGGCTTTATTCTCTGCAGAATTAAATGACAACAGGTAGGGAAATATCTGTGGCCCAGGGCTTCTCCCCCTTCCCTTCAAGAATATCTAGCATCTTCAGGCAAGCTGAAGTTCTTTCCTTCTGGATGCGCAATCGTGTATAGTCGGTGGTCTTAGAAAATTCAGGATTTGGAGGCAGCTCTTTGAATAGCTGTGATAAGTGTTGGAATTGCAGGCATGCTTTCCTTTTCAGCTGATGGAGCCCTGTGAGATCCTGGGAAAGCCAGCTTTTCTTACAGAGGCAAGACAAATGTTTGACCAGGTGGCCCACTTGGGTTAGTGTCTCAGCCCAGATGTTCACTTCACCTTTGTCAAACACCAAGTCCTCTTCAACCTGGAACAAAAGAACAAGTGAGCAAGGTGAGAAAGAGTCACATTAAACAGATCCTTCTTGGACAGAGCCCTGAAAGGCAGAGAACAGGCATCTTCCCCCCACAGTCCCTGAGGGACCACATTTGCTGGAGAAAAACATGGAATTTGGTGTTTGGGAAGACTTGACCTTCTGGATCCACTGGATCCCCTGTTGGCAAAATTTGGGCTGAACCTGGGTCCTAGAATCCTAGATTTAGAGCATGGATGGCCTCTGATCCAACCCTTTCATCGGACATAGGAGGAATTTGGAGCCTCGGAAAAGTGAAGATGAGCCGTCTAAGGTCACCCAGGCAGTAAATGGCAAGGCAGGGATTTGAACCTCTGACTCTAAATTCTGTGCTCCTGACCTGGTCGTCCAGAGGCACCCTCTCGTCTCTGAGACAGAGCTGACTCTCGTTCTGGAAAATTCTAATGATTCTGCTTTTTCCTCACAAGGACCTGAAATCTGCCTCTCTTCATCTCCCTTCTGCTGTTCCCAGTTCAATCCCAGTTTCACATAATAACCTTTCAAATACCCAATAAAAGCCACCACGCGCTTTCCTGCCTCTACAGTTTTCTCTTCTTCGTTCCTTTGCATGTCACTGTTTTGAGGTTGCTACCCTCGTCACGTGTCCCTAAAAGGTGGTGCTCAGAACCCAACATGATACTTGAGAAAAATGTATTTCGGGCCCTCCTTTTCTCAATTCAGCCTCATTCACACATGTGCCACTGATGGAAACGGACTCTGCAGTTACTAGAACCCTGATTTCTTCACCTGCGTTACTGTGTACTTATCACTCCCATCATTTGTACCTGCAAAACAAAATTATTTTAAGCACAAGAAGAGGATTTTGTTTGTCCCTATCAAATTTCATCTTCCCAGAAAATTTAAACTATTCCAAGTTTCTACCATGAGTCATCAGATTGGCAAAAATGACCCCAAAATATTGTAGAAAATGACAACTTTTTGTCATTTTAAAATATTAAATATTTTTAATGTTTTTAAAAATATTAATTATTTAAACATAGATTTTAGAAACGGAAACCCCTGGGAATTATACCCTCAAAAGTTACTAAATGCTATAGGCCCATAGATTTGGTGATATCTCTAATAGGTCTATACACTCAAAAGATCAAAAAAATAAAAGGAGCCCACGTGTACAAAAATATTTACAGGAGCTCTTGGTGTAGGGGCACGTAACTGGAAACTAAGGGAATACCTATCAATTGGGGAATGACTGAGTAAATTATGGTATATGAACATAATGGAGTTTATTGTGCCATAAAGAAATGATGAAAGGTAAACCTAAGAAAATATATGAATTAACTGCAGAGTGAATGAGCAAAACTAGAAGAATAATTTATATGATAACAACATTGTAAAGAAAAACTGTTTTGAGAAATGTAAGAACTTTGATCAAAGCAATTATCAAACAGTTCCCAAGGTTGGTGATGAAAAATACTATGAACCTTTCATTCAATCAACATCGAGTATTTATTTTAAAGGAAGTTTCTGATATTTTCCATTTCTTTCATTACCATGGTGTTCTTTGCATTCTTCCTCTCCCCCCTCCCAGGGATCATTCCATATGACAGACAGTATTTTGGAGGGAGATTTTAAAAAGTCAGCACAATTGATAAGACACAAAAAGTCTGAAAAAGTGCAATGTGAAACGCCTGTGGACTTCTGCAAAGAGAAGAATCTGGGTATGTCTTTACTATTTCCTTTGATTTTTATAATTTTGTTACATTTGCTTTTTTTTTTTAACCCTTACCTCCAGTCTTAGAATCAATCCTGTGTCTTGGTTCCAAGGCAGAAGAGTGGTAAGGGTTGGGCAATGGGGGATAAGTGACTTGCCCAGGGTCACACAGCTGGGAAGTGTCGGAGGTCAAATTTGAATCAGGACCTCCTGTCTCTAGGTTGGCTCTCAATCCACTGAGCTACCCAGCTGCCCTCCTTCATTTACTTTTGATTTTGGGGAGTGTGGTTCTTTACATTTACACGGTTGTAGTTACTGTGTCCATTATTTTCTTGCTTCTACTTTGCTCTGCATTAGTTCACACAGATTTTTTAATGCTTCTCTGTATTTATCACATTTTTCTTACAGGAGGGAATATTCCATCCCATTCATATGCCACAATTTGTTTAGCCATGCCCCAGTGAATATGCATCTACTTTATTTCTAATTCTTAGCACAAAATGTACCGATATAAATATTTTGGAGTATGTGGGGGCTTTTTTCTTATTTGTGGATTCCTTGGGGTCTAAGTCCAGTCTCAATATGTATAGCCATTTTGGTCACCTTATTTTCATAATTCCAAATTGCTTTCTGAAATGGTTGTATCATTTAGCAGCTGCACTGACTATGTATCAGTGTGCCCATCTTCCTACAATGCCTCCAACACTGACCATTGCCATTTTATATCACTTTTGCCAATTTTAAGGGTGAGCAGTGAAACAACAGGGTTGTTTAAATTTCTCTTATTAATTAGCTATTAATGAAAATCTTATTATTCTTAGTGATTTGGAGCATTTTTTTTAATGTGGTAGTGAATTCTTTGTAGTTCTTTTACAAACTGTTCACATCCTTTAACTATTAATCTATTGGAGCTATTGGAGAGTGGCTATTATATATATATATTCCTGAGTCTGGTTTGCTCAGTTGATCTAACTTTTTATTCCTTAATTGAGACCAAATGATTTTTGAGGACTATTTTATAATATAGTTTGAGGTCTGCAAGTGCTATTCCTCCTTTCTCCTTGTCTCTTTTTATCATTTACCCTGATATTTTAGATCTTTAATAAAGTTCTGTAAAGTATTCCCTTGGTAATTTGATTTGTATGACATGAAAAAAATACATATTAATTTTGATATTATTATATTTTATTATATTTGCACAGCTAAATTATGAGCACTGAATAGTCCTTCAGCAATTTGGGTTGTCATTTATTTCTCTGAAGAGTGATTTGTAATTGAATCTAAACAAGTCTTTTGTGGATTTTCACAAGTAGATCCCCAGATATTTTGTGCATTTGGTAGTTATCTGGAATGGGATTTCTCTCTTTTATTATTGCTTCTTATGACTTATTGGTTATTACATAGAAATTCTGTTGATTTTTGATGATTTATATTGTAGCCTGCAACTCTGATTATTTATTGTCTCAGGCTTTGTTAATGCCCTGGAGTTTTCTTTTCTTTTCTTTTCTTTTTTTTAAACCCTTACCTTCAGTCTTGGAAGCAATACTGTGTATTGGTTCCAGGGTAGAAGAGCAAAATAAGGGCTAGGCAAAGGGGGTTAAGACAGTTTGGAAGTGTCTGAGGTCAGATTGGAACCCAGGACCTCCCATCTTTGGGTGACTCTCAATCTACTGAGCCACCCAACTGCCCCCATACCCTGGAGTTTTCTGAGTAAATCATCATATCAGCAAACAGGGATAATTTCATCTCCTTGTTACATGTTTTGATTTTTTTCTTTTTTCTTGTCTTTTTGTTTTTGCTAACATTTCCAGAACTATATTCAAGAATAGAAAAGAGGGTGGGCATTCTTGCTTCACTCCTGCATTTATTAGAAAAGGTTCTAGTGTATTCTCATTGCACATGATGCATGCTTTGGGTTTTAAAGAGATGCTTTTTAATGATATTTTTTAAAAAGTCCCTCTGTTTATACTCTGTAGGGTTTTTAGCAGAAAAGAATGCTCATATGGGTTTTTTAATATTATTATGTTTATTATTTTCCTAATGCTAAGTCATTCTTTTATCTATGGTATATATCCCATTTGATTAAGATGAATGTTTTCTTGGATAAATTGTATATTATGATTTTAAATTTAAAAATTTAAATTAAAAAATAGGATTTTGTTTAAAATTTTTGAGCTTTTATTGAGGTTTTTAATGAAATTGGCCTATAGTTTTCTTCCTGTGTTTTATCTCTCCTCTAGTTTAAGTATTAGGATTATATTTGTCTCATAAAAAGATTCTGGCCAGGTTCTTTCTTACACAATTTTTGAGAATAATTTTATTTCTTTAAAAGGATTATAGAATTCTTCTGTAAATTCCTTATGACTAGCAGTTTTTTTTCCTTTGGATTTTGTTTATCTAATCTGTCACTCTTTTTCATTTTATTGGATTGATTAATCCATTCACATTTAAAGTTCTAAAACTTGGATTTATATTTTCTCCCATCTGTTTCTAATTCTTTTTCAAGTAAGATTTCTTTCCCTCTTCTGCTGTAAATATAGTATTATGTTCCTTTAGTTATTTTTCTTTATTTTTTTTTGAGGTAACCCTGTTTCCACAGCTCTCGTTTCTAATACCTCCTTGCTTATTATTCCTTTTCCTTTAATGTTTTGTTTGTTAGTTCGTTTTTATCTCTTGCTTTTATCTGGTTATATATTTCTTCCCCTTCTTATTCCCCCTTAGTCAAGTAAATTCTTCCTTCCTCTTCTCTCCTTCAGCTAGTCTTCTTTATTAGTTGTTTTAAATTTCATTTTTTTTTTGCAACCCTTTCAAAAAGAGTTTCTCTTACTCTCTTCATTATCTATCTTCTATTTACTCTGGACCCTCATTCTCTGATTTATGATCCCTAAAAATTATAATTATTCGGTTTCTCTCTTTTCTCTGTATTCTCCATGAAATCAAAGCTTCCAATTCTATTGGAATTCAAAGCCATTCTAGGCTCTCCTCTTGAGGTACTTTTTGCTCTTAACTGCCAGCACCAGGCCAGAGAACTGAAGCATAAAGAAGGCAGGACAGATTGCCAGGGCAGGATGCTGTATGTGCAGGGGGGTGTGCAATACTCTTCCAAACCTGAGAAAAAGAACACCACACCCAACTGAGGCAAGTTCTGACCACCCCAAAATCAGGTGGGACCCAGACCTAGGCTGGTGAACATGAATTGCCCTCCTGTGAGAGAAAGCCAAGATGATTTGAGATTTAGCCCCAAAGTATGCCATCATCAGAGGAGAAAAAGAAATAAACAACATGGAAAAATAAAGGCAGGGCAAGGGAGGCTGGAATCACCAAAGATTTCAAGAAGAAGAAAACTCAAAAGTCTTTGAACACAAGCAAATAAATCAAAAGGAAAAACAGCAGCAGCAGAAGGAAATGTGGCTCCTGATCTAGCAAACAAATTCAGGCATCTCTGAGTAAAATACTGCAGAATGAAGGAAACTGATTCAATCTTTGATGATACAAAGGATCCTGTAGAATTTAATAAGACCATGGCACTAAAACACTCTGTTTGCAGCACTGGTGCTTTTGGGCTTCAGCCCCTGACTGGCTTTTGCTTCTAAAGAGCTATGCTAAACTGGCTGATGAGCCCAAAGAAGTTTAAACTTCCACAGTTTCTCTCTTTCTTTCTTTCTTTCTTTCTTTCTTTCTTTCTTTCTTTCTTTCTTTCTTTCTTTCTTTCTTTCTTTCTTTCTTTCTCTCTCTCTCTCTCTCTCTCTCTCTCTCTCTCTCTCTCTCTCTCTCTCTCTCTCTCTCTCTCTCTCTCTCTCTCCCTCCCTCCCTCCCTCCCTCCCTCCCTCCCTCCCTCCCTCCCTCCCTCCCTCCCTTCTTTCTTTCTTTCTTTCTTTCTTTCTTTCTTTCTTTCTTTCTTTCTTTCTTTCTTTCTTTCTTTCTTTCTTTCTTTCTTTCTTTCTTCTTCTTTCTTTTTCTTCCTTCCTTCCTCTCTTCCTTCCTTCCTTCCTTCCTTCCTTCCTTCCTTCCTTCCTTCCTTCCTTCCTTCCTTCCTTCCTTCCTTCCTTCCTTCCTTCCTTCCTTCCTTCCTTCCTTCCTTCCTTTCTTCTTTTCTTTCCTTTCTTTCTTCCTTTCTCCTTCCCTTTTTCCCACCCCTCCCTCACAGAAATGATAAGCAACATAATTTACATTCTAATGAGACAACTATGTACTTAAAAGATATGTAAAGTGAAAATGTGATATAATCTCAAAGAGGAAGGTACTCTTAGTTGGAGTGGGGATTAGGAAATGCATCTTGAAGAAGGCAGAATTTGAGTTGAGTCTTGAAAGGAACCAGAGAAGCCAGGGAATGGAGATAAGCCTACCATTCATAGGGGACACCTAGTAAAGGTCTGAGGTGGAGTGTCCTATGCAAGGAACAGCAAGAAGGTCAATGTTGCTGGATTTTAACCTATATGGAGGGAGTGATAGATAAGAGGAGTGGAAAGGGAGGAAGGGGCCAGTGTGTGAATTGTTTTACAGTTAAAGAGAATATTTTATATTTGATCCTGGAGGCAATAGGGAGCCACTGGCTTTAACAAACAAGGGCTCTAGCAAGACATTATATAGGCTATTGCAATAGTCTCAGTGAAGGGTTATAAGAATCAATATACGAGGATGTTGGCTGTGTGAGTGGAGAAAAAAAAGGTTGTATATGAAAGATTCCATGAAGGAAGACACAGCAGCGAAGAGGAGAATGAAACGTACTTCTTTCTGGACATGGCCAAAGTGGAGATTTGTTTTATTTAATGATGTATATAGACATGAATTTTGTTTTTCTTTCATTTGAAGTGGGAAGAGAAGAGTAGTGATGGGATTACCAAAATGGGGGAAAAGAAACAAGAAAATAGAGTCACTGAAGCATTTTTTAAAATGCTTAGAGGAGAACAGAATGAAGATCAGTAGGAAACCACAGCCAAGGCAGGCAGCTTTGGAGATAACATTGAATTTATCATATGCTTAAAGAGAAAACAAGCTGGTTATAACATTTGACTTGTGGCTTCATATATAGTCTTTTTTTTTGTTCTGCTCTTAATATACGGAGATGCTTATTTTATTTGGTGTTGTTTAAGTTCAGAATAAAAACCACTAAAAAGTTAAAATAATTTCATCTTCCGCTCAGAATATGAACTTCAGTCTCCCAATATGGCCTAGAGGCAGTGCTGAATTCTTGAAGATGATGTCAGTATATTGAAAGTCTTTAGAAGGACCTGCTGTATTGTAAAGGTTTAGCATATGGTCCCAACAATAGCCTCTATCTGCCTTCTAAGGACCAGCCAAGCTGAATATGGAAAGGCTCATTATGAGATGATATTTGAAAATCCTGTATCACAAAGTAGGTGCTTAATAAATATTTGTTCCTTTCTTCATTTGACCCTTTCAAAGAAGCTGGCTACCTGGTAATGGCAACCTATGAAACACAAGAAAAACAATCACAGTCCTTATTGTAACCAAAAAAAAGTCACCTAAGACAAAATCAGTAGCTACCTACCCATGTACTTCCTTTTCTGTTTCTACAAAATCTTTAAGAATATTTTACACAAGTTTTAAAGTCATCCTTAATGAAGATAGGAGAGAGGAACAGGCAAAGTTTCATAAACAATATTCTACAGTAGACCACATCTTTAGTCACACAATTAAATGAGTAGAGAATACAAGATCCCACTGTGCTTATTATTTGTTGATTATAAAGAGGGAATTTGTTTCAGGAGAGCAAAGCCTCCTTAAAGGAGGGACTCTAAACCAGAGGTCTCCCATGCACATATTAAAATTGTGCAAGATTCCTTGCAAGATGAAAAAAGAAGAGATTATATTGTTAGAGAATCATCTGATTATTGATGACTGATTATTAAGTAAGGCATAAAATATATGCTTGCCAAAGATGGTTACAACTGCCACGGAGAATGTTTAGTTTGAGGTCCAAATGGAAGAGAGATTTCCTATAGATGATTAAGTCTTCTATTGCTGCTGTTTGTGCATAACGTGTAGAACATCATACAGATTGCATCAAGCCCAGAAACAGTGCTGAGTCTTCTAAATGAGATCTCTACTCTCTAAAAAAAAGTTTGGCCTATCCACCTTGGAAAAACCAAGTGGATGATGAAAGCCCATGGTCTAGACTGGATATGGCATAGTGATGGCCTGACTCGTTAGTTTCTTCAGATGGGCAATGATATATGGAAATATGTTTTGCATGAGATTACATACATAACCCAGATCAAATTGCTTACCAGCTTTGGGAATGGGGAGGGAAAGGAAGGCAGGGAAACAATCTGAGTCCTATAACTTCAGAAAACTTATGTGGAAACTCATTATTACATGTAATTGGTAAAATAAAATATCTTCACAGATGGGCAATAATTCTGGTCCAGAATTAACAGGAAAAAAAGAGAGTAGGCTGAATTGCTTTCAGGAAAATGTGGAGTAGGTGTATCTTGGTTCAGCATCACAACCACTAGACAGATACTCAAAGACAGAGGGAAAGGACTCATTTGCAAAATATTTATGGCAGCAGCTTTTGTTGTAGCAAAGAACTAGAAATAAGTGGGTGCCCATCAGCTGGGTGATGGCTGAATATATAAGACTATAGTAATACAATGGAATTTTGTTACACTGTAAGAAATGATGAAAGGGCCAGATTCAGAGAAACCTGGTAAGACTTTTATGAACTGATCCATAGTTAAGTGAATAGGATAGGGAAACAGTTTATACCATGATGGCAGTAATGTAAAGAAAAATAAATGAAAGATTGAAGAACCCTGATTGAAGACTAATTTTGACTTCAGAAGACTGATGATGAAACAGGCTTCCCACCTCTTGGCAGAGAGGTGATCTAGATTAGAAGTGCAATAAAAGGCATACGTTTTCAGAAAAGGCCATTGTGTGAATATGTTCTGCCTTACTGTACCTATCTATTATAAGGGAGAGATTTCAGGATGGGGGTTGGGAGAGAGAGTTGTGGGAGAAGTGAAGGATGGAAAAAGAGAGTCAAGGAAATATTCAAAAAATGGAAGAAAACAGGAGAAAGTTCAGATGGGGACACAGACAAGCAGGGCAGTGTTGGGGCTATCATGTTAAATTTGATATATCATTTAAAAATGTACCAGATATTTGTGGTTTCATATGCGATCCTCTTTTTTTTTGTTGTTCTTTCCACATTGAACTGTTCATGTTTGTTAAGTTCATAGTAAAAAAAAGGAAAAAAAATGTCCAATGGTTTTAAGGACCTCAAAGCTTCTCCTTGAAACACTGCCCTAGGTTTTTAAGAGCGATATTCCTCCAGGGAGATTGTGAGTCATGGAATACCACAGTCTTAAGGATGAAAATTATGGGTCACTCAAAGTACAATGACAGGTTGTGTGGAGGGTCTCCACATCATGTCTTCTGTTCTCAGCCCTTCTTCCTCTTCTAACAACAACAACAACAACTGCTAGTATTTACAGAGCTCCTTAAAGTTTGTAAACTGCTTTACAAGTGGTATCTCATCTGATCCTCACCTCTGTGAAAGAGGTGCTAATATCATCCCCATTTTACAGATGAGGAAACAAAGTTTGAGAAGTTAAAGGATGTGTCCAGGGTTACACAGCGAGCAAGTGCATTCCAACGCAAAAGGTCTTCTACATCAACCCTCATCTACTACCTCCTAGAGATGTCTTATCTCCTTCCCACTAGAAACTTGGACACTGTCCCTGGGACCCCCTTCTCTGAGAGGTGGGCTTTCACCTTCTCTTGCTGGGGGCCAAGTACTCTTCCTCACCCTGAAGCCTTCCCAATACCCCTTTCAATGTATTCCTTTTTAGAATGTAAATCCTTCAGGTCAGGGACTGGATCAACACTGGTGGCTCTTCATAAACTCCCTCAATGACCTATAGTGATCTTAATAATTTCTCTCCTCCCATGTCTGTCTATTTATTTATATTTCTGTCTGTCTATCTGTCTGTCTGGTCTATCCATCTGTCTGTCCTCACTATCTGTCTGGCTTTTTGGTCTGTCTATCTTTTGGTCTTGTCCATTTCCCTGGTCTTATCTGTCTGTTCTCTATCTAGCCTCTAGCGTGTGAGAAGGCATGACCAAGAAAGTGACCTCAGAGCAGCAGCTCTTGAAGGCTGACCAGGGGACCATCCACAGCCCACACTGGCATCCTTGGATACCTGGGGAGGGGGAACACTGCAGGGCGGGCACACAGGGTGAGAAAGTGCCAAGAGAAAGTGCCAAGAGGAGGAGGATCTATATGGCTAGAAGGATCAGCCCAAGTTATCAGGGAGCGCAAAGATCACTGATGTGAATTTCCTCCAATCAGATGGGACTCATGGTTCTAACCCTTTGAGACCCTTTTGGATCCTGGCTGGGTCAGTTCTCTGAGCCTCTTAGCTGAATGGGTAGAGGGTATTTCTTTAATGGATGTTCCCCTTACCAAATAAATCACAGTTTGGGTTAAAAAATATTGAATGGTACAGAATATCTAAGTAAGCCTGGGGAACTTCACTAGAGATCTACCTCTATGTTGACGTCAGTTCTACCTTTTCTACTGATTGGCTATATGACCTTGGGCAAATCACTTAACTTCTTTGAATCTCAGTCTGCTCATCTGTAAAACGAAGGGGTGGAACTAGATGGTCCCTGCAGTCCCCCTTTCAGTTTCTATTTGTTCCTGGGAGTTATTAGTCTACCTAAATATACTGTCACCCAGCCCATGGGTCTCCACCTTGTCCACAAAGACAGCAGGAAAAGCTTTTGTTAAATGTTTGGCAATAATCTAGGTAAACAATCAGCATTCCCCTGACCTAGGAAGCCTGTCAAAAGATAAAGGAACTTCATATGGCAGGTCCCGTTTTTGATGTCCATGGTGACTACTAGGCTCCTTTTCTGGATAAGCACAAAATCTCCAGTTCATACTGTGTTTTATAATTTTTTTCAGGAATCAAAATTAAGCTCATGGGCCTATAGTTTACACCCTCTTTCCTTTTTTTTTTGACAATTAACAACTTTGCCATTTTTTCTCATTCTCTTTAAAATATCATTGCTTGTGCTCAGCATTCATAATCACCAGCTTTTCTCTAGAATGGTGAGAACATTACTACCTGCCTGAGGAAAATGCTTTATGAATATTCTAGCATTTTAGAAATGAGCTTTTATGATGATTGAGACTAGCCTAATTCATCGTCTTTGAATGATTCTCTCCAACTCCTTCCTCCTTGGACATCTAGTGAGCCCCTCTCCTAACAGACACACATCACTTCCCACCTCGAAGGTCACTTAAAAAAAAAAAAAAGCACTTTTCCATTGTAGGGAAAGTTTTCTGTTTCTTTTGAGGCCAAAATGACCTTCAATTAAAAAAAAAAAGTCTGTTATAGTGGCTTACTGTTGTATGGCTCTGTTAGAGCAACTAGGGCAGTTAGACCAGAATTCAAATGTCACCTCAGAGTAGAAAGGAATTCTTGAATTTTTTTAATTTAATGGGGGACCTGGAGGTCCTCTCACCATAGAGATCATGTAGGGATTAACCAGCCCACAGTGACAGGAAGTAGGAACCAAGGAGCCCCTTGCCAAGCCAGTGTCAGTTGAAGGCTGTGAATTGTGGATTGTTAGGAGAGTCCTTTGCTGACAGTTAAGGCTGGCAGTTGCTTACTGAGAGGGCTGTTGGCTTTAGCCTTTAAAGGGTTTTTTGCCTCTGGAATCTCAAGGGAGCAGGAGGTCTGTCTCATAGGCAAGGATCTATTTTCAGTTGGCTACTAACAGTTGGGCTGCTATAGAAAACTAATTGAAGGAGTGAGTGGTGCCTATCCATTACTGTATGAAGTTGGGGAGTTAGTGAATCATTTATAGATAGTGTAGGTTAGATAGGCCTGGTTGTGCCAGGCAAGAAGCTGCCCTCAGAAGACAGTTAGAGGTAGTTATTAGGAATTTTAGGTATATTTATAGGGTATAAGATTAGTCATCTCTCTTTCCTCTTTTGTATCTTTCCCTCCTTTACTATATTCTTTTATTATCTCTATTTTAATTAAGCTAAATTGTTAATTGTTAAAAGCTTTTAGAAGTTTTCTTTTCTCTGGCTTAAAGGGAGAATATTTACAATCCTACTATATTCTCATTAACACTTAAATGATTAAAAGCTGCTCTCTTATTTTGATAAAACCACTATTTTAACCCTTACATTTAATTGGTGACCACGAAGTGACCTCAAACCCACAACCTTTTAATCATTTTCCTTACTTTTTACTGAAACTTCCCTAAGTCAAGTTCCTAGCAGTTAATTTTGTTACAGCTGTCAATCCTTTATGTTAAACAGCGCCATCTAACTATGATTCTGAATAGTCTGGTTCAAGTTGAGTTGCTGTTTCTTGTACATCTAAAATGGCTTATTATCCAACAGATTATTTCACAGTGGTTCTATATAGCACTGTTACTAGCTATACTAATAGTGATAGGAGGCTTGGCATTTTGTCTATTCCTCTTCAGGAAGAAACAGAATAATAGTTTTGCTGAACTAAAAGCTCACCTTGAAGAAAAACTAGAAAATAATTTGAATGACCTTAAGAAGCTAGAGGAAAGTTTGGGGGGATCTCAAGACTTATATAAAAAGCATTGAGATCAGATACTCAGTAGCTGTGTGACCCTGGGCCAGTCACTTAACCTCTGTTTGCCTCTGGTCCCTATGGTGGTTAAAAGAATCAAATAAAATTATATTTGCATAGCACCATACCAACCTTAAAGTGCTCTATAAATGCTCACCATGATTAATTTTTATTATTAAATATTATTCTTACATTATTACATTACAAGTAGCATGTCAGTGGGCTTCAGCCTAGAAGGTTTTTTCAACGGAGACAGGAGAAAAGCAAAAGCAGTGTCAAAGATGGACTCTGTTGTTAGGGACAAAATGATCACAGTACTCTAACCTGGTGGGATTCCTTCATCATACTTTCTCCTGTCCCCCAATATCTTACATCTCAGGCTGCTGCCATGATCTGCTTGTCTTGGGGCCTTCTGGGAAGTCAAGGGGGCTCGGCCATGCTGGTGAATCATAATTCCAGCTCTCTCATCATCTGGTTGGCTCTCCATGGGCCAGAACTTGCTTCTCTGGGTTTCAGGTTTCCTGCCTATCGAGGGAACACACCTGCCATTCACTGGTCTCAGGTGGGTGCCAGAACTGCTTACTAAGGCAGCAAATCAGATAGAGGGAAGAATGCAGGGTATGGGATTGGGGAATCTGAGCTTGAATCCCAGCTCTTATCACCAGGGTGATCTTGGGCAAATCACTGAACCACCTTGGGCCTCAGTTTTTTCTCATCTGTAAAAAGAATGGCCCAGTGAACCTATAATTCTAGAGGGTTTGGAAGAAACTTGCCAACACTGATCCTTCAGAAATTGCTTCACCATCGCTGGATCACTGGTTGAGGGTTGGAAGGGACCTTGGTGGCCATCAGGCCCAATCTCCTTAGTATAAAGATGGGGATCTCAGGATAAGTATAAGCTATAATAATAAAGAATTCTAACTCAGCTAGCACTCTAGGGGGCTTCTATGTAAGGGCTTGAAGCCCCAGGTACAAGAAGGCTAACGACTAAAAAAAAAATTAAAGCCAATTTCATAATTGATCCCTTAGTTTATTATCAAATATCCCAATGATATAGTGTTAAAATTTTAAAATCTTTTAAAAACCTTTGCCTTTGTCTTAGAATCAATACTAAGTATCAGTTCCAAGGCAGAAGAGTGGGAAGGGCTAGGCAACTAGGGTTAAGTGATTTACCCAAGATCACACAACTGGGAAGTGTCTGAAGGCCACATCTGAACGCAGGACTTCCAACTCTATCCACTGTGCAACCAAGCTTCACCTCCCCACAATATAGTAATAATCAATGTTATAATAACCAATTATAATATATAATAACCATTTATAATTCATTTATAATTATATACAATTATTATATTTTTATATACATATATACAATTATATACAAATATATACAATTATAATTATATATACAATTATAATATATAATACCCAATGTCAACTGGTCCCTCTTTCAAGGAAAAGGTGACTTTTATAGGGTGAGCTGGCACTAGGCAAACTCCCAGTTCCAGTTTCCATTACTAAGATTTCAGATCACCCCACATGGCTGAGATGCCTCTATTACCTGAAGCATGCGCTCTGTACCATTCCTGATATCATCTTCCCCCAGGAGCCATTCTAGTAGGAATTGGAGTCCTGAAGCCACCTGGTCCCATTCCTGGAGAAGCTTACATAGCAAGCCCACAGCCAAGTCCAAAGCCATTGACGCATCCACCAAGGAAAAGGCAAACCCTACAGAGACATAAAAGATAGGCATCCAGTGAAGATACTCTTCCAAGATAGCTCCTTGAGGACCAGAGGAGAACGAGACATCCCAGGAATCACGAATAGGTGTTTGTGGTATTTAAAGGTCAGAAGGCAGATATAAATTGAGCTGGACTGATCTAAAGACCGTCAGTGCTTACGGCTGGGGGACCACAAGCAATTCATTTCATCTCTTCCCCCTCCACCCAGGAAAGGTCGATAGTAATTCTTGTGCCACCTACTTCAAAGGGAAAGAACTTTGTAAACTTTAAAATGTGACATAAAGATGAGTGAAGAGGTTGGCGATTCAATTTGGAATCTGGAATGAGTTCTCATTGATAGGAGAGAAACACCCCAATTTACCAAAACGTCATCCCACAACTTAGACATAAGTGTGTGTAGGGCTGGCCCTTATGTATAGGCAGACTAGACAGCTGCCAATTCAGTTTGCTTTGTCCGGCACTGGAAGGCTCTTTAAATATCCAAAGGTATCTTGTCCATTACCAGAGCCCGAATTCTACCATCGAGGATTTGTGGGGAGGGGGCGCAGAATGAAGGGTGAGACTCCTTCACTTGGCTCAGGTTGAAAGTGCAGTGGTCACTCACTGCCCAATCCCAAAGCTGATTAGCACAGAGGCTTTAACTTGCTCTGTTTTCCCAACTTGGGCTGGCTTGTTCCTCCTTGGAAAGCATGGTAGCTTCCAGCTCCTGAAGGCTCACCAGAGTGGACTCAGTTTGGACACCTGATCAGCCTTGACCCTCCTGAAGTTTAGAGCTTCTGAATTCAAGTGCTTCACCAGCCTCAACCTCCCTTAGAAGCAAGGATTCCATAGGTGTACCATTAAGGATTGATTCCTTGGCTTGCTTCTTCCCATACTCTTTCAGAGCAAACCTTTCCCTTTCTCTCATAGGTAACAATCACATTCAAACATTGTTAGAATGAATAGATTAAGCACCTACCATCCCTCCCTAAGGAGAAGGACCTTAGCAGGCAGCATAAGGATACTTGGAGAGGGAGGACAAGATGCTAAAAGACAATATCACAGATTACTATTTTGCTCTGGGATGAGAGAAAAAAGGGTGACAGAGACAGGGAGAGAGGGAGAGAGACAAAGAGAGGGAGGGAGAGAGACAGATAGTCAGACAGGGAGAGAGAGGGAAAGAGAGAGGGAAAAAGAGAAGGAGCGAGAGAGAGAGGGGGGAAGGGAGGGAGGGAAAGAAAGAATGAGGGAGAGAACAGAAGAAGAGGAAAGGAGAGGGATGACCTGGAAGCTATTCTAATGTGTTCAAGGTCACCCAAGAGCTTTGAACCCTTTCCAGGACACAATGCTGTCTTTCAAGCGGAAAGAAGCCACTCTTTGGGGACCCACATGGACAAGAGTCTCAGATCCAACCCAGTATGCACAAAAAGATAAACTCGGAGCATTTCATTTCTGCTGGAACATAAAAGAACTCATGCCTCACCTCCTCAATCATCCATGAGGTCATCCTCTGCCAGCAAACACATCTGCTTACCACCAATTTCCAAACAAGAAATGACTAGGGCCCAAGTAAAGAAGCTTTTGAGCTGAGGAGGCTTTGATCCGTGGCCTCCAGCGTGTGCACCTTGTCACCAGCAATGTAGGAGGGGAGCAGAAATATGCAGGAGGAAAATCAGAATTTGGTTCATCATCATCCTAACAAGTTGGGGAGATGAATAATTGCATGACGGGGCAGATGTACCTGAGATGAGGCTGGGAGCGAGTAGCCTTGTGATGGGCTGGGCTAGGGTAACCAGCTCCTGGCACAACAAGAATAATAACTGATATTGAGAGAGAGTTTTATATATGTTATCTCATTGGAGACTCACAACAGTTCTGCAGGGGCAGGCCCTTCAGGTATTATTATCCCCATTTTACTGATGAGGAAGCTGAGGCCCAGAAGAAAAGTGACTTGTGCCACCCAAACCCAGATGGCTTCAGATTCTATAGGCCTAGTGTTCTATCTACTAGGCTATACCTCCTCTAAAGCACAAAGGCAAAGGTAGCCACATAGCAAAACCATGTTCATTCAATAAATAGGGCTTGCCTCATATGTGGGTGGAGAAGGCAGCTGCCCTCAAATAACTCCTTCACTTGTTCTTCTGATGCCTGAAATTCCACCATAAAAATTTCATTTCTTTGGCTTAAGACTTTGTTCCTTTATAAAATAAAGCGTCCCTCTTGGAGGGGTCCCACCTTCAGTTTTACTCAGTTGCATACCCATCACTACTGTTATAAGCCATTGCTTCTTAAGGATGATGGCTGGGAAAGAGGAGAAGCCAGAAGCGCTGAAGATCCACATTGCCAACTTGACTCTTGCAGAGAACTGTCCCTGTCCATTTGGAGGTGTGCGTTAATGGAAACCACACTGAATCTGGCCTGAGGAGGCCTGGGATGGAGTCCTAGCTAGCTCTCAATGACTTGCCATATAACCTGGGGCAATTCATTCCACTTTTCTGGATCTAAACTGCCTCATCGATACAATTAGGGAGTTGGAAAGAAATCTGGTCCCTTAATGATGTCTGAGGCTCCTTCCAGTTCTGGGAATCTGTGAAATGTTTATTCCATACCTATGATATGCCTGGAGGCCATGTGAGCACTGGGGGGGTGGTGGTGGTGGAGGGTAGGAGTTGGGGAGGTAAAAAAAGGAACACCAATAACACCTCCTATCCTCTGGGAGCTATGAATAAGCTTGATGGCCAGCAGCATCAAGTCAGAGGGATTAGACAGTGGAAAGACTAAGGCAGGAGACTAGTGAGGAGGTTGTTTTAAGCCATAATCCCAGCTAGAGCCAATCATAGGATCAGAGACTTTGAAAGAGACCTTAGAAAGTATCTGGTCCAACCTCTTCATGGTTGTAGATTGGGAAACAGGGGTCCAGAGAAATGCAATGACTTGGCCAGAGATTCAGGGTTCAGATCCAGGTGTTCTAGCTTTCATCCTTCTCCACTGCCTCCTTGATGAGGGCTTGAATTCTAGTTTGAGCAAAGTACCTAGTAGAGGTAATGGAGTCTTGCAGAGATGGACTTGATAGGTCCTGGCCATCTACTGTATGGGGCTGAGGAAAAGAAAAGAGTCATGAAAGCTTCCAAGATATTCAGTGTGGGGTGCCTAAGAGGGAGGGGTGGGGGGATGATGGTGCCATTAACAGAAATAAAGAAGCCAGGAGAGAGAAGGTTTTAAGAGAAGATGATGAGATGATCTCAGACATGTTGAGTTGGCAGTGCCAGTGGGACACTCAAAGGAAGACATCCATCCATTAGGCACCTCATCATCCAATGAAATTGTTTTTTTCAAAGGTTATCAATGACCTCTTAGTCATCAAATCCAATGGTCACTTCTTGACTTTTGCAGCATTGAACCCTGTTTACCACCCAGTCCTTAAAACTCTCCCTTCTCTTGGTTTTTATGACAATTCATCTTCAATTCAACCCCACAATTCAACAAGCATTTATGAAGTTCCTACTGTGGCTGGCATTGAGAATACAAAGACAAAACCAAGTAGTCCTTGCTCTCAAAGAGTTTCTCTTCTGTCCATTCCTGATTCCTTCTCCATGAATGTCCTTCTTCTGTCTCCTTCACTGGTTCATCTGCTTCCTGCTGCCCCTCCAAATGCTTGATCTATGTTACTCTCTATGTCCTCCATTTGTGCTGTCACTGAACCTCAAAGTTTAACCTATTACCTTTATGTGAAGGATCCCCAAATCTCTATCTTTAGCTCACACCTAAGACCTGTATTTCCAACTGGTTGCTGGACAGACTCTATGACTGGAAAAAGAATGCTGCCAGTACGGAAAGGGCTGTGCCTATCTCCTGGAGCATCGTGGACACCTCAGGGTCCAGCTATGTAGTCAGAACTGAAGAACCCCATGGGGCTTGCATTTCACTTGCTTCAAAAGTCATGTCACAAACAGAATGGATTTGACTGATGAGGGGCCAGAATGGACAGATCATTTACTGTATAGAGTAACTAATCACAGATTGAGCATCTGGTAGCAGGGGAGAGGGTGGGCAGCAGGAAGCAGAAGAGGGACATTCAAGGAGAAGAAATCAGGAATGTACAGATGGTTTTTCTGGGGGTATGTGATGGATAGGTAGGGAAGCTGTGGTACAATTTGGGGCAGTTCTAGCTTAGACAGCCCTGAGCCCCCTGGACTCTCCCCACTTACAGCATTTTCAGTTAAATAGAAATGTTTCTAAGTGATAAAGCATGTATGTATTAGAACATTTTTGCTCCACTGTGGGAGGCTGAGCTAAGTTACCAAAAAGGTATTTTCCATGTCTTTTTGGTCTTTCTTTTTATTGGGCAAAGATGTTCCATCTGATGTTTAATAAAAATGTTTTCAGCCATTTGTTTGGACAAAACTGACACTTCCTACCAATCACAAACTACAATCACAGTCTCCAAAGCCATTTCCTGAAAAAGTAAAAAGTAAAGTAAAACCACCTAAAATAGTGGATTTTTGAAACTTGAATACAAATCCTGATTCTGCCACATAACTGCCTATAGGATCCCATAGGCAAATTATCTGCCTTTCTGAGCCTCAGGTTCTTTATCTACAAATATGAGAATGGACTAAATGGTATCTAAAGTCCCTTCCACCTCTGAGTCTATGACCTTATGATAGTCTAGATTGTACATGTAGAGTTTACTGATAGTTAGGTGAAGCAGTAGAGAGGGCACTGGGCTTGGAATCAGGAAGATTCATCTTCTTGAGTTCAAATCCAGCTTCAGTGGGCAAGTTATCTGTAAAATGAGCTGGAGAAGGAAAGGGCACACCACTCCAGTATCTCTGCCAAGGGAACCCCAAATAGGGTCATGGAGAGTCAGATACAACTGAAATAACTCAACAACAATGGTTAATACATAGGCAGGAATTTCAATAAATTAGCACCAACCCATTTTGTGTATTTGTTTTTTTTGCACATTTAGTGTGTATCCTGTATGGAGTAGCCATTATTCTCTGGACTTCTTTTATCTTACCTTTTCCCAAACAAATTCTGCCATGTTTTTTGGAATTATTTTTATTTGATATTTTCTATTCCATGACAGCCATTCACCACAGTTTGTTCTGCCATTTCCCAACCATTTGGCAATCCTTGTTTTTAACTTTTCTGGGTCATTATAAACAATGTTGCTATGTTGTGCTTTTTCTAAAGAGGGGATTTTTCCCCCCACTGTCATTAACTTCCTTGGGGTATAAAGCCAATAATGATAGATCACTGGTCAAAGGGAATGAATAATTTCATAATTTTTCTTGCATAATCCTAAAGGGTTTCCCAGAATAAATAACTAGAGCAGCACACAGTTCTACTAGCAGTAAATTAGTGTATTCCTTTTTGTTGCTACTGAGCCATTTTTCAGTCTTGTCCGACTTTTTCATGACCTCGTTTGGGATATTCTTGGCAGATATACTGGAGTGGTTTGTTGTTTTCTTCTCCAGTTCTTTTTACAGATTAGGAAATTGAGGCAAATAGTGTTAAGTGACTTCCCCTGGGTCACTTAGCTAGTAAGTGTCCAAGGCCAGATTTGAAGTCATAAAGATGAGTCTACCTGACTCCAGGTCCAGCACTTTATCCACTGGATAAAGTGGTAAATCTACTAAGTAAAATGCTTAGTACAGTGTCCAGCACATAGTAGGTGTTTAATAAATCTTTCTTTCCTTCCAATGTAAGATTTCCCAGACTCTCACTGAAACAAGACAACTGTTTTATCTCTCCCTAATTGATTCACTATTTCACTCATCACAGTGGCTTTCCACTGAACCCCCTCCATTCACTTTCTCAGCTAAAGAGCTTGCCTCATGCCATTTTCTGAGAGTTTTCTCTTCACTCCTCCTCATTTCATGTCACTTGGACATCTCTCATTTTCTCTTCCTTCACTCCTGTTTTATATAAAAAAAATTGGTATTTTTGTTTGCCAAAGCAAGTCCCTTTACATGCATAAGTAACCTTATCTCCTCCCATTTTCTCCAGATTGTGCTTTCTATCATCCTGCTTTCTTCCTAATCTTTTTTTTTTAATTTTTAGCTCTTAACTTCCTCCTTGAGATCAATATTATATTGATTCTAAGGCAGAAGAACAGTAAGGGCTAGGCAACTAGGGCCAGGTGATTTGTCCAGTTATACAGGCAAGGAAGTATCTGAGGCCACATTTGAATCCTGGATCTCCCATCTCCAGGCCTGGCTCTCTATCCACTGAGCAACTTAGACACCCCTCTCCCAAATTTTTACTCTCTTACTAACTACTGGATGCTTCTTTGCTACCCATAAATATTTCCATTTTTCTTATATCCTTAAAAAACCCCGTCATTTGACCCTTTCATCCTCAATAGCTAGTAACCTTTATTTCTGGCCCTTTTGTAACAAACTCCTGGAGAAAATAGTCTATGACAGGTGCCTCCATTTCTCTTTTCATTTTCTTCTAAACCTTCTTCAGCATGGCTTCTAACCATACCATTCAACTGTAATTACTCCTTCTAAAGTTATCCAATGATCTGTTAATTGCCGAATCTAATGTCCTTTTCTTAATCTTTATTCTTTTTGCCTTCTCTGTAGCCTTTGACACAACTCATGAAAACCACTTGTAAACCCCAAGATAAAAGTGCTAAATGCAGTATGGATTACAGATTTACTCACTGAGGCTTGGTATAGTCATCAGAGGCTTCATACAGTAGGTGAGACTTGAGTTAGAACTTGACAGATGTATTTAAGTCATTAGAGAGGAAGGAAGAACTTGAGAGATGTGTTTAGGTTATTAGAGAGAAAGGAATATAGTTTTCCTTGGGGTGGAGGTTGGTGTGACCAAAGATGCAGAGTATGGCATGCCTGTGGGACAGTGAGAACATTGGGTTGACAGAAACAGATAAGGAGGGTAGGTCCCATGTTACCAAATCTGGAAAACTAAATAGCAGACAGAGAAGCTATCTAATTGCCTGAGTATAATGGATATTTTGCTAAAGCTACCAGTCAACTTTATTAAATTCATAGCTTTCTCCAGAGGTTTCCTGACTTCTCTTTCAACAAGGGGATTAAGAGAACACATTATTCACTTAGGAGACCATTATGGAAAAGTCAATCATGCTACTGATTTAGCAACAAAACTCTCTTCTCGAGGAATAGCCATACTGACTCCCTTTTTCTGTCCACCACCATCAGCTAGTCCATCCCAAGAACCCAAACCTCAGGAGCAAAGATTCTCAGTTTTAGACTAGCTTTGCACAATTTACTTTCCAAAATATCTTACGCTAACATGTACACACCCATGTTTTACCACTAAGCAGACTCTTGTAAAAACTCCTCCCAGCTCCCAAATTAAACATATCTTTCAATCACATGATTAGTATAGATGAATGGATGGTCAGATGGATGGATGGCCTGTTATCTGGCTGAGAAGGCACAATGGCTCTTTCAAAGATGACTCTGGGTTGCTATATTCATAAGAACAAATATGCTTGGTTAATGCTACAACAAGGCATGTCCTGAAAGCATATGTGGAACTATTGGCCAAAGGCCAGTAATAGTATTTTTGCTCTTGTGCAACTGTGATTTCTGCTTCTCATGATTATGGGAAAACAGTAAAAACTCAGTAGGACAAAGTAGCCTGCCTACCTGGTGCATCAAGCCCAACCTCCTGGGTCCCCATCTTGCTCTAAAAGTCCGCAAAAGTCCTCTAAACTCAGAGTAAGGGCATTTTAGAGCAGCAAGGGATCTGATCTTGTGGACTTGCTTATTTTACCAAAAAAGGAAGGAAAGAAAGAAAGGAAGAAAGAAAGAAAGAAAGAAAGAAAGAAAGAAAGAAAGAAAGAAAGAAAGAAAGAAAGAAAGAAAGAAAGAAAGAAAGAAAGAAAGAAAGAAAGAAAGAAAGAAAGAAAGAACGAACCTATCCAACTTTCTTTTCTACTCCTTTACACACTTTGTCTAATCTAAGAGTTCTTACCCTTTTTTTGGGACATGGATCTCTTTGATAGTCTGGTAAAGCCTATGGACTCCTTCTTAGAATGATGTTTTTAAATACAGCAAATAAAATACAAAGAATTAGAGAGGAAACCAAAGTTTACTCAAACTAATTTTTTTTCCAGTCCAAGTTCACAGATTCCTTGAAGTCTATTTAGCTCTCTTAAGGGTCTGTGGACCCCAGGTTAAGAACCTTTGCTTGATTCCAGCAAAAACTCTTACTCATATGCACCTGTGCCTTTATTTTTGGTTTCCCTTACTTGGAATTCCTCCTTCCTCCTCTCAGTCTATTGCATGCTACTTATCCTACAAAGTCTAGTTGGAAACTCACTTCTTCCCTGGATGTACCTAACAAGTCTTGCCTTCCCTCCTCAGATCCTTTGGGCCACTTATTTGGCTTCAATTATATTCTCTTCTGTCTTGTTTTGTTTTCTAAATGTTTCCCAGGCTAATCTTGTTTTCTGGTAACAAATGATACATTATGAGCTCACATTTATGTAAATAAAATTATATTTAATGGAGGGCTCCATAGCCTTCCATTAAAGTCCTACTACAAGGTTACCTTGTCACATTTGGCTGACCCTGGGTTCTCAAAGGCCATGTCTGTGTGGTTCAAGTATGACCTAGTGAGAGACTCTGTGTCTAGGGGTCCAGGAAAAGCCCAGCTAAGTTCGGAGTGGCATCTGGTAGGCAGAAGATTGATTTTGTTTATCATTTTCTTGACCATAGCAGCTCTTGAAGATTATCAGTAAGGCATGGGGAATGGTGTGTGTGTGTGTGTGTGTGTGTGTGTGTGTGTGTGTGTGTGTGTGTGTGTGTGTGTGTGTGTGTGTGTGTGTGTGTAGACAATCTGCTTTGATGGAAGTACTGACTTTGAAGAAGCTGAAGTTGTGAACTACTTAAGTGTCTTTTACAGCAGTGGTTCTCAAAGGAAGTGTCATGGCACTCTAGCTTGTGGCAAGTTCCACTTGGTTTGCTGTGACATTCTGGATGTTATGTTGTTAAAAGAAATTTATGTATTTGATTAATATAAGGATTACTCACCTAGCATGTATAATGTGGTAAGTATAGTATTTGAAAAATAAACAAAACTTTTCTTTCACATATACATAGTAACCTAAAACAGAACTGATCTTGAATTCACAAAGAATTTGCCCCCCTCCCCCATGCAGTTGTTTCCATCATGTCTAACTTTTTGTAACCTACTTAAGGTTTTCTTGGCAAAGTAACTGAATGGTTTGCCTTGTCTTTCTTTTGTTCATTTTACAGATGAGAAAACTGAGGCAAACAGGGTTGCCTCAGCTAATAAGTGTCTAAGGCTGGATTTGAACCCATGAAGATGAGCCTTCCTGGCTACAGGTCTGGTGCTCTCTCTACTGCACTATGCAGCTGCCCTAAGAAATCTACATGTGGGAATATCCCTAAAGTCTTGTAGTGTGCCTAGATTCTCTTTTTAGCTAAGAGAAATACTATGCTGAAAACAAAAAAGAAAGTTTGAAAACATGGATTGATACATAGTAGGTACTCTAAAAATACTTGTTGAATTAGTTTTGATCCAAATCTGAATAAGATAGCACCTGAAGAGGATGTTAGTACAGGGAGAGAGACTCCTCCAGGAGGGTACTCTTGACATTCTTCCTCTCTCTAACCCAGCTTCTAGCATTGTGACAAGTGACCTAGCCATCACTGTTCAGTAGAAACATTTTGCTCAGTGTGACCTTTCCTTGATGAGATAGGCAAGTGTTCCTATGTGTGGGAAGAGAAGGAAAAAAAAAACCCTTTTCATTTGACATTCAAGAATGAATGCTTAGAACTATCAAATTTGAGGGTTTTAGGACTTTTATTCTCTGTTTCATAGCTGTTTCTTCACAGAAGAAGCAAAAAGGCTAGTTCTCCATGAGTTTCTTGATACTCTTTTTCTTGGAAAAAAACAAAACAAAAAACAGACCTCCCACAGATGCATTCATATGCAAAAAAACCCATCTGATCATACCAGATGTAAACATTTTTCCTATGGGACCTATTATGTAACTTTAAAAAACTTCATGCAAATTTTTCTTTTTTTTAAAAAGACAATAAAAATTTTTATTTTTGGTAAGTTACAATACAATGGAATTAGAAAAATACAGATCCCACCCAGAATCACTGCATAAACACATTTTTTCTAGTTGAAAAATTTTTTAATTTTCAATGAGAACAAAGTTTAATGAATATTTTATGGAAGATAAAAACTTGTGTTTTTTATCCACTTACTACTCAACTGTGTTAAAAAACTTGATAAATCAACTGTCATTTCTTACTTATTCATTCAATATTTATTAATAAAAAGTTAAAAGCTTATAAACAGTCTTAATTACCTCTAATGCCTTCAACCCAACTTGAACTACATCATACACAGAAAATAGGGAATGAACAAAAGTACATATCAACTTTGAATAATATCTGAAAAAAGGCAGCGATTTTTTAAAAAGGGTAGAGTCAAGATGGCAGCTTAGTAACAGGAAAAGCTGAAACTGCTCTGAGAATCCTTTTAAACAAATCTTTAAAAAGCACCTCAAAATTACAGGAGTAAAAACAGACACTCAGATAGAGATAGGAGTGATATTTGAGCTTGGCCTCACTCAATTTAGTTCAACAGACATATAGCTGCCTACTATGTACAAAATACAGTTTTAAGCTCCAAGGAAACAAGGAAAGCAGAGGATACTTCCTGCTGTCAAGAAGCTTTGATTCTAAAAATCAGAACTGAATGCCCTGAATGTTAATATTAAACAAGTGTGGACCTAAAAGATAGTTTAGAAAATGTACATTTTCTCAATATGCTAAAAGGAATGAAATACTTCATATCAACTCAAGTCAATAAGCATTTATTAAGCATCTACTTATGCTAGGTTTTGGGGATACCAAGAAAGGTAAATACAATATCAGACCACAAGAAGCTTACAATCTAATGGAGGAGGCAATATGAAAACAACTATGTACATGTACATAACCTACCAGCAACGATTATAAGGATGATATTAGAAATTGGGTCTTGTTATATTAGTTTAGAGATAAGAAGTAGAGAAGTTGGCTTGGGAAAGAATTGGAGTTTCAAGCAGAGCTGAGACTCAATTTCAAATGTTGACAGTCATAATGGTTTTTTTCTGGCAGTTGGCAGTCACACACACACAGAGTCTTGCTCTGAGGGCTTTAAGGAGGTAATATCTTTGGCCCCCCCCCCCCCCCCCCCCGTGTCTCTCTGTCTCTCTGTCTCTGTCTCTCTGTCTGAGGTAAAGACCTGAAGGAGTTAAGTGTTTTATTTTTCCAACTTGGGAAACAATATTAACTATTACTGTCTTTATAGATTAATTTTGAGAAGACCAAAGAAAGATCTGGATTTAGCAGACTCAGAGTCCTAACTTGATTCTTGTTGAGACTCAATCAGCTAGCCTTTATTATTTTTATAACTTGGAGGTGAATTAAAAATTATAAGGATAATATTGTTAGTTTTATTTGGAATAATACAAATTTGGGTTAGTCAGATCAGGAAGGATTAGTGTACCTTGTGAAAAACAGGAGAAGCAGTTCCTTGTGGAACCAGGGAGTTTTATTTGGGTAGAGTTAGAATCCCTTAGAGTTAGAAATCCTTTTATCCTTATATATTTCAATAAATATTTTATTTTTTGTAACCAGAGTCTCTTTGGCATCCTTGCACTTGGTCCTGAAGAGAAGTTCATTTATGAGCTTTCCTTCACTGATATAAAAGATATTTTGTTAGCAGAGCAAGCAGAGTATCAGAAATCAGTTTATAAATAATAATCAATCCATTGCCTATATTAGTTTTACAGTCCCCCTTTTGTTTTTATACTATGAAGATAGGCAAATTGGATAGACAGACAGACAGAAAGACCAATAGACAGATAAACAGAGAGATAGACAGAAAGATTAGATAGACAGACACAGAGAGATAGATAGATTAGATTAGATAAATAGACCTATAGAGATAGACAGAGAGATAGATGTAGATAGATAGATAGACTATCAGAATATATAAATATCCGAGGGAATATCAAAATAAGTAAAGAGGAGTAAAGCTTAAGAAGATTGGAAATGTAGGAAGAGGACAACTGGTGAAAGGCTTAAAAAGTCAGAGGATTTTATATTTGATCCTAGAAGTAATTGGGAACCACCAAGGCTGGAATGAATGGTGGGGGTGGGGGGTGGGGGTGTGTGAAAATGGTCACACTTATGATTTAGGAAAATTACTTCAGGAGTTGAGTGGAGAATGGACTGGAATGGGAAGAACTGAAGCAGTGGGCTAGGTGTAAGGTGATGAGTAAGGTGATGAGGGCTTCACTAGGAGGGTGATAACTGAGTGGAGAGGAGGGAAGAAATGGCAAGATTCGAGAGTAACTCGGCTATGTGGGGTGAATGTGCACAAGGAGTCAAGGATGATATTCAAGTTGTTAATGTAGATGACTAGGAGGATGCTGGTTACAATAATAAGTAAGTGTAGAAGAAGAGGAGGTTGTGAGGGTATGTTCCTAGGAGACAATAAGTTCTATGTTGGACATGCTGAGTTTGAGATGTTTATGGAGCATCTAGTTTGAGATGTATAATAGCAAGTTGGTGATGTGAGACTGAAGTTCAAGAGAAATATTAGGGCTGGACACACATATGTGAGAAACATCAACATGGAGGTGATGCTATGACCAAGTGAGATGGGGAGGAGAGAAAAAGGCTCAGGGTACAGTTCTGAGGGATACTCAGTGGTATTCCTTGGATGAAGATTCATCCTAAGAGTGATCAGATAGGTTGGAAGGAGGAAAACAAAGTATTTCTTAAGCACTTACTATATTTCAGAAAAGTTCCAAATGCTTTACAAATATTATCTCATTGATCTTTGCACCAGGTAGGCGCTTAGAAAGTAGGTGCTATTATTATCTTTGTTTTATAATTGAGGAAGTTGAGGCAAACCAAGGTTAAGTGGCTTGCTGGGGTCACATAGTAAGTGCCTGAGACAGTATTTGAACTCAGGTCTTTAGAACTCCAGGTCCAGTGATCAACCCATCTACTTGCATCTAAAAAGCCAGAAGAGTGCAGTTATAAAAATTTGGAGAAAATATGCAGAAAAAGAGATTAATCAAAAAGAGTAAATATTTCAGAGAAGTCAAGAAAGATAAAAGCTGAGAAAAGGCCATTAGATTTGTCAGTTAAGAGGTCTGTGTAAATTTGAAAAGAGCATTGTCATGTGAATGATGAAGTCAGAAGCCATATTGGTTCCAAGGCAGAAGATGGGTAAGGGCTAGGTAATTGGGGTTAAGTGACTTGTCTAGGGTGACACAGCTAGACAGTATTTGAGGCCAGATTTGAACCCAGGATCTCTCATCTATAGGCCTGGCCCTCAATCCACTGACTCAGAAAGCTGCCCTTAGTAAAGACCATTTAGAAGAGAGAAGAGAGCAAGTAGAGGAAACAATGATAGATGGTTTTCTCCCATTTGTCCCAAAAAAGGAAGGAGGTAGAGATATAGCCAGTGGGGATGGTAGCAGAATCAAGTGAGAAAATTTTAAGAATGGGAGACATCTGGGAATTTTTGTAGGTATTAGACAGAGATTGAGTATTAGTGAGTGTGGATGATAGAGGGGGCAATGTGAGGGAGAAAATAGGATGGACTGGGATTGAAGGTACATAGAGAAGGGTCCACCTTAGAAAGAACAAGGGCCACCTCTTTGTGTAAAATAGGCAAAAGAGGAGAGAGGGAGAAAATATTTTAACAAGATGAAATAAGAAGATGGGGAGAGGGGGCAGCTGGGTGGTTCAGTGGATTGAGAGTCAGGCCTAGAGATGGGAGGTCTTAGGTTCAAATCTGGCCTCAGCCACTTCCTGGCTGTGTGACCCTGGGCAAGTCACTTGACCCCCATTGCCTAGCCCTTATCACTCTTCTACCTTGGAACCAATACACAGTATTGATTCCAAGATGGAAGGTAAGGGTTTAAAAAAAAAAAAAGGAGGGAAGAGGAGAAAGTTCTGATTTTCTGATGCTAATTCTGAAAGGTCTCTGTTTTTTTTTAGTGTCATAAAACAAGGTCCTAAATTGAGAGGGTGGGGAGACATGGAGTACCCTGAGAATCTTGAGGAGCAATCTGCAATTTCTGCTTCAATGAGTCCCATCTTGAAACAATAAGACAAAGTAAAACAACTACCTTGTTGTAGTGAGGATCCAGTGAAGATTACATAGCATTAATTTGTAGTAGTTTTGTGATTTTTGTTCAGGACTATTCAGCAGCACATGAATAAAATATAGAGTTGACCCAACTGGAGGTCATGGTGAGGATGAAGAATAGAGTAAGGCAGATGGAAAGATAGAATAATGATAAAAAATTATAAGCATATAATGGTAAAAACATGTTTATTTTGTTAAATTGTTTTTTCCTTCCTTCCTTCCTTCCTTCCTTCCTTCCTTCCTTCCTTCCTTCCTTCCTTCCTTCCTTCTTTCTTTCTTTCTTTCTTTCTTTCTTTCTTTCTTTCTTTCTTTCTTTCTTTCTTTCTTTCTTTCTTTCTTTCTTTCTTTCTTTCTTTCTTTCTTTCTTTCTTTCTTTCTTTCTTTCTTTCTTTCTTTCTTTCTTTCTTTCCTTCTTTCAAGGTGTGAAGATTGTATTTAGTTATCTTCTGATTGTAACAATGAAGATACTTAGCTCTTCCTTTATAAGTGAAGCTAGAATTGTAAGCTACAATCTATTTTTAGATTTTAACTACAAAAAGGTGAACTTAAACAAAGAGGTGTTAAGTAACTCAAAAGATAAAATCTAACCAAAGAAGGTGAGAACTGTAAAATGGAGATTTGAACCCTAGATTTCAATCCCCAGAAGTCCTTGATATTTCCCAAAATTCCCTATAATCTTACCTGAGTCTCCACCTGGGCGAGATCACAATGAGTATTTAAACTGGCTGTAACGCCTACCTCGGCCTCTTCCTCTACTCAGCCTATACACATGGTTTTCTTATTTGTATTTTCTTTATTCCTTTATTTCTAATAATCATGAATAAACCTCAAAATATAATACTTTTATCACTAGAGACTAATTTCATTTTTACAGTTTTGGCTGACCATGTCGGTTGTGACGAAATACCCTCAATCTTCATAACTTTCCTAAATCTTTTCTCTACTATGACTATCCATAAGTTCAGCTTTTAATAGCTTATTTTGATCAGAATGGGCAGTCTTGGAGAAAAGCGTCTGCTGTGATTGGTAGACGTGAAAATTTAGACAAGGTGACACCAGAGAAAAATGTCTTTAAATAGAGGAAAAAAAGACTGAACAGTCAGTCACCCCAGACTTGGAGTGAAGGATCAGTCACTCAGAGCTGAAGGGAAGACAGACATTCAGAGATTTGGACATTTGACACGGTCAGTCACCCAAGCTGAATGAAGGACAGAGGAGCGGCTGGAAGACCAACACTCAGACTTCTTTTAGATTGTCACTATTGGTTAGTGAAAAGCTGACTTAGTGACCCTGCCTTTCTGGAGGTGTGAAGCCTCCAGGTAAGGTCCATCTTCTTGAGACTCTCTTCCTCTGGCTGGGACTTAGAGATTCTAACTGGTATCAGAAGAAGCCAGAGTTTTCTCTCTCTCATTCCTTAATATCTTCCTTCTATTGTAAATATTGTAAATAAACTACCAAAAATTCCATTTACTTTAGTAATTAATTTTGGGATTTAGAAATTAAATTCCTGGTGACCACATAATTAATATATATCAGAGTCCAACCACATTTAAATTTAACATAGGGGATGGCTCATTGGGTAGGGGAGCAAGGAAGGATATATTCAGAAATTAGTATGATGTAAAAAGAAGTAAAAATATGGTTTAAAAAGAACTTGGATTATACAAGAGAGTTCTGACACTGCCAACCACCTCTCCAATTGGCAACCTATTATGGCATATAAATCCACAGGTAAGTATAATATGCAGTAGCATTGGGAACTCTTGGTGGCATACTGGATAGTGTGGTGGGGCTGGAGTCTGGAAGACTTATCTTCCCAAGTTAAAATCTGGCCTCAGATACTTACTAGCTATTATATAAGGAATTGATTCAAATTTCGGAGAGGAAATCATTTCCCAGCTGATAAATGATCAAATGATATGAATTCAGTCAATAAACATGTATTAATTGCTTACTATATGTCAGACGTTGTACCAAGTGAGGGGTATTCAAAGGCAATCCCTACCCTCAAGGAGCTCACAGGTTAATGAAGGAGATAACATCTGTGAATCTTAAAATTTCTCAGACTTGTGAATCTTAAAATTTCTCAGACTCTACCTTAGACCATTTGGTTAGGACCATTCCCCATTTTAAAACAATGAAGGGACTTTGGTCAGGAATGTAGGTGGGAACTCTAACATTACTCCACCCATACTTAGGCATATTTTAGGGGAAGATAAAGTTGTAAATTCCTGATTGAACAATGAAAAGTCCCCAACCCATATTTAAAGTGAAGCAAGAACCCTTAAGCTAGGTCTATTTTTAGATCTAATACAAAGGGGTGCTAAGTACCTCTGAAGATCAAATTAATCAGGCAACTTGCAAAGGACAAGATTAGTCTACTCAGGTGTGAATTACTCAAAAATTTTAGTCAACTCAGGTGTGAATTAAGAATGGTCAGCCCTTTGGAAAACGTCTACTGTGATTGGTAGATGTAAAAATTTAGGGGAGGTGACACAAGAGAAAATTTTCTTTAAAAGGAAGGAGCTGGAGGGCTCTGGGATTAGTTCAGCTTTGGTAGCTGAAGTTGGAGCTCGGACTAGTTGAAGTAGGTGGGTCTCTGAACACTAGAGTCTTGCTTGGAACAAAATCTTGTGGTGAGTGATTAAAGACTGACTAGTCTCTCTTAAAGCTCAGGCATAGGCCCATTATTTCCTCTTACTCTCTCCCTTTCCTTAATTCCTTTATTTGTATTAATTGAAATCTCCATAAAACCCAGCTGACTTGGATATATTTAATATTTGGGAATTTCCCCATGGTGACCACTTTATTTTTAATATAAAATCAAGACACTAAAAATTATCTTTACAATTTTGGCAATTCAAAGTCTTGAAACCATATTTTTGCAGTCACAGTTTATGGCAACCACTCTTTTGTCGGTAACACATTCAAACAATCATGTACCAAAAAAGATATATGATATAGACAGTTTTCAAAGGAAGAAATCCAAGCTATCAATAGTCATACAAAATATGGCTCAGATCAATATTAAAGAAATGTAAATTAAAGTAAATTTGAAGTTCAATCTCATACTCATCAGATTGGCAGTTAACAGAAAAGGAAAATGAGGAAATGCTGAAGGGGCTGTGGGAAAACAGACAAATTAATACACTATTGGTGAGTCTGTGATTTGGTCCAGCCATTCTGAAAAGCAATTTGGAACTATGCCCCAAAGTCATTAAACTGTGTAAGCCACTCAGAAAGGTCAAAGAAGGGAGAAAAGGACCCCCAAATACAAAAATATTTATAGCAGCTTTTTTGTTAGTGGCAAAGATTTAGAAACTTAAGAGGGTTCCAAGGGTCACTGGGAAGTGCCTAGATAGATGATGGTATATAAATGTAAAGGGACACTATTATGATGTAAGAAATGTTGAAAAGGATAGTTTTAGAGAAACCTGGGAAGATTTGTAAGAACTGAAGCACAGTGAAGGGAATAGAATGGGAATTTATATACTAACAATAGCATTGTAAGGATTAGCAAATTTGAAAGTCTTAAGGTCTCTGATGAGTGCAAAGACCAATCAATCATGATGCCCAAGGACTGATAATGATCTATGGTATCCACCTTCTAACAGAAAGGTCAGTCATAGACTCAGTGTATAAAGAGACATACATTTTTCTACATTGCCAATGTGGTGACTTGTTTTGTTGGACTCTGCATATTTTTTAAAATTAACAAGCATTTATTTTTATGTTCCGTCTCTGCCCAGTTCCAACCGAGAAAAGAAAAACAAAAAAAAAATATGACTATATCTTCCAAAATTCTGCCCCAACACAGGAGTGCTGTACCTCATGTACTTACTGTATTTTTGGTGTAGAGTGCTACATATTGGTTATATGTTGTAAACATCATGAGAGCAGGGACTCTTATCTTTGTCTCTCTCCTGGTTCTTAGTCTGGTGCCTTGTACACAGTAGATTAATTAATAAATATAATAGGTACATTACTTAATGAACTTAGGTACATAAGTGGTTGCTGAATGAATAAATGAACAAATCAATGAACCGGGGAAGAAAATATTGGGTAACAGGAGAGCAGATATAAGAGAAGGAAAACATTCCCACTCTGCCCAAGTAGGATGATCTGAAATTTCAAACTTTTCCTGCTCTGAAAGTTTGTTTCTGAGTTCCTTCTTGGGCACCCCAAACTAGACTTAGCAAGGTAGACACCCATGCATTTTTCACTGGCTCAGATATCTTAGCTTTCTCTCTTCTAGATCCTTGCCACAGGGGTAGGAACAGATTCAGAGAAAGATGCTAAGAAAGGAAACATCTCCCACTGGGTATGGTTAAGTGACACTCCACCATGATGCCAGTCCTAAGGAGCAAAGAGGGGTTGCAGGGAAGGGAGAAAGGTCAGAAGACTCAAATGGCCTGTAGTTAATTCAGGCTTCCAACCTTAATACTACTGAAACTGATCTCCCCAAGATCACCAGTGAATTCTTGACTGCTAAAGCCAATATCCTTTCAACACCTTGGGACACTGTTGACCCAGACTACTTCCTCCTTAATCTCTCTCCTCTTGTCTTTGGTACTGCATTGCCAAATGTCTGCTGGACCATTCAACCTAGATGTCAAATTAGCCTCTTACATTAAAAATGGATAAAACAAAATATGTTATCTTTCCCCTGATCTTGGCCTTTTTCCTACCATCAACTATCTTGTCATCTTGCTTCAAAACCTCAAAATTATCCTGATAAGTTACATAAATATATGAAAGAATGAAAAAGCACTTATTGATACTTGTCATGCACCAGCACTGTGCTAAGTTCTGGGAAAACAAATTTCAAAAAACAAGATATTCCTAAAGGAGTTTACATTTTAATAGAGGAGAGACATATAGGGGAATAGAGTCCAGAGAGGAATGTTGAAGTCACAGTAATGATGAGTGTTTTCATTTGATTGATAGGTTCTTTCCAGGAATGTTTGTGCTGATTTGATTACTCTTTCCAAAGAGACATAGAAGGAAGATGATAGAGTGTAATGTGTTGGGCTTTGGTGCTTGGCAGCTAGGTGGCACAATGAATGGAGCCCTGGACTTGGAATCAGGAAGACCTGGGTTCAAACCATTCTCAGACACTTACTGGATGTGTGATCCTGAGAAAAATCACTTAACCTGTCTGTCTCAAAACAGGGATGAAAATAGCATCTATTTCCTGGTATTGTTGTGAGGATCCAGTGAGATAATATTTGTAAAGCACTTAGTGCAATGCCTGGCACTTAGTGGGTGCCTAATAAATACTTTTTTTAAAGATAGGAAGAGTGATCATCAATAAGGAACACAGGGACTCAGTGTTGAAGCTAGAAAAAAGCATGGCAGGAAGATGGCCAGAGGATCTTCTCGATTTTACGGCTGCATAATGATATAATTGTCTCTCTACTCCCCTGACCACCACCTTCTTCCCCCTTGCCTTGGACTCCTGCAACAGACTCCAGATTGGTTTCCCTGTTTCTAGGCTGTCCATCCCTGTCTAACCCATTCTCCTCACAGACAGAATTAATATTCCTAAAACATGAGCCTGGCCACTTCACTCCCCTGCTCACAAATCTTCAGTTGCTCCCTTCTGGCTTTAGGATAAAATACTGACTGCTCAGTCTGGTGTTTAAACTCCTTCACTGCCTAGCTCCTACTTACTCTTCCAGACTTGGGCCACATCACTCCCCTTCAGGAGGGTAACTGAATTGCCGCCAAACCAGGCTATTGCATCGGCCCTGAATTCACCTTTCTACCTGCAGATCTCACATCTGCTATCTCCTACACTCAGAATGCACTGGCCTCACCTGTGCCTCTTAGAATCTCTCTCTTTCTTTAAGACTCAGCTCAAGTACCAGCTAAGAGCCCATGCCCTCCCCATCCCCAGACCCCAGTGGTTAATGCTCTTTTCTGTCTCAAATTAACCTTGGTTAATTGATCTGGGCATGTGTCATATCCTTCTAGATCTGGGGCTCTCAACCTGGGGCCCATGAACTTGCCTTTGAAAACATTTTGGTAACTGTATTTCAACAGAATAGGTTTCCTAGGTATTCTTATGCATTTTATTTTATGAATTTAGAAACATTTTCTGAGAAGATTCCATAGGCTCCACCTAACTGTCAAAGGGAGCCGGGATAAAAGAAAGGTCGAGAACTCTTGCTCTGGTAGAACAGAAGCTCTTCGAAGGAGGGCGGGGGCTGTTTTGTTGTTGCTTTGCACATGGTAGGCACTTTACAAAAAATGTGTTGAAATAAATGGAATTGAGAAAAATAAAGCATCCTGAGCTCACAGTTTGCTCAAGAGTCTCTAGGCTTGAGCGGAGCCTGTCTCCAGAGAGGGAAGGCTAAGGAAGCTTGGAAGATAAGGCCTGGGCTAGTCCCCAAGGAATGAATGCTCCTTCTTCTACACCTCCTCCGCTCAGTAATAAAACTCAAAGCTTCTCTTCTGAAATCTCCCACCAGGTAACACCTCACATCTATAAGTGGATCCCTTTCAATAGTTTTGCCTCCAACAGCCAACATCAGACTGGAGTTCTGGCAAGAAAGTCCTTTCCTGGAATTATGCGCAATGCATTGTCTGGTTTTCATTTGACTGCCTGGACCTGTTTTATAGCGGTGCCTTTTCTCCGTAGCGTTAAAGAGAGGCCATCCCTTGACATCATGCAAGACGATGAGCTCAGCTGTGTCTGTGAGCGGCTCCCTGGAAATCCACTGGTGGAGCTCCCTCTCTATTTTTCCTCCTTCCTTCAGCTTCGTTTGGGTTCTCAACACCATCATGCCCATTTCCCCCTCTTTATCCCCGAATATAGGGCTGAACACCGAAATCAAAGAGTCACTGTGTATTTTCTGAGCTGTGTAAATGCAGCTCCCGGGCTTGGGGCCATAAAGAACGGAAGAAGATGAGAAAAGCAGTCGGCCTCTGCTGACAACACTCTTCTTGGAAGACAGACAAATTCACTCCATTGTCCACAAGACCTGAGCAAGCCACCAGGCTTTCACAGCTCTGAATGCCGGCTGGCGATGCCTGAGGGCAGCTGGTCTAGCGAATTCCTACTGAAGTCCGAGTCTAGTTCCCACCCTGGGCACGAGTTGGTAAGAGACCGCCCAGAATCTCAGTCAGCTGACCAAAATGACTCTCCTTCCTTCCGCCTCTCCTGTTGGATTGCGTACACACAGCGCGTGCTGCTTCTACCATGAGGCTCTTTCCCCTTTCCCTCTGTCCTTAGGACCCCAGGGAAACAGGCAACAGCCGTCCGCCTGGAACCTCTCAAGGGGGGGGGGGGGCGCTGAGGCTTGTCCGTCTGGGGGACGCTGTCAGCACTGAGCTACGTGGAGGGGAGCTCTTGGCCTCACTTTTGTCATTGCCTCCAACAGCCTTGTCAGATACCAGCAGCACTCACACCATCCATGGGGAGAAGGGCTTTTGGTTGCTGCTCATACCAGCACTCCTGGAGAGAAGGGCTCTATTTTTAGCCTTGTGAACATAGCTAGCTCCCGGGGAAGGAGGGCAGCGTACAGAGACGACAGACACCCGTGCGTCCTGCCCTTTGTTCCAGGTGCCTCCTGACGGATCAGCCAATGGTGCCAACATGAGAAAATAATTCCCTGCCTCACTACGTGACACAAGAGTGGTTTTGCTTTCTGGCAAATTCCCAAGCCATCATTAACGAGGAACTCCGGTGGAGGAATGCTTGGGTTACAAGAGGCTTTGATCTTATTCTCTACTTCTTTGCCTAACATGGTTTTCTATTTTAATGGCTTGCTGTTTTCTGGGTTGCTCTTGGCCTGGTGGAATTTCTTCTTCTTCTCTGTAAAACTATTTTCAACAGCCTTGGTGGTGGCGGTGGTGATGCTGACGCCGCTTCTAAGGTGTCGGGCTTCCCAGCTTCAGACAGGCCAGGAGTTTGGTTCTCCTTAGCCCAGCTAAAAGGGAGAAGGCTCCAGTTAAACCGCCATGTGCCTCGGAACCCAGAACCGCTGTGACTAACGGATGGCAGACACTTCATCCAAATATCAAAGCTGGAATGTTGTGGCCTCTCACGCTCCCTTTCCCACGGGCTCTGTGAATTCCAGCTCTCGGAGGCCCCCACTCATTATCATGTTTTCAGCATGAGGGATGCATTTGTATTTAACAGGTCACAGAACTATTCTTAGTGAAAGGGAAACAAACCGAGGGCCAACAGCATGAGCGAGCATGAGCCCGGCTTCCTTATTTCACCTCCGATAAAAGGTGACGCTTCTGATGGGAGCAAATCCTCGGTGCAGTCACAGTGGCTTGGAAATGAATTCTCATAACTCGCTGGTTCATGACAACAGCCTCATGAGACATTGGGGAGCTCTGGCCATCCCTTCATCCTCTCCTAAATCACAAGTCACGGTGACCTCCTCTGCCTGAACGGAGCCATCACACAGGAGAGAGGCAGCCTGGTTCAATGACCAGAGCAGTGAACAGAAAACAGGGAGAATTCTCTTTAAGTCTCAAATGAAAATTTGCTTAGTAATTCCTAATGTGCTCATTAAGTAACACTGAGGAGTAGAGAAGGAGGCTGGCCTTAGAGGTGGGAAGATCTGGGTTCCAGTCCTGTCTCTGAGCCAGTCTAGCTGGGCAGGGTACCCAAGGGCTCCAAGGCAACTGGAAGCCTCTAAGTGACACGCAAGATGCTGATAGGAGTTTCTACACTGTTCCTTCCCTATACTCATTAAATCATCCAGGGCCCAAGCAAAAATATGAGCCAACTGCTTTAGGGCGCTTATCCACTTGGTATCTCCCCTACAACCTGGCCTTCTTGATAAATGTGGCTCATATTGTCAGTCACATGATCAAAAATGAAGGCCATTCTAGGTGGTGCATTAGATGGAGGGCTGGACTTGGGGTCAGAAAGTCTTGAATTCAAATTTGAACTTAAGACATTTATAGTTGTCTATCTTTGGGTAAGTTCCCTCATCCATAAAAAAGAGATCAAGAATAGCATTTTGCCTCCCAGGGTTGTTGTGAAGATAAAATGAAATATTTGTAATCATTTTGTAAAGTGCTATATAAATCCTAGTTATTATTATAATTCATAGCTAATGACTTATACTTGTGTAAGACTATTTTCTTTCAATGTTCTCATTGGAGTCAAGTTATAAAGGAAAGGTATTTTCATCCCCATCTTTGAAGGGGAAGTACAGTGGGCTAAACTCATCTCTAGTCACACAGTCACTAGTAGAGCTGGAGACAGAATGGAGGGATCTCAAGAAGGGACAATCTTTCAAATCTGGCCTCAGACACTTCCCAGATGTGTGACCCTGGGCAAGTCACCTGACCCTCATTGCCTAGTCCTTACCACTCTTCTGCCTTGGAGCCAATACACAGTATAAGGTAAGGGTTTAAAAAAAAAAGAAGGGTCAATCTTCAGACATCACCTACTTTAACAGCTTAGCTAGTTCAAGAATCCCATCTGCAATATCCCTAAGAGGTAGACATCTAGAGATGACCGATCCTAAAACTTTCATTTTGCCAGTGAGAAAACGAGAGTTAATCATTGGCAGAGTTTGATTGGGGGCTTCTTGCCTACTCATTTTGGAGCCTTCCATCTAAACCACACTGCCTTTGGGGGTTCTTCCCTCCACTCTCCTACAGTGAAAATATATTTCAGGCTACGATGGAATCTAGCAGACCAGAATCTCTGAAGGGGTCCACCAGAGGCTCTGGATTAAAGAGGGATGAAATCTTTTATAGCAGGGCAGACCTAAAAAGCAGGGTCACAGGCTCTATAACTGGCATTTGAGAGAGGGCTGCACTCCATAAGTAACTGTTGAGACACCCCTAAAAAAGAAATCTAAAAGGGAGGGAAATTATTTCAAAAAGAGAGAGAAGGGGGTAGCTAGGTGTCTCAATAGATAGTCAGGCCTGGAGATAGGAGGTCCTGAGTTCAAATTTGGTATCAGACACTTCTGAGCAAGTCCCCAAACCCCTACATTGCCTAGTTCTAATCACTTTTCTGTCTTAGAACCAAAACTGGTATCAATTCTAAGACAGAAGGTAAGGGTTTTCTTTCTTTTTTTAAAGATAAATGTTTTGAAACACAAGTTTATGCCAGTTATGAAGATTAGGTTCCATTTAGGGACAGTGAGATATGGGGAAAACACTAATGGCCCCCTCTCTAGTCCCATAGGTATGATTCCAAGTATGACCCTTCTTTAGCCCCTGTCTACGTGACTGAAGCTCTTCCTCTAATTCATCTTTCTTCATGTCATTGCTAGAAAAAGTCCTTCTGAAGCGTGGATCTTGCATGCCCCCTTCCTTCACCAAAAATCTTCACCTGCTCCATACTACTTAGCAAGTAAGCTCATTTGAGGCTCCCCACCGTTGGCAATCCTCATATCTCATCATTGCTCCTCTGCTCTTTTTAATCCAACCAGACTTTACTCTCTCCAAAAATATCTTGTTTTCTCTCTACTTTGAACTCTAATCACTCTGCTCCCTAGCCCCAGAATGCCCTTTCTCCCTTCTTGGCTTACTGAATTCTTATTTATTTTTTTAAAGCCCAATTCACATGCCACCTCTTCCAGGAAGCCTGCAACTTAACATACCCTTTTGTTTTGCTATTTTCTGAGATATTTATGATGTCATATTATAAATCATATATTTTTAATTTGTGTCTTGTCCCCTTTCTAGATTATAAGTTTTGTGGGAGGAAAGTAAAGACCATATTTTATTTGTTTAATACCTACTAGGAACTTAATACATATTTCTTGAATACTAAATGTTCTTTAAAAAATGAAATGAAAGAGATAGGAAAAGTTAAAAATTATTTGATTTTAAAATGAAGGGGGAGAAACTTTATTCACTAAATTTAAAAAATGACCATTCATTTTCATATTGAGATCCATTAATTAATGGGGAGGTGGTGAGAACAAGAAACAGTAGGAGAGAAAGACAGAGGAAGAAACAGAAACACAGAGCTAAAGAGATGTGAGGGAGGCAGTAGACAATGGAGGTAGTAGAGATGGAGAATGATGAATAGGCGGTAGGCTCATCCCTGGTCCTAGCTCTTCAACTGTTTTTTTTAATCCTTTCTTATTTCTTCTGACTAGCATTCTCTCAGTTGGTTCTTAAGTGACTAAAGGACTGAGAAAATTAGTCTGAGGGTAGTATTGATGTGGAAGGCCAAGAGAATTATTTACTTTTCTTTTTGTCCAGGATAGTGAGGGTGAGGAGAGAGGTACAGTATGGAGTATCAGTAGTTGGGGCTTTTTTGTGCTTTTGAAAATGAAAATGGGGTGAGTTCTGTTTTAACTGTAGCAACTTTCAGAATGAAATGACTGAGCAGAAACTTCCCAGAATACAAGATAATTAAGCTGCCCTTGGCTAAAAGAGACCTCTCCTAAACCAATCCCTGTTCTGGGTCCTTGGAGTTTGGCCAAGGGGACTCTTTCAGGAGCAAACAAAGAGGAAGTGGCATCATTAACTTGTCATCTGCTACTCTAGATGAAGCCAAAAGGCCATCTTGGAACTCAAAAAGAAAAATCCCTTTGGAAAGTTGACTTAAGCTTAGATGCCCAAGTCAGCTGCTTTTACCACTCAAACATATTTCTGGTCCTTGCTCATCCATCCCTTTCTGTTGAGAAAATCAAGCTGCTGCTAACACATTAAAAGTTTCAGACAAACAAAACATCTGTCTCTGGCATGGTGTTTTCAAGGAAAAACAGGACAACTTGAGCTCACAGGAGAAACAGAGATCCTTCGACTTTCACCCCACCCTCTAGCCTTCATTTTTAACTGGCCACAACATGGAACTGAAACATATTTAAAAATAGCAGCTGTATTTGTGTTCTCTGTTCTTAATTTTTTAAAAAGGTGAATAAAACCTTTCATATTTTTGTTTAAAAAAACCCACCTAACTTATTTGGAAATTAAATTCATTTGCCTTTTATTTATGTGATGCTTCATAGAAATAAAGTTCTTTTCTTTTAATCTAGACAAGCTGTACCAATAGGGAGAATCTTCCATACACCCTAAAATAATTGAGCTAGTCAGCAAGGGGATTATTGAGGTCTATTTTTTTTAAGTCTCTATGGCTTCTAGGGAGTAAATTAACAAAATAGGCTGACAAGAAATTGGAGCATGAAAACATCTGAATTTTGGTGACATGTTTGCCCATCTCTTATATGTGAATAATAGCCTGTTAATAGGAGTGACTTTTTTAATGACAAAGAACAATTTATGATTTGTTGACAAATGGAGAAGAGTTATTGCTGATATGTCTTATAAGAATGAGTATCTCTTACAGTTATTCATATCCCTTCTAGGTCATAAGTGGTGGGGTAGGGTTAGAAAAGAGGAATAAGAGAGAAAAGGAGAGGAGGACTGGAATTAACAGAAAGGAGATTTGGATCATTTTCCTAATCCTCTTTCTACCTTTTGAAAGTTTGCACCAATCATGGCAATTGCTTCCAAAATCAAACAAATAGCAAACGACAGTAAACCAAAGATCTATCTTCCTTCCTTCCTTCCTTCCTTCCTTCCTTCCTTCCTTCCTTCCTTCCTTCCTTCCTTCCTTCCTTCCTTCCTTCCTTCCTTCCTTCCTTCCTTCCTTCCTTCCTTCCTTCCTTCCTTCCTTCCTTCCTTCCTTTCTTCCCTCCTTTCCTCCATCCCTCCCTCCCCCCTCTCTTTCTTTCTCTCTGTCTCTCCTTCCCTCCTTCTCTCTCTCTCTTCTATTGTTTTAAAACAACTAATAGGAACCCTTTTGTGAAAAAACTTGAAAATTATCCCTCTGGGTACCCTAAAATTGTGTTACTTCCAGCATAGATTTCCTTTATGTGTATTTTTGTTACCTCAGGCTATTTTTTAAATTAAAAAATTTAAAGACACAAAAATCTATTTTCCCCCACCTATCCCCACCCCTACTGAAACCAAACCAAACCCTTGTAATAAATATGCATAGTCAAGACAAATAAATTCTTGAGCTGTCCGCGCCTCCCAAATATTTGTCTCATTCTGCTCTTTGAGCCCATTGCCTCTCTCTCAGGAGGCAGGTAAGCTACTTGCTTTACTATGCTGTTATATAATAGTGATGAATTTAACGTTGCACATAGCAAAATCTAAATAGATGAAGAATGTACAGAGCTCAGATTATGTATGGGGTGTAATACTGACCTCCTGAAAGCTTGCATGACTGTGGTCCTAGTAATCAAATGAAGTTCAGAGAGCTTTAACATGAGACTGCATGAATTTTTCAGCCATAATACCCCTTACTGCTTTCCTGGTTAGGAAGGGCTGGCCAAAGGAATGCCCTCACAAATAAAACCATAAGTTATTGACTATCAAAGTATGACACCTATTCAGATGGGCAGCCCATTCAACTGGCCCACCATTATGTAAAACTTAGATCAACAGTGAACTGAGACCAGAATTGAACAGGAGGCTAGATTCCATTTGGGAAACTAACATTTTAATAATCCCAGATTGCATCCTGCTATCAAACTCCATATTTTTAGCACTAGCATATTCCCAGTGATGTAATAATAGAATCAGGGTCACAGATCTAGAGTTGGAAGGAATATTTGAGGTAATTTAATTTAACCTCTTCATTTTTTACTGAAGGAAACTGAGGTCTGGAAATTAAATAGCTTACTCCAGATCAAACAAGTGAAAGTCAGCAGAATTGGAATCCAAACTCGGGTTCTATGACTCCAAGATGAATACTTTTTCTATTGAACCATGACCCTGTTGCCTCTCAACTGTCATGAATCATGAAGCACTCCATTCTGTAAATGAACTGGAGATGACCCAAAGGGCAATGGGAAAAACATATAGTGAGTGTAAGTAGGCTATGGCATATTAGCAATGATGACTTGCATATAATAATTGGTGAAGATGGCCAAAGAGAACACAAGGAGAACCTGCCATGTGATAAGAGTCAAGGATCAGTCAAGATGGCCTGAGTGAGGGTTGCATTAGGATCCAAAAAACACAGTGCAGTGGGTGGATCACCTGTGGAGGATCTTTTAAAGGATGTGGGTGCTAGGGTAGACAAGTCTTGGGATGGTGGGGCTGGGTAAAGCAGACAATGATGTGAGGAAACACAGTATTTGCTCTTCAGTTAATTATCTTTCTCTTACAAAGGCATGTCAAGACTTTTTTGGAGGGGGGCCATTGGTAGTTGTAGAGTGGGGATACTGGGAAGTCAGTCCATGGGTATTTGAGAATGTAGGGAATATAATGAATTAGACTCATAACATACATTTTGTACTGGAGGAACCACAAAACATACCTGCATAAAGAAGCATCTTCAGTTTTGTTTTGTTTTTTAGGGGAAGGGGCATGAAGATGCCAAGATACTATGAAGCCACTGTCCTGGCTGCACGTTTCTCCTCTTCCTCTTCTCCCACAAGAGGAACTGAGCCATTTGGCAATTTAAATGAATTCTTCTTGATAACTAAGCACTAAGGTTGGGAGTTTCTTCATATATGGCATTCAAGAAGCAAGATGACTGGGGCTTAGAAGTGGAGTGATGACCATTACAGCAAGCAGATAGATGTTCTGGGGTAGGAGGCTAAAAGAGATCTCGAAGCCAACCTGTTCTCCAAACCCTTGAGAAATAATACAGAGCTGGAACGGACCTTGGGAACTATCTAGCCCAATTCTTTCATATGACAGGAGGAAATTGAGGCCCCAGAAGGATGAGTTTTTTCCCACGCTCAGAAAGAAAGAAGGCTCACTCAACTTTCAATGAGGCTTATTCAAGAGTAAATATGGAGCCCAAACCTCAGACTCTTAGGCTGAGAGAGCTGGAAAAATCTTAAAGTCCCAGCCCCTACCTCCCAACCTTGTCTCATTCCCTCATCTTACAAAGAGGAAAACAGGGATTCAGAGTTAATGTCCAGAGTGGGAACAAGAAGTGATTTCTTCTGCTTCTCAATGTTTTGTTCCTTTAGCAAGGCTGTTGAAGTTAGGTCTCCCTCAGGGGGCTCAGGAGCATGAGGGACTTAGCTTTGCAGAGCAGCATGCCCCTGTCTCATGACTCTGACCAAGCATGAAAGGATGGCTCTAAAATCTTTCCAGGTGGATCCTGTAGCTCATATTTTCTTCCTTGGGAAAATCCAAAAAGCTTGAAATAGCAAAGTTTAAGGGAGGAAAAAATTCCAGGTTTGGGAAAGGCAAAGGCATTCTCAAGAAAGCATGGTCTGTCAACAGTAGTTCAAGGGGCTAGGCTCACTCTTCCTAAAGTTACTTCTCCTAAGGTGGACTGTGCTACAACATAATGAAGAACTCCATGACCTAAGACAGCATCTTCCCCTTCCTTAGACTAGGGATTGGCCCATGCTAAAATTCAGAATCCCTGAAATGTCTCTCTGTTCCCTCACAGAGTGGTACAATAGAATTTCAACCTAGTTTTTCTTCAAAATTCCTGAGGTCCGAGGCCCGGGAAGATTTAAGAAGTAGAGGAATCACTCAGCCAATAAGCATTTATATATCTCATACACTATGGTTTTATATATGGGGATATGAAACCAAAAACGCCCTTGCCCTTAAAGAAGTTAGAGTCTAATTAGATAAGAAGATATACAAAAGAAGCACAATTTGGGAGGGAAGGCACTAAAGCAGGGGCAATCAGGAAAGGCTTCATGTAGAAGGGGGCACTCGAGAGAGGCCTGGAAGGAAGCTGTGTTGACTATTTGGAGGAAGAGGGAGACAAGGTACCATGACAGACTGAAGGCATCATGGAGAAGTGAGTGATGAGTGGGATGGGTTAGAGAGGAGGACCACTAACTGGGAGGAGTTGATTCCAAATTCAAGGAGCAGGCTGTGTTCACGCTGAGCTAATGGACCCTGAGATTTGGATACCCCAAGTCTCCAAGGAGGGATATCAGTATTTTTGGAGCTCTGAAGATAAAATCTTGGCACCTGGGAGTGATCTCACCGAGAGAGTTTCAAGTTCACAGTACTCTCTGCATGGGAAAAGAAAGTGCATTTGGATAAGCAGTGGGTGAGAGGGGTATATATTTCACACATCCTTTTGAAATTCAAGCTTGTTGCTTCTTAATGATAAGTAATGATGACAATAAATGAAGGAGTCTCCTTAATGATCCTAAGCTCCTCAATGAACTGAGGGAATGCCACTGGAGCAAAAAACACGACTATTGTTTTCTCAGGAACAAACCCAAGGCATTTTTCAATGACCCAGCTTAGGATATCAGCTATCCTGGCACTTTGGGACGATGTCACTGTCGACCTTTCCCTTCCTTCAAAACTCAGTGAGCAGCCATGTTGAAAGGGGCTACTGGAATCAGTTCTGATCCAGGGCACTGGGACAGACTCCTAGAAGTTTCTACTAAATTATCCTGTAAGGTTTAATCTGATTTATTTTGGCACAGGTTTCCAACAAGAGCCTCAGATTACAAAAATAGAGCATGAAAAATAGAAGGAAACAAGACCTACAATAGCATCCATCTCTTTGCCAGGAGAAAAGCATGGGAAATCATACCATTAATACATTAAATGAAAAAAAAATGAAAAGGAGTTCACTTGCTTTGAGAACAGAATCCTAAAAGCCAAGGCCCTATGACACCTTCCCCAAGTGAGTAAGCCTCTTTAGCCCTCTAGTCCACCCAGTCTGTTATCACTTTCATCTCTTCCCCCAAGGAATTATTTATGAAAAAAAGGTTTCCCAGGCAGCATGACAAGGTGATCCTGAACAGAGACCAGGCCAGGCAAGGAGAGGTAAATGAAAGGTCTGGAAAGGTGACATGGCTATTGGTACAACCAGCCGTGACCATCAATAACTTGGCTCCTCCAAACATTCCCAAGCCAGAAAACTCCTGAGTCTTTTTCCCAAACACAAACTGAATCTTTCATGCTGGGTTCCTTCTATTTTCCTGCCAAAGACTTCTGATTGGATTCCTCCCCATCCCCCCTTCAGTTTCCTCTCCAACCCCCAACCCCCACCACCCACATCAGAAACCAATTTGCCTCCCAAAGTGGGTTCCTGGAGTGACGTTTTCCCCCCTCTCCAGAAAGATCTCATTTGGAACAGATTAAAAGGAAAATATCTCTTGTTTAAAAAGAGGGAAAGAAGAGTTTAACATATCTGAGGCTTTGAAGCAGGAACCACTGTGTTCTATGGCTGCTCTTTTAAAAGGAGGGGAGAAAATCATCTTCAGGGTTTGATGGGCTGGATTGCTCTGAGAATTTAAAAAGGAAGCTTCGAGAAGTTCCTGTCCAGCTATCTGGTTCCAATCTGGCCTAAGTCAAGAGTTAGTGAGAGCCCCATCCATCTCATTTCTTAGGATCAAGTTTCTGGCTTGTAACTCGGTTTCAATATCTCAATTCAGATTGACACTAATTTTCCAAAAGAAAAAAAAAAGAAAAGTGTGTGTGTGTGTATTTAGATTCTTCAAATTATAGGTTAGAAAGCTTCAGCTTTGAATCCTGACAAATTCTGAACAAATTAGACAAATTCATGTAAATACTTTGAAACCTTAAAGTGTTATATGGATGTTATTATTGTTGATCATTATTATTACTAGCATTACTGAAAAAAATAGTTTGTGAACACTTAGAAAGGAAAGTAGTGAGCTCAGTGAATCAGCAAGGGTTCACCAAAAACAAGTTATGCTATATTAACATGTTTCCCTTTTGGTTGGTGTTCCTAGACCAGTAGATGAGAGGAATGCCACAGATGCAATATAGCTGGATTTCATCCATCTGACAAAGTCTCTCATAAATATCTTTATTGGCAAGGGGAAGAGATTTGGACTGGGTAATCATTTAGATCAGAGGTGGCAGAAGTCTGGAGTCACAGTGTTGATTAATAGATTGAAGCCTGTCTTAAGGAGGGTCACACTGAATGCCCTCTGCCATTTCTTTGCCTTTTCTTTTACATCATGAGCCCCTTTGGCAGTGTGTTGAAGCCTCCAAACCCCTTTCAGAATTATGTTTTCAAAGCCATAAAATATAAAGGACTACAAAGGAAACCAATGAAATTGAAGATGTAACTTTTTCTCATCCAAGTATGTGGCCTTCCTGAAATTTATCATCCAGGAACACCTGGTTAAGAACTCTTTCTCCAATCTAATAAACATGTAGGAAAACAAAGCCACAAATGAAAATAGTCTGTTTTTTTATATGTAAAATTTTTCTTACATACAGGTAGCTTATATTTTACCATATATTCTTTTTTTTTTAACCCTTACCTTCTGTCTTAGAAATAATACTAAGTATTAGTTCCACTATTTATTTCCAATAATATTTAGTTCCAAGAGTAGTAATGACTGAACAATTGGGATTAAGTGACTTGTCCAGGGTCACACAGGCAGGAAGTGTCTGAGGTCAGATTTCTATCATATATTTTTATATAGTATATTCTAGTCATTCTAATCAATGACTTGGATGAAGGGACAGATAACATCTTTATCTAGTTTTGGGAAGATATGAAATCTGGAGAGTTGGGTACTATACTGGATGACAGATTTGAGATCCCAAAAGTTCTGCCAAGTGAGATTGATGGATTGAATCAATCAAATAAGATGAAACTCAATACAGATAAATGCAAGGAAGGTCCTATACTTCTTCTCAACCCCTAAATTAAAAGCCTGATGATTGGTTGAGAGAGGGGAAATGGCCACACAATAGCTCGTGAAAAAAGGCCTGAGTGTTGTAATGAGTTCAATATGAATCCACAGTGTGATTTTGGTAGCCAAAAAGGTGAATGTGATCTTGGGCTGAACCAATGAGAAAGAGACACAGATATAGACACAGACAAAGACAGAAGGAGAGAGAGAAAGAGAGAGAGAGAGAGAGAGAGAGAGAGAGAGAGAGAGAGAGAGAGAGAGAGAGAGAGAGAGAGAGAGAGAGAGAGAAAGGGTTATGGTTCCTTAGTCAGGTTATCTCTAGAGCTCTGTTTTCTGAGTACCATATTTTTTAGGAAAGATATTGTCAAGCCAGATTATAACCAGGAGAGGAGGACTACTATGATGATATGGTTTGAGACTACTGGTTATGTGAAGGAACTGAAGATTCTAAAATAAGGTGTCTTTTATCTTTTAGATTATTCTTAGATTTTCTTTCCTCTGCACTGTTTTACCCCCACACACATATCAAGCATTTATTTTGTACCTTCTTCCCTTCCCCTCACCAGAAAAAGACTCTTTTAATAAATATGCAGTCAAGCAAAACAAATTATATTTAAACATGTGTATATTTAGTCAATCACCGCCCTTTTTGTCAGGAGATGGGCAGCATTCTTTATCTTTAGTCCTCTGGAATACTGGTTGGTCATTGCAATGATCAAAGTTTTTAAATGTTTAGAAATTGTCCATCTCTTTCACTATTAAACTTCTTGAAAAAACTGTCTATACTTGATGCTTCCCCTTCTTCATTATCTCCTCAAACCCATACAATCTGTTTTCCAATCTCAGCACTCCAATGAAACTGCCCCCCCCCCCAGTTCACCATCAACTTTCTAATCAGGAAATCCAATCACCATTTTGTGTTCATTTCCCTAGACCTGTTTAACTTTAAAAATGAACAAAATTACCCATTTCTATTCCTCCTATAGTCTCCCCTGAAAAAAAAAATTGGAAGGAAAAAAAGAAAACTTTCGGTAACAAATATGTATAGCTAAGCAAAACCATTTCTCACATGGACCACATCGCAAAAACATACATCTCAATTTGTACCCCGAGTCCATCATCTGCAGCCAGAAGATGGGTAGAGTTCTATATCTTGGGTTTTTTGAAATTGAGGTTGGCCTTCTCTATTCCTTTTGGTACAAATGATCACTCCTTTCTGTTGGATACTCCCCTCTTCCCTGGGCCCAGGGACATCACATTTTCTTTGTCTTTCTCTACACTTTCAGTCACTCTTTGTCCTTTTCTTTGCCTCTGAATGTGAGTGCTCATCAAGAGTCTGCCCTTGGCCCTCATCCCTTGGCAATCTCATGCACTCCTATGGCTCTAAATCCTGCTTCTATCCAGAGGATTCCCAATGATGATCTGAGCACCACATCTGTGCCTCTAACAGCTTTCCAACACCCGTACCTGGCTCTCCTTCCAGCACCTTAAGTCTAACTTGTCCCAAGCTCAGCTCATTCAATCTTCTCCTTCTGACGGTGATAGTTCTATGTGTAACAATCTCTACCACTTCCCATATTTATAACGTCAGGGTTGACACCTCCATCACCCTCACCTCACACATCCAATTAGCCAGTAAAAGAATTGTCAGTTATCCTCTGAAACATCCTTTGCATCCAGCGACTCTCTATCCTTCTTAGAGCCACCCTCCCTCCTTCACTCTCTGCCAGGCTCCAATCCATTCTTCAAAATACTGCCAGAACAATGTTCCCCAAGACATATAGACTCAGCTAGGCCATATCCCTGTTCAAAAAACCCCACATGGTATGATTAATGAATGAATGCCATTTTGTTTGACTTCTCAAAGAATGGGAGGATGGGAGTTTGCAACTCAACAGTTAAAAAGGAAAAAAATGTTAAAAACCTGTTTCTTTGCCTCTTAATTAAAGTTCAAACTCTTGCATGGCATTAAACTCCTCTCTAATACAGGATCATCTCATTTCTCCAGCCTTATCCTTTAAATCACCTCTGTGCACCAGACAAACTGGTTTTCTCTTGCTTCTCTCATGCTGCCATGTGCTGTCTCTCTGAGTTTTGCTCATGCTATTCTCTGAGTATGGTTTGCAACGTCTCCCAATTCTTTGTGACTCCATTTGGGGTTTTCTTGGCAAAGATGCTGTAGTGTTGGGCCATTTCCTTCTCCAGCTTACTTCACAGATGAGGAAACTGAGGCAAACAGGGTCAAATCACTTGCCCAGGGTCGCCCAGCTACTGTCTGAGACCCAATTTGAATTCACAAAGATGAGTCTTCCTGACCCCAGGTCCAGCACTCTCTCCGCTGCCAATATCGCGCCCATCTGTTCAAGCCAAAGTCAAAGGCTGCTCCGGCAGGGAAGCACTTTATTGTGGAACCTTGTGGTCACAAATTATAATTCTGTGTGTTTGCGTCTTACCCAACTACTCTACTGAAAGCTCCATGAGGCGGGGGCACTTCTTATCTGTCCTGTATGCCCCCTCCCCCCTTGGCTCCTAGCCCAGTGCCCTGCATGAAGGAGGCACTTGATTGATGTTTTTGGAATGACACAGGGATAAGAGAAGAATTAGGGAGTGGGGGTGGGGAACGAGTAATGATAGCCCTCATCAAGTATTTGAAATCCTATTACATGGAAGAAGAATTCATCTATTTCTACTCAGCTCCAAAATGCAAGACTGGAGGCAAAGCAATGCATAAAAAAAGGGCACAGGATATTAGTCAGAGGGATTCATCAATAAACATTTATTAAGGGCCTACTGTGTACCCCGCACTGTGTTAGGTGCTGATAAAAGGGAAAACGTCCTTGTAATTCAAACTAATAAGAAGTTGAATGGATTGGCTTGGAAGGCCTTCTAGAAAGCCTTCCAGGATTGGGCTCCATTTGTAAGAAATGTCACAAAGGGAATTTCCCATCTGGTTTAGGTTGGTCGAGGTGGCTTCTGAGGTTTCTTCTATGATTCTCTAGGTACAGTCAACACTTTCATTTTTCCCTTTGGAAATGATTTATGAGAAGAAAAACAAATAAAAACATTTCACCAGACAGCATGACAAGGTGATTTTTGCTGGAAAACAGCCCAGGTAAGCCTAAATGAAGGGCTTTAAGCCTACATGGCTGGTGGAATAGTGGATGGAGAGCTGACTCAGGAGTCAGGAAGACCTGAATTCAAAACTGCCTTCAGAAAATTAGCTCCAGGTCCCTGGGTGAGTCACTTAACCTCTGCCTGCCTCAGTTTCTTCAACTGTAAAATGGAGATGATAATGGCACCTGCCTCAATGGGTTATTGTGAGACTCAAAGGAGCTAATATTTATAGAGTTTAACAGTGTTAAATGCTTATTCTATTTCTTCTCCCTCTCCATATTCTGGGGGCCTAGAGTCCCGCTCTCGAACCTGAGTTCTTAGGATTGTGTCCTTCGCTACCTGCTGTCAGAATTTCCTGATGTGAACCTTCTTCCTTTCCCAGTTTATCATTTGCTCCCAGGATTCCCTCCGGCTGTTGGTACCAAAGCCCTCCAGGTACCAGCTGACCCTTGCCCTTGTGCCTAGGCTTCCTGAAGACCTGCTGAGGATCTGCCCCTTCTGTCTAACCTCACCCAAGACATTTCTGGTCTGGCCTGCCCCATCACTGACCTGACAGGACCTAAAGGAACCATCTCATCATTCTCTCTGCCATTCCTGGGCTTCTCCTTCCCCAGCCAACCCCTCCCTCCCCCACCATGCAAAATAAATGTTTCCAGGTTCCTGATTAGAGGAGAATCCACGTGGACACCTGAACCCCCAAACAATCCAAACACATCTGGATCAAAGCCTCTGACCTGCTCCCCGTAGGATGTTTCCCCCATTTCTCTCATGGCTGGGTTGTGCTAATTTGGTAAACTGAAGCGCTTGTGGGCTTGTCAAGTCTACGCTGCGGCACCCACTGGCCAGTAAGGCCCCCCCTAAGGTCAGGGGGGTTAGAAAACAGAAATGTGAAATCCCAAAGCGGGAACAAAATCGGGGCATTGTCAGGTCTCGGCCTGAGACTTTTGCCAGGACTTGGCCAGGGAAAGGCAGGGAAGCTATGCCCAGGGGAGTCAGACTCAGAACAACAAGAAATCTGCCAAACTATGGCCAAAGAACCACAGCAGCTACCACAGGGCTGGAAGGGAGTCTGTGAAGTGGTAGCGGCACAGAAGATGTCTGTTTGCCCAAAGGCCTCTGGGAAACGTCAGCTTTGTTAGCCAGCCTTGCACCCACAAGGGCACTGACCGTGGCAGGGGACCAGCCTGTGATGGGCAACGAGGAGCTCCCAAACAGGATGATTCAACACGGGAGAAATGAGTTTAGAAACAGAATTGAAGGGGGCAAAAGTCCCACCGTCATACTCAATCATTTCTTTTTCATGTACAATTGGGTATGGGAGCTGTTGACATCAAAATTAATTCTGACTTAAGTGAAATCCGCTGATTCCAGATGGAGTGAAATTTAAGAACCTCTTGGAGAAGGTATCGGGCTGTGAGTTGGGAACTTTCCTTAGTTCTGCAGAAAGGCTACATCTGACACAGATCTACATAATTAGTGCAGCAGCAGTATCTTTATAACAACCAGAGACAAGAGAAAGCAAATTTGGGCAGGAAATAGAGGAGATGTTTGACGGGGACGGCTTGGCATTTAGATTTTCAAGCAAATGTTGCAGAGAGGGCTGCCTGACCATTTACGCATTTCACAACATTTCCCCAGCTCAGATCCCTGGCCCTGCTGCAATGCTGTGGCTCTGTGGGCAGTACCGGCATCAATGAACAGGAGAAGGAAAGGGCAGACCCTGCAGAGACATCTCGCGCCTTCTCACTCCTTTCTCACTTGCTCTCCATCCCCCCAAACAGATCTGAGCTCCGTGGACAGGGAAGGAGCTACCCTCTAATTTCCTGATCTGAGATAAGTGGGGATCCCCTGCTCAGTGAGAAGTTTAGCCTTTTCAAACTCTTTTTTTTATCCATGATTCACTTATGCTCTGCTTTTTTTTTGTAAACCCTTACCTTCCATCTTGGAGTCAATACTGTGTATTGGCTCCAAGGCAGAAGAGTGGTAAGGGCTAGGCAATGGGGGTCAAGTGACTTGCCCAGGGTCACACAGCTGGGAAATGTCTGAGGCCAGATTTGAACCTCCTGTCTCTAGGCCTGGCTCTCAATCCACTGAGCTACCCAGCTGCCCCCTTATTCTCTGCTTTTGTTCATCTATTTACTGTCAAATCCTAAATTCCCAACAATGAGCTTCTCTCTGTAGAATGTCTACACAGGCACTCTAATTCCACATGCATATGCTCCATTCCCCAATATCTGTACATTAATTCAGATATTAGCAAATATGGACACACACTATTTTTTTTCTCATCATGATCATCACCACCTAAGTATAACATCCTGGTTAGAAAGGAGGAGAGAGAAGTAAGGAAAAGCCATCTTATAATACTATCTCAGGGCAAAGGCACTGGAGATAAATACTAGTTTGGGGAGGTTAGTTGATATAGGGGAAGGGATTAAAAGGAGTAGAGAATACGAAAGAAGCTCTGAGGTATTTACTTCTGTTTTATAAATGATAAAAATGAGGCTTTCTGATACACCCACCAGTCCACAAAATGAAATGAGGGGGGGACTGGTCATTAACTCCTGTCACTGGGCAAGTGGTTCAGTCAATGAAGGAGGATAATTGTATTGCTAAATAAAAAGGAGAAGCTAACACCCTGGTGTGTGCTAAGTGAAGGAGGGGAAGAAGCCCAATGGAAATGGAGGAAAAAAGGGAAAAATGGAAAAATGTTAAAAAAAAGCAAAACTGGAGAAAAAAAATCAGAGCACAGAGAGAGAAAAACCACCAGGGAGCTAGTTAGGAAGTCCCTGGCTCTTTGGAGTCCTGACTTTGGTAATCTGGCTTGGCTTAGCCAGTAAATAAGCAGATATGAAAACTGAAGTCATTCCTTCCACAGGCTAAGTCAGGCACACACGCACAACCTATCTCTGATTCAGAAAGGTTAAACCGCCAACTGCGAGCTTCTTACACATGGCCCAAAGGCTTCATTCTCCTTGGAAGGGGAAGGAAAGAGGGTGGGTGAGGACTTGGCTTTCTGCAAGATGACAGAAGAGGGAGAAATGATGCAAAGAGCACTTTCATTTCCTAGAGGGAAGCCTGTCGTTGTTCCTTCTCTGGGGTTTAGTCACAGGGAGGCTCGCTATGGAAACCGTCCTATCACCCCAGCAACAGAGCCAGGTCAGGAAGTCTGCAGGTGATGCTGAGCCCAGACCACGCACTAAGTCTGCATCTGTTTTCCTAAAGTATAATGACCTGGTGCTAGTGACGCAACAGCACCACAATTTCACAAGCTGAGGACACGATGGTTTGAAACACGCTGTCTGAAAATGAAACTTCACTGGAGCACATTAAAGGAGGGGTTCAGACTGTTCCTGTTATGAGCCTCTATTACACGGCTTCCCCTTGAATGAACAGATAAATGACGGGGTGGGGAATAAATCAGACCTGAAATGGGGCGACGCTGACCTCCCACCTCATTGAATCGGGGACCTGTCCTTGTATTGCCAAGAGCCCCCCCAATTCCCGTCTCCTATGTATGCTCACAGGGGGCTTAATGAAGGGGGATGGAAAGCAGAAGGCCATGTGGTGCCGATTCCTACAATAGATTTCAAGGGGTGATTCATCCTGCTTAGGGTTTCAGAAAAAGCTCCTCTGAAACTTCTTTTTTTTTAGTGTTAAATATTTTATTTTATATTACTTATTATGTTAAATAAAATACAATAAGATATAACCAATAGTAACATATGGATTTTTAAAGCAACATTTGACCAGTGGGGATCCTTATATATGGTTTAGTGGTCCCTGCTTCTGTTTGTTTGATGCCACTGCTCTAGACAGGTCTTGAATACTCTACATTGCAGAAACTGTTCTCACTTGAATTAGCAGAGAGTTTTCTCATTAGGAATTTCCACAAATCCATTAAAATATACATCTAGCCCATATCAATCAATTAAGAAATAGGTATTCTATGGCAGTCACTATGTTGGAGGTTGGGGATACAAATATGATCCATGAAACAATCCTTACCCACAGGAATAGATTTTAACATTTCAACTTTAAGGATGGATAGAGATTGTGATATAATTGATCAAGAGTTATTACTGGAGTCTAAAAAAACTGGGTTTCAGTTCTGTCTAATATAACCTATCTATGTGGATCACAAGATATACTCAGCTTCTCAGTTCTCTAAGGCAATGCTCTAAGACTATGAGTTACATCTGTCAAGGTCTTCTGCTCAACCCAAAGTTCGCATATAGATGAATACAAACACTTTCTAGATTACTGAGTGAAGTTTTAAGTTATTTAATCCTCTGAAACATCTCATTTCTCTTCTTGGGGCCAGTATACCTTCTTGGCTATCTTCTTCCTCTCTTCTGAATGTTCCTGCTTGGTACCATTTTCATTCCAGGGGCACTCACTTTTTCTGCCAGCCATCTCCATCATTAACCTAACTCCCCCATTATAGTCACTTTCCATTCCATTAGAATGGGATATATGGAATGGAAAATGGCATATTGTAGAGGAATGAACATTGAATTTGGGTTCAAGTCTCAGCTCTGCCAGTTACTAGGAAAATGACCAAACCCCAGTTTCTTCAGCTGTAAAATGAGAATAATACATTACTACCCTCAAAGGGTGTTGTATGAATGTGCAGGTATATTTTAAGCTTTAAATGACCATGTGAATGTGAATTACTAATATTTCCTAAAATGAGGCTCAGTAGATTGGAATATCAGTCAGGAGTCAGGGGATAGGAGCCCTGGGTTCCAGTTCCTAGGACTAGCTTCATGACTTCAAACAAATCACTTAACTTTTCTAGACATGAGTATCCTCATCTGTAAATTGAGGGGGTTGGATGACATAAACCCTTAAAGAGTTCTATGACTCGCCTCTTTGTAAGCCTCAAAGTTGGCTTTTATCTTCTAGAACTTTAGGATACTGACATTAATTCTTCTGAACCACAAATAGCCTTTCTGCCTTTTCTTTGAGAAATGACTTCTTCCTTACTTAATCCGAGTCCCAGGACCCCACCTCCACTCTAAGGATTCCAACTCTTTGCCTTGGTCTGTGATGCTGGTAGCCTTCTTGGAATCACTACAGCAAGACTTGGGCTGTCAAGGGGTGGGGAGTGGGGGAGGAGGATTTTAATTTCTCTCCCCTCCTTCTAACCAAAATGGTAAGTTCTTCAAATCCCAGACCTCAGGCTTAGGAATCCCCTCAGTGCCAAAGTCTTCTTAGTGCCTTGATGAAAGAGGAAAACATCTTCCACATAAAAAAGGAGCTGTGCCACTGGTTCCTCTTAAAGCCTTGTAGGATAGTTAGTGGACTCAGCCAGCCCTCTTTGGGCTCTCACTGCTCTCAAGGCACAAAAACTCACGGACTGGCTGGATATCAAGGCAGAAACATACGAGATACAGACCAGATATGGCTCCTGGGAAAAGGGGAATAATGGGTCATGGGTCAGCTCTGGGGGAATGACACTAGTGAGGTGGAACAATCTTGGGAAGGAGAGAATATCTTGGGCTTCACCCCACTGCTTCACTGCTATGCCAAAGGTTCTGCCTTTCATGGCTCCTTCCTTTTCTCTTCTCCCCTTTGGTCATTCTAGATGCACAGAATGATGATGGTGGGAAGTCTAAATGAACCAGCAATTGCTACACTGCTCCTCTCTGTAGCCCTAGGGCAGAGGGGAATGCCCTTCTTGTACTGAGGCTACATCTACTCTCTTCTGATTCTGTTCTTACTGTGTCAGAGAGGACAAAACATGGGCTGGCCTTGGGGGAAAAATAGGAAGATATACAGGTGGAAGGGAAGAAAGGACGGCCCAGTGGTGCTGAATGATGAAGTGATGCTGCTCTAGGCTTCATAAAAGAAATTCCACTTGGTGATCTGTAGACTGTAAGATCTTGGAGGGAAAGGATTGGCTTCACTGGGACATGGTGATCAATCGATCATCAGCAAATGTTGAGCCCCTAAACAACGATTTCTCAGCTAGTATTAAGTGTAAAGATTTTATTGTCAAGCAAGAGAAAATGATAGAGCTTCCTAAAGAGGGAATGGGTGGTGGGTTTCATCAGAAACAAGTTTTCTGCTTCCTAGGTATGGGATGGTGAGGATTCCTTTTCACTGTGAGTTGGACAAGCTGGACTTTGAGGTCTCTTCCAATGCTTCAAGTGTGTGATTCTGTAGAAACACAGACTAGGTAGGAGTGGTCAAGGTGGCAGGACCCAGTTGGGATGATGCTGGCATCAACAACAGATGGGTTGGGGCCTGCCAGCTTCTTGACTACAAAGACCTGAGCACCTGGGAAGCAGGTCAAGACAGGACAAAGTTAACTTTCCATCTCTTTCTTCACTTTGGATCCAGAAACTGTACCTTTGGATTCTAACAGAGAATAGTCTTCTCATTTATTTAAACTGTATAGCCATACTCATTTGGGAACATGTTAAAGGAGAAAGCATAGAATAATGGAAGGAGCATTGGCTTTATAGGCAGAGGATGTGTTTTCGAGACCTTCCTCTATGACTCTATGGCTGGTTTATTACATCTGTGACCTTCCTACCTGTCCACTTTTCTGGGCCTTGGTGTCCTTATTTGTGGAATATGGGGAGCTAGCCTGATCTCTCTAAGGTCCCTTTAAGCTTTAAATTCTATCATCCTATAGGTAGGACAATAAGTAGATAGAGCATGAAGCCTTGGAATCAGAAAGACTTAAATTTAAATCTGACTTCAGATAATTTGCTATCTGTGTATCCCTAGGCAAGTCACTTTGCCTCTATTTGCCTCAGTATCAACCTCTGTAAAATGGGGATAACAAGAGCACCTATCTCCCAGGGGGTGTTGAGAGGACCAAATGAGATAATATTTGTAAAAATCACTTAGCACAGTGCCTGGCACAGTAAGTGTTCTATAAAGGTTAGTTATTATTGTTTTTATAGACTTTCCCCTCTCCCTATTTAATAACTTCTCTGAGTACCTCTCTTCTCCATCCCCTTATATATTCTACTTACTAGGCCCTGCAACCCCAGTTTCAGGGAGAATCTAATATTATTGCCTTAACTTCCAAGTTGCAAAACTTGCAGTTTCAATGGTAGAACTGCCTGTCCAACAGCAATCTCTCCAATAGGGGGTGCCAGAGACTGCACAGCTACAATAGCTGCTATCTCAGACCAATAGGAACTTAGCCACCCTACAGGGCACTTAGGAAGTCCCACCATAGTGTTGCCTAAGGCAAGGCTTGGTGGCCACCATCTCCCCCTTGGCTCTTTTTGCTAGGGGGCTGGAGGATCTCTTGGGAGTTCTTGGACCAGTGCAATCCATCTTCATGGGTCTTCCATAGACTGAACCAAGGTGGCTTTTGTTGAGGTCCTGCCCAACAAGGGGCCATCCACTGGGACACCCTAGGACTCTTCCTTGGTCAATATGGGTGGAGTATCTCAGGAAAATCTTGAGTAGTTCCTGACACTGTCCTTAGAACTGAGTTTCCTTAAGAGCAAGGGGAAAAGCTGTAATAGAGTATGTCCATTTGTTCTAGACTCTAAGATAAGACCTGACATGGAATGAATGAATGAATGAATAAACATTTATTATGCCCTTCCTAGGTGCAAAGCACTTCAGATACAAATAGATAAGCAGTACACTTTTTGACCTCAAGGAGGTCACATTGTAATAGGGAGGGCACAATGTCCAGAAGAGATTTATGCTAAAAATTAGATGAAAAGGCTCCATGGTCCTTAGGGAGCAATGGCAGTACAGACGGTAACCTAAAACCCCAGCCTTGGCTGATCCACTTTTAGAGGGCTTGGCTGTGTACCCATCTGAGGTACATTTTCTTCAAGAATAAACATCATTTCCTGATTTGGAAAATTTCCATTTCTGAGATTTGGATTAGGGTAAGAGACCAAGACAGGAAGGAATGAGAAAATGGCTCCTATGAGGATTGGTCAAAGGGCCTGGGGATATTTAGCCTTAAGAAAAGAAGTCTCAGCATAAAAGGTTTTGGTTTTTGTAGCTTCAGCCTTGGGCGCACTGCTTTCCATGTAGCTGGTGCTTAATGAATATTTGTTGAGTTGAACTGGGAAGACCTATAAGTACTGAAGGGCTACCATGTGAGTGAGAGGTTGGAAAGAGGGAGATTTAAGCTTGATGAAAGGAAAAAAAACTCCTAATAGTTAGCCAAGAGTGCAATGGGCTGTCATAGGAAGTAGTACGTTCCCTCTCACCACAGATCTTCAAGGAAGAGCTCAATTTCCACTTATTGGGAATATTGTAGATGCCTATTCAAATCCTGGTTGAACTAGATCGCCTCTGAGGTCTCTCCCAACTATGAGATTTTGTGATTATCAGGGATAAATTAGTTTAGGTGGACAAGTAAGGGGAGGGAGAGAGATGGGCATGGTGTTGGGCCCATCTTGGCGAAACAATCAGCAAATTCTACCTTTGTTAGAAGTCACCCTAGATTAACCTTGTTGTGTTCTGTAGTACATCTCTTTTTGGTCCTCCAGACTAAATCGTCAACATTTTGGATATTTCTTATAATGTGGTAGACTTGGAAGGCCATTACTAATAGTATGGATTCAGTGTTAGCAAAGGGAGCACAAGCATCCCACAGATTCTGTCCTGCCACAGTGGTGGCCCAAAAGAATCTACAGGGATTCCTTCTGGTCTAGACTAGTGACAGGAAGATATGTCCTATAACCCAGACTGGTTGAAATAAACTGAATAAACCCCAAAACAGATTTAACATGGAAGCTGTGGTTTGTAAATTTGGGGCAAAATGAACATAGGAAAAATAAATGGGAATGATTACACTCATGGTGTGGGAAGCAAACCATAATAAAAGAAGATGAGCAATAATTGCCTGGGTACAAATATAAATAAGAATGATCTAGAGGTCCCAGTGTACCCAGTGTATTCTAATATTTCAGTGCCCTTGGTCTGATTTTAAAAGTGAACAGGATCCTAATATGTCATGAATGACTGAAAAACAAAAATGCAGAATCTGAGCTTTTCTTTCCATCCTACTTAATAATGGTCAAATGTTCCAAGGACCATTTGGCTGAGGAAGGGGATAGTGAGTATTCAGGGTCAGAAAATAGAGATAGTGACATAAGTACACACAGGAAGATGCAGGGAAAAACAAAAGAAATGGAGACCAACTGCTCACAGACTACAATCGTTGGGCTGCAACAATGAACTCTGGAAGGTTCCTCCACATTTCAGCCAATAGGATCTGTTCAGAATGGGTTAGATAAAGCCCTGCCAAAAGGCAGGGAGTAGGAAGAGAAGATTTCTAGAACTCTCTGCCCTGCAACTTGGTGGGAGGTTTCCCCTCTCTCAAACCTCCTGCCCCACGCCCCACATCAGGCTCTGGGTACCTTGTTGACTTGGACATCTTGCTATGGGCAGGTTGTGTAATGTCACAGTGACCCAGGGCTGATTATCTCTCTGTCCATTCCCTCCCTTACATTCAAGGATGGGAGACTCACTTGTGTGGTCCCCTCAGGCTGGGACATATCTGTCCATTTGGGGAGTTGGGAGAATGTTTTTAGGGGAACCGAGAAGGGACCGGCTTCCTCCTTTTTTCCTTGCCTTGCTCTTAGCAACCCAAATCTGATTCTATTAGTCAGCCTCCTCCTTCTCTTCCTCAATTCCACTTTACCGTTTGTCGGCTGCTCTCTTCTCTAATCTCAGCCAGGGTCATATTTCTACATCCTGTCCCTCCTCCTCCCTTGCTAAGCCCTCACCACCTTCGGGAACATCTGATGACCATTATGCTGAGCAAAGCGCTCGCCTCACCCACCCGTGAGTGCTGCCCTCGTCTCTTCTGAATGGAGAAGGGTCCTTGGGGAAGGGACCTCAGAGCCTCTTCCATTCCTTGGCCCATGCCCTGGCTGGGTGCATCAAGGACCAGCAGCTGAGGCTTGATTTATAAATACTTGTGAAAAGTGGGAGAGAGCTCCGAGCAGGAGGAACAGCACATGGCTGTCCAAATCCTCTCTCCATAAGACAAGGCAGGGCTTGATCAGTCTGGGAAGGTTGTAGAGGAAATAACAGAAAATCTCCACTTTGGGATGGTGCCACCAGTGTTCTACAAGACACATACATGGATTATTTTTCTGTTTTCCTGTCTGTCTGTTTCCAATGGCAGGTCTACATCTTTTGAATTTTCCTAGGGAAAAAAAAAACAAAATCTGAAAACTGGCCCCGAGATGGGTAACTTGGAGGTCAATGCATCGGCACATTGGACTGGGCCCATAGGCGGGTAAGATACAAGGAGACTCAGGCCTTGTTCTCAAGGAATGCATTAGTGTGGGGAAAATGACACAACAAGGGTCTCAACCGGGTATGATATCTGTAAGAAGAGTCTTTTCTTACAATAGGTAGGTTAGGGAGTCGGGACTAACTCATGAGAAATGGAGGAAAAACAAGGCACCATTAGGATCAAATGCTGAGCTTGGTAGGAAAGCTTGTAAGGGCTACAAGAGCTCAGAAAAGGGCGAGCTTGCCCAAGAGGCACGGTGGCTAGCTAGATAAAGCTTTGGGAGGAGGGGAGGGGACTTACTCCAACACAAAAGGGTGTTTGGTCAAATCCACAAGGAACTGAACATGAATAATCCGGAAGATGCCTTGGCCCTGACGCAAGATCCCTGAGTAAGGGCAATAGACGCAGAGATTCACAGTCAGGCATTTACCTTCCTTGACCTTAATAGCAGAAACGGGATAACACTTGAACTTCTGGAGCTTCATTTAATCCTATCGGTAACCCTGTTTTCTTCATAGTCACAGATAACAGAGATCTATTTGTACTGGGAGAAAGATCTTTTTTTTCCTTTTCTAAATGTCAGAGGCAGGGCAGAGAAAAGAAGGGGGCTTTGGAGAGGTCTCCATAAATGAGTGGGAAAAATGACTGAAAAGCAATGGAGAGGAAAGAGGATTTTAACAGTAGCTTTAGGTTGGGAGATGGAAAAAAAAGTCAGTAATACTTTGACCCCTCTTCTCCTATCCCCTGAGCATTCGGTCACATCTCAGGGTCAGTCTTAAGAGTTATTTTATTGTTGTTATGACTGAGGAAAAGATGTTGGCTCAGGAAACCCAGAGATGCAAAGAACAGACCAAAGTGGTGACACCCCTGGGTTCCACCATCTCCCCCAAACTCTCCCACCTCTCCCTTGATCATAAACTGTCCAGCCCTGGTAATGCTCCAGGAATGCCTTAGTGTTCATGGCATCCTTCAAAAGGTGGAAGAACTAATCAGGGGAAATTATCACTAAACTCAGAGGAACTTGCTACAGGAGTAAAAATGATGGGAACCTTGGGGGTAAATGACCACTCTATCCTTAAGCTTGTGAAAGAGGAATGATAGCTTGGGCCTGCTCTGACATGCACTCTCGTTTTGGTGGAAGCAAATTTTAAATAGTTCAGAGGAAATATTGGGGGTATTAGGGAGAGAAATAATTCAAGGGAAGTCACTCTAATGGGATGGGGGGCCCTGAAGAATAAAATTCTCAAGATGCAAAAAGAAGCAGTTCTAAAGAGGAGAGAAAATAGGATTTGTCTGAAGAGATCAATGTGGATGCACAGGGAATTCAATAATCAACTAAGATTTTAAAAAGAAATCTTTTAAAGTGGAAACGACTGGAGCAAAGCAAGGTGATGGAAGATAAGAAGCACGTTCTATTCCTATAAAAAGTGTCCAGAATGCAAACCAAGGTTCAAAAGGGAAGTTAAGGACAACAAAAAGAATGGTGGTGGGTTGTTTTTTTTTTAAAGAAATAAATGGAGAAGAATAGGAGGATCAGATTGATGCTTGAGGCAGATGGGATAATGACAATTAACAATAGAGGGGAGGAGCTGCTCAATTTTCATTTTATTTCTTTTTTTCTTGAAAGTAAAAAAAGCCTTTTCCATGAAAAATAATATAATAAAGATGACTGATAGAGGGTTAGTTGTAGAGCACCCAATTACCTTTGATGAATTCAAGTCTCCTGGCCCAGATGAACTAAGTCCCTGTCCTGAAAGAACTGGCAGGTAGAAAAGCTAAGCCACTGCCAGTGATACTTTAAAAAATCATGGAAAATGGGAAAGGCTGGAAAAAGACAACTATTTCAATTTTTTTAAAAAAAGAAAGCAAACAGAGTCTATAGATTATAGGTTAGTGTGGGTTCCTGGAAAAATTCTAGAATGAATTAATAAAGAGATAGTTGAGAACATGTAAAAAGGGGAAATGGTTTTTAGAAAGAAGTAGCATCAAGAGCAGCTTGATGGGGGCCAGTTAGGTGATATGCTGAACCTGGAGACAGGAAAATTCATTTTCCTGTGTTCAAATCTAGCTTCAGGTACTCCCTAGTTGTGTGACCTTAGGCAAGTCACTTAATTGTTTGCCTCAGTCCCTCTTCTGTAAAATGAGGTGGAGAAGGAAATGGCAAACCACTCCAATATCTTTGCCAAGAAAACCCCAAATGAGGTCATAAAGAGTTGGACACAGCTGAAAAATAACTGAAAAGGAATCAAACATCATTTGGAGGTCTCCAAAGTAATTTCTTTTTTTTTTTATTTTGTAGTCAATAAACATTTATTAAGCACCTACTATGTGTTAAGCACTGAACTAAGTGATGGGGATATAAGATTATTGAACTAGTAGGCACGGACAATGCTGTGGATCTGGAGTCTTCCTGCAAGCCTAATACGAGTCATCAGAATGCTGTGGCAACCAAGAATGCCACACAATGTTAGTCTGAACTAAGTGGGGGAAGAACTTCCAAGATTTGGGAAGGGATGGTCCCACTCTCCTTTCCCCTCCTCTGACCACAATGGAGAATCAGTTGTGGGCATCATGGTTTAGAGTGGACATTGATTAGCTAGAGAATGTCCAGAAGAGGGTAGCTAGAATGGTGAAGCAGCCTTGAGTCATTGTCATTTGAGGATCCATGGAAGAAATTGGGTATGATTTACTCGAAGAAGAGGAGACTCCAAGTGGATATGACTGCTGCCTAAGGATCTGAAGGGCTAACATGCTGAAGAGAGATTAGACTAGCTCCATTTGTCTCAGGGAGCAAAAGCAGAAGCAAAGGATATGAATTACAAAGAATCAGGGGAAAAGCTTCCTAACAAAGAAAGGTATCTCAAAATGGGATGGGCTATCTCAAGAGATGTTTCACTTTCTTGGACATCTCCTTGTAGAAGCTGGACTGCTTCTGGTAGGTTATGCTATTATAAGGACAGTTCTTTTCCATGTGTGGGTTGGACTAGATAGTTTCTGAGGTCTATCTCAACTCCCAAATTCTGTAATAAATTGGGTCCTCATTGAAATAAATAATTTCATTTTATTCTTCTTACTGCTCAAAGAGGTTTTTCTAAACCTTCTCTCTCTTCTCTTCTCTTCTCTTCTCTTCTCTTCTCTTCTCTTCTCTTCTCTTCTCTTCTCTTCTCTTCTCTTCTCTTCTCTTCTCTTCTTCTCTTCTCTAGCTTTCTGCACCTGTCTCACCATGTCAGTTCAGTACCTTGTCTTACATTTTACTGAGAAAATCAAAGCAATTGGCCTCTTCTGTTTTTCCCTACATTTCAAAAGCCCTTGACACCATCTACCATTCTTTTTTCATTTACGGTTAAAGAGTTGGACCTTCTCACCAAGACTGACTTCTCTCTATATACTCTGGACCTCATCTTCTCCTCTCTGCTCCAGTTGACTGGCCCCACAATCAGCTCTCCTCTCTAATCTTCAATTTCCCCTCATCTATTGATTCCTTTCCTACTACCTCTAAACACTATCAAATCTCTCTCATCCTAAAGAACAAAGAAAGAGCATCAATCCACAAGCTACTGTACTATATCTCTCCTTCCTCAGTTAAACTCCTAGAAAAAGCTGCCTGTTCTTATTGCTTCCACTTTCTGGACTCCTCTCACTTATTTCTCAAACTTATTTTTCATTTTTCAATCAGGCTTTCCACCACCACATTCAACTGAGGATGCTCTTTCCAGTGTCACCACTGACTTTTTTTAATTGTTGAATCTGATGGGCTTTTCTCAGTCCTTATCCTTCCTGACATCTTGGCAGCATCTGACAGCACTGACTCCTCTACTTCTGTACACTTGTCCATGGGTTTTTTTCTTAATATCTCACCCCTCCCCCCCTCAACCTACCTTTCCAGTTTGGGATGCATTCCTGCCCTTCCTTTACTCTATGGCCCAGCCAAACCGGTTTCCATAGAGTTTCTCTCTCACACACATATAACCCTCAATGACTCAATTCTGTGCATGTGCATAGGGTGACCCCCATGCTTTCAGTGTGCTTCCCTCCTCATCTCTGTCTCTTAGACTCTCTGGTTTCCTTCAAGACTCATCTTAAGCACTGCCTCCTACCTGGAGCCTTTCCTGGTCCCTCCCAGCACCTACCACCCTCCTCTCCAAACTATTTCATATGGATTTTGTATAGGGCAGGTCCCCAAAGTATTGGTGCATCCATAAGCTTTTTAAAGACTAAAAAAGCTTTATAATTCTCAATACAGTCACCTGGGATTATCGTTCTCTGCTAGTAGAATGTGAGCCTCCTTAGGGCGGGGATGATTTTATTTTATTTTCTGTTTTTCATTTTTATTGTCATGTAAAACACATTTCCATGTTGGTCACTGTTATAAGAGCATGCATCCTCATGCAGAACCCAAACCCCCAAATAGAACCATAAATACACTGATGTGAAAGACGACTCCAACAGTTCTTCCTCTGGAGATGGAGAGCATTCCCCATCATAAGTCTTTCAGAATTGTCCCAGATCAATGCACTGCTGAGAATAGCCAAGTTTTCACAGATAAGAAGGTTTTATTTTTGCCTCTGAATCCCTAGAGCCTGGTCCATAAAAGCACTTAGTAAACAGTTATCCATAACAATCATGCTGTTGTCTCAGGATTCTTCTGGGTGGGTTAAACTCACAACACAACCATCTGTGTAAGACTCATCTTGCCTGCTAGGGGTTTATGTTGTCTCTTTTGAGTTCCACTGGGAGGTCTGATGTTTAGCCAAATACAAATCAGTCAGTTGGTCAATCAACAAATGTTTGATAAATACCTACTATGTGCCAGGGTAGCTAGATGGTTCAGTGGTAGATCTGAGTTCAAATCTGACCTCAGACATTTACTACCTCTGTGACCCTAGGCAAGTCACTTCACTCTGCTTCAGTTTCTTCATCTGTAAAATGAGCTGGAGAAGGAAATGACAAACTACTCCAGTATCCTTGCCAAGAAAACCCCAAAATGGGTCACAAAGAGTGGGACATGATTGAAAAATGACTAAACAACAACATGTCAGGCTGAGGATAGAAAGAGAGGTATGTCAGTCCCTGCTCTCAAGGAGGTCACAGTCTCATGGAAGAGACAACACGTAAACTGTAATACACAAACTACACATATAAGTATATGGAGATAACCAACAAAAAAAATGGTGTCTTCTAGCACTCAAGGAGATCACGAAAGGCTTCTTGTAGGAGGTGGAATTTTAGCTGGGACTTGAAGGAAACCAGGGAAGGAGGCTGGGAGGCAGAGATGGGGAGGGAGAGAATTCCAGGCATGTGGGACACCCAGGGAAAATGGCCAGAGGTGGAAGTTTCCTGTGTGAGAAAGAGTGGTGAGGAGGCCAGTGTTACTCGATGGCCAAGTGCATGATGGAGAAGGGGATGATGAGGAGAAGTCTGGTATAAGAAAACTGGAAAGGCTGAGGGTCATGTTATAAAGAGCTCTAATTGCCAGAGGAATTTACATCTGATTCTGGAGGTGATGGAGAACCATCATTGTTTACTGAATGGGAGAGATGACACAATCAGAGCTGAGCTCTAGCAATAAAGATAACCAAAAGAGAAAGAATAGCTTCCATTCCTGTAGAGCAAGGATCTGCCATGTTGTCACTGATACCCACTCACCTACTTTGGGTTCTTTTCTTTTCCTCCATCTCTTCCTCTGCCCTCCCCAATTCTGAAGGTACTTTATCAAAAGTTCCTGTCTTCTGTGGTTCCTCCCTTCTCTTTCTATAGCCTAGATCTAGAACTGGGAGCTAGAATCGTAGTTGTCATCTTATCTATAGGTTCTTCACCTGGGGTCCATGAACTTGGGTTTTATTTTTTAGTTGATAACCACTTCAGTTGGCTTCCTTTGCAATGCTATGTATTTTATATTACGGGTTTAAAAATATTATTCTGAGAAGGTCTCCAAAGGCATCACCAGACTGCCTAAGGGGTCTATGACATATGAAAGATGAAAAATTCCACTCATTTTGCAGATGAAGAAACTGAGGACAAGAGAGGTGAAAAGATTTATTCAGTCACACAATTAGTGGTATTTCAAGGCCCAGAAATGCTATTCTGTGAATCTTTCTTTCCTTCTTTCCCCTGTAGCTGGCATGAGTCCTCTTATTACAGGGTGCCTATTATTCACTCCCAAGGTAAAAACAGCCTCAGAGAGTCAACAAGCTTAGATTTTCTAATGGAATACCAGCTTTTAAAAATCAAGGGGATGGGGAAATACTTTTTGGGAGAGACCTCAAAGAAATTAACAGAAAGATAAATAAAAATCCTGACAACAAAGACTCTCTAAGCACAAGAGCATGCTGAGCCACAGGCACAATATTCTCCACTTTTTGCCTTGACAGATGAAAAAACAATCATGGACTGTTGTAGTTGGTGCCTGACAGAAAGACAAGATCCTATCTACTTGGCACATAGCTATTTGGGGGAAACCGAACAAGAATGGAATTTGCTCAGCTTCAGATAGTTTGGTTTCCCGGAGTAGCAATGAAGTGAAGGGTTTCTATACTACCTTCAATGGTGGAGTTACAGAAGTAGGCAGGGCTAATAGTCGAGGACAGGGTGGGAGGAAATTGTTCTTTTGGCCCAAGGATCTTATAGGATAGTATATTTTTGTTGCTGTTAGCCATGGCAAGATATAGTAGAGAGAACACTAGATTTAGGCTCAGAACATGTGGATTCAGATTCTAACTCTTAAGATTCACTAGCTATATGACCTTGTGACCAATCACCTAATCTTTCAGAGTCTAAATTCCTTCATTTGTAAATTGGTAAAATAATTTAGTCGTTGGATTAAATAATCCCTACGTTTTTTTCCAGCTTTAAATTTTGTGATTATGTAAATATTCTGGCACCTGAATTTAAATTGGCAACTATGCAAGTCTTATTTGATACAGATCAGGCCTTATAACCAGTCCCTTTGGGTTCTTCTCTTTGAGTCCTTCAAATTTCAATCCCAGGGATTGGCACTCAAGAGCACCTAGCAGCTAACAATCAGGGTGAAAACTGGAGATAGAGGGAACTCTACTAAACCTCAGACAACTGACCAATAGGGAGGGGGCCATTTCAAGACCTAGCTACTGGGCCAGTCTCCAGTCCTCACTCTATTCAGGGGAGCGACAGCTGTTGGATTTTGTCACTGCTGTGTATAAGCAACTGACCCAAAGCCTGTTCCAAATAAATCAAACACACAAAAATAGCACTCCAGAGGCTTAGGGGCCCATCAGGGGTCATCTACTCATCATCATGCCTCTGTTACTCAGTTGAGAAAGGCTCTCACTCTTAGTCCTCAGTCTGTTTTCCCACAGAATCCAAGACCCAAATGCACCCGCAAATGGTATCAAGAAACAGGTGTGGATGGGCCCTAGCTTGGTGCTGGTGTGACAGGCTATACTATAGTACATTCCATTTTCTCTTTAAGGTGAACACCTGTCCCTGAATTCTTCCAACCCAAGTCACCTTACTTCTATGCCTTGCAGCCACAGCAAAGAGATGATAATAGAACTACTTATAGGACAAGTGGCTCTGAATTCCTGGAAGTGAAAGTAGAGAAGATTCTAAGAATCTAAGCATAAACACTGGAGGGAAGAAGAGGATGAGTATGCTTAAAAGTCACAGAAATGGTGGAGAAAAGAACTAAAGCTCAGGAAGATAGAACTCTACCTACATTTCTCCAAAACGATTTGTCTAGTTGGAGTAAAGGAGTCAGGAGAAACACAGGGAGTTTAATGTATTCCATTCATTATATAATTACGTATTGGGTGTTAAGTCAAAGTTGTCTCTTTCCAAAAGTGCTTTCATTTTAAAAGAGGAGAATGGTTAAATCAAAGGAATGCCTCTTGTGAGAGTTTATTTTTCATATACTGTATTAATTCCTATATGAGGAAGAATTATTGTATAATCCTGTGTCCAGGATTTGGGGCAGAGATTCCATCTAGTCCTCTGCTTTTTTCATTTTCTTTCTCCTTGGGAATCCCAATGTCTTCCTTTTTAATAGAATTTGGATAATAATTGAAGAGGACAAGGGTTTTTTCCCCCGTATATGTGTTCCTCTTGATGTAGGTATGGGTAGGGGTGGATAAGTTGGTGAACCAATTCTTAATTAGCTACCACCAATTAAAAATATCTTAGAATGGTCAAGGGATGGACTTAATAATGAGCTTCCAAAAATCTATTTATTAAGCTGCCTGAGCCAGCTCAGGTCATCCCTGGTAGCAAGAGAGCCATGGAGACATATTATCAGTTATGATGCTAGCCTAACCAATAAACCTGATCTAATCAATACACTGATATTCTTACCCCAAAATCAATCTCTTGAGATAATTTTAATCATAACAATCTCCACTGATAAAATAGACACCATGACAATCTAATTTGGTAAATATTTTCAGGTAGGTACCTTCCCTGGATCTACTAAATCATACACAATTTTAATTGTCTGTGCTGTCTACAGGCAGGTAGGTTCTAGCTGTCCATCCCCTGAGGTGGGTTGGCATCCTTGAGAGAGAAGATGGAACAGAGGAGGAAATGCTCAATAAGGACTCAGGGGCCTGGGTCTACCATTCAGTAATTGGGTGAACTCAGGTAAGTTATGTAACTTTTATAAGTTTCCATTTCCTCCTGTAAACTGGTGGAAATAACATCTGGTTTATTTGCCCCACAGAGCTTCTAGAAGGACCAAATGATGGAATATGAAAATACTTTGTAAGCAAATAGTCAAAGTTCTAGATAGAGGCCATGCTCTGTCATCGTTGTCATCCTCATCCTCATCATCATCCATCTTCTTCCTCCTCTTCTTTTCATTTAAGGAGGGAAAAATGGAGAGAGAATGTGAGGATTTGCAAGGAAAGTCACAGTTTACCATCACCTAATGGGATGAGCACCAATTTCAGAGGGAACAAGTCCCTGGCTGGGTCTCTCCAATGCCCAGATCTTGTTTCTTGTTAAGATATTTCAGTGAGCAAGCAGGTGAATAAAGTGCTATGTTGTTATCAAAGTGTAGAGAATTCCTTCCTATTCTCCTTCCCAATTGATACGAATGTCATTGAACTTCCTGGCCCAACCTGAAGGCAGAGGTCACTTGCCCCTCAAAGGTTACCGTTCAACTTATCCATCATTTAGCCATGAGGAAGCTGCACACTGAATCAGTTAAATTTCTTCCATGACTGCCTTCCTAGGCTTCTGTTTCAGCTTTTTGCATTAGTGACTAGGTCAATTCTGCTCCAGCCACTAATGGCAGAGGTACTTCTCTGCTCTCCCTGCCCATTTGCCAGGGGCACGAGGGCCTCTGAGGACCACCCAGGACAACCTGATAGAGAGATCTCACCCTTTCTGTGTGACAAGCAAGAATCAACAACATGGCAGAGGCCCAACATCTCTGGGACAGAAAAAAAGGGAGGACCAGGGAATTAAAAATAAACTATCTTCCCTTTTCCCCCACAAGGTGGAAGTTTGATGATGATGATGAAACATTTATGTTAATACTTTAAGGATTGCAAAGCACTTTAAAATATCATCTCATGTTATATAACAACTTTGTATGGTTAGTATATCCATTTTATAAATAAGGAAACTAAGTAGCACCAACTTTCAGTTATCTAGGAGATAGTCACCTATTTGTGCATTATACAGAATCACCACTTTCTTTCCTAATTTCTCTTACTTTTTAAAAAATTCCTATTTTACTCATTAGGGCTCCAGTCCATTAGACAGAGAAGCCAGGGTTCAAACAAGAAGAAAAACTTCCACTGATTTTACACGTATGATGGATAGGAGAAGCCAAAATAAAATGGTTAAATTAGCGTTCTGAAATTATCTTTAAGGTTCAATTATTCATGCTAATTGCCAACGGTAATCACTGGCCAGAAGAGAAACATGAAACTGCCAAGAAAATCAATCAATATCTTCTTGATTAGGCTTCTATCTTAATAAAACAAACAAACCCAAACCAAAACCTTTTCTCTACAAAGTTTAAATGAAGCCAAAATCGAAGGAAGAGAGGGCTATACCTGTTGTCTGGCAGGTATTTTCTTGTGACAGGGCAGCCTGGACTACTTCAGCCGCTGTATTTCGAACTGTTTGTTCCTCACTCTGCAGAAGGATGAAGACACATTTCCAGAGTGTGAGTGTGTCTGGAAGCCCTAAGAACACAAGAAGGAGATAAGTTTTTAGAGCTGTTATTTATTGTAACGAAACCACAACCAGGTACTTATTCTGGCTCCTCTTTTTCTGCATCTCAAAGAGTTTTGGCCAAGAAACGCAGGAGAGACCTCCGGGGTAGGAGGTCTAGCAATGCTAGTTTGGGGAAAGACAGACCTCTAGCAGACAGGGACCTCCAACAGAGACTGGGTTCTTGATGAACTGGCAGCCCCTTGCTGCCCTGTCCTAATGACTATCTAGGCAGGTAAGGCTGAAACTGGGGGCACAGGGTATCCCAGATAATTCGCCATCGACAAATTGTAAGAGCTCACAAATGAGGGCTTCTTAGGGAAGCAATTCCAAAGACTAAAACTCTATGAAATCCTAGAAGTGACACTGCTATAAAGATTAGGCTGAATTAAAGAAACCATGGAGATCCAAAGAATCATGGCTGAATCTACAGAGTCTCTGTCACATTTTCAGTCCTGTTTGGCTGCCTTTGTGCCTGGCTTTGTCATGGAAACTGGCATAATAAAATCTTCAAAAGAGAAGTAGCATTACTATAATGATTTAGGGAAACTCCCAACTTTACATAAGAATGTTCCCTACAGAATTACTAATAGGTGGTCATTCTACCTCAACCTGGACACAGACTATATGCTTTTTTTTTTTATCTTACTTTCTGCCTCAGAAGCCATACTAAGTATCAGTTCTAGGTCCTTCCAACTCCAAGCCTGATTCTCCATCTACTGAGCTACCTAGCTGTCCCTCAGACCATACATTTTTAGAGGGAAGTAACTTATGGATCATATAGTCCAACTTCCTCAATATGTTTAAGGGGAGACCAAGGTTCAGAGATTTCTCAAGGTTATAAGACCTAGGTAATAAAAGAAATGGGCCAGGAACCCAGGTCTCTGGACTTAGACCAATACCTTTTTAATTATATCATATTTTAGCTCATCGGCAGCCCATTTCCTTTTTTGGATAATTCTAATCATTAGAATGGATAACTCAAATATACATTATGACTATATTTGCCTCTGAATTTTTTTGTAGTTTTAGCAGAAAAAAATCATTTTAAAAAAGTAACATCCATATTCTCCATTTGCCCAAGGCAGTACTGTAATACTTCCCTGCCCAAAGATTAAGGACAACATATGGAAATGGATCCAGTGAATTAATCTTAAAGTCCCTGGGAAATTTCAGTCTGGGCATTCCTTGCAGCAGTGTGGCCTAGGAAAAGCTGAGGAAGAAGGAACTTTATGGGAAGTGAATCAACTATTTTATTTTAGAGACAGGGTTAAACATCATAGCTATAAAACTCTCAATTCTGGAGACAGTCTGAGCATTTACCTTGTGGAGATTAGGTCCATTCAGAGATCCTATTGTCATCTATACAATATTTAAGAGCATCTCATCCTAGATTCTGAGAACATCTCTTTTGTCCATACCTGATCGGTCTCTTCATTGTCCAATGCATAAGTCATTTCCATCTCTTACTCAGTGCTCTTTCTCATACTATTTTTTTTTAAACCTTAACCTTCCATCTTGGAATCAACACTGTGTCTTGGTTCCAAGGCAGAAGAGTGGTAAGGGCGAGGCAATGGAGGTTAAGTGACTTGCCCAGGGTCACACAGCTGGGAAGTGTCTGAGGCCAGATTTGAACCCAGGACCTCCTGTCTCTAGGCCTGGCTCTCAATCCACTGAGCCACCCAGCTGCCCCCTCTCATACTATTTTTTTTTAAACCCTTACCTTCCATCTTAGAATCAATACTGGGTATTGGCTCCAAGGCAGAAGAATGGTAAGGGCTAGGCAATGGGGGTCAAGTGACTTGCCCAGGGTCACACAGCTGGGAACTCTCATACTATTTTAATCACATGAAATACTACCCTTTCTCTCCATCCACATCCATCCTTTAAGTTCCTGATGGAGTCCATTCCATGATTCCTCCTCTAATGATGGCAATTCACACTGATCAATGTCTGAACTTCAAAGACATTTCTAGAGTGAAGCACAGCCTAACATTTAATTGTTCATACTCCTTTTTTGTTCTCTAATGGTTCATCATGCACTAGTCTTATCTACCTGGTAAAACTGCAAGCTCATTGATGGGTTCATCAAGGACGATGTCATACTTTATCTTCCACTCAAGAGGCACATAGCATGTACTTAATAAATAAGTGTTGGTTGATTTGGTTGAATCAGGTAAAAAGAATCATGAAAAAATAAGAGGAGAAACACAGCAGGGGCAGGAGTGAAACTTAAAGAGTCCTGCACTTCCTTCCCATCTCCACTGATGTTTTGCTAATTTATCATCATTTATAGGTATCAGTTTTTCCGTACATCAATTGTGTGATGTTTTCCTAGTGATTGACTTATACATCTCTCCTAAGCACTAGATTTCTAGTTTTATTCATGAGGATTCCAGCCAATGGTGGAGGTCACAGCCCATCCATATCTTCTCGTCCTCGTGACCCTGGCCTATACCTCCTTCACAGGGGGGTGCACTCAACATTCTGGGAATCCTTCTCTGGATCTCCTGACATCATATGGGCACAAATGAGGGACAAGGCTATGTTTTAGGATTGAAAGATCCTTTCCTGGTCACCACTCCACTAGATGTGTTGTCTCTCCCTATTATATCTAAATTCTTTGAGGACAAGAATGGTTTCACTTTTGTATATGTACCCCTAGTGACTAAGTAGTTCAATATTTTCCACACAGTTAAATCCTTTTTCATTATTTAATTCATGTGTCTTCAATACTGGCCTATGTGTACATATCAAGGGCCCCTCCATTACCCTTTACCATTTTAATTCTTTGGAGTATAGAGTATTTCATGATTCACAGATGTACAACATCACCAGAAGAATACTGGTACTAAAAAGATGGGCCTTTGTTTCAAGGAGAAGGTTGGGAGGCACAGAGGTGTCAAGTATTACTCAATTTCCCAAATAAAATCCTATTAAATTCTAGGTCCACTTATTGTATATCTGTAGCCTCTGTCCAAGATTTATGCAATGATGGACCAGCTCTATGGGATGTCCATCCCATTGCATATCATAGACTGGACACTTGTATTTTTTATCCGTTTGGTTTTTCTTAGGTGGATATTAGGCCACATAGGGCAATCAGTCAACAGGGAAAAAAAAAAAACCTATTCCTTATAGACTGTGAGATCCTATTTGTGGATGACATGGTGCTGATAGAAATTTCCAGAACACTGTAGAGATTATAGATTTGTTCCATTTTATTTTGCCTTTTACTTGTTTGTGCTATTAAATTGGATCTCTACTCAATTTTGAGTTTCTTGTGGTAGGAAATGTATATCTTAGTCCATCTTTGTGTCCTTGAATAATAGTTGTATATAACAGGTACTTAATGCAGGTTTGAATTAAGTGAATAAATGAATGGATTCTCCATCTCCTGTGGCTTGTATATGGCAAGAATTTAAGGTAAATTTGACATGAATGAATAGATTTATGGATTCCCCATCTCTTAATCTCCAGATGAGGGGGGAGGCAGGAGGTGAATTAGGGAAAGAGAAGCCATTTAGATAACAATCTTCACAGTAACTCTCAGACAGGAAGTCCTGTTTTATTAATCTATTTTTTGTCTTGTTAGTTGTGTTATTGTTGTTCCTTTCTGTTTTAACATCTCTATTACATCCCAATGACTATTTCTAACCAAGTGAAGCTTCCCTTGTAATGGTTAAGTACAGTTAAGCAAGACAAATCAGCATAATGACCGTGGCAGAACATTTATGCTTCATTCTATATCTATGTGTAGCCCATCACTTCTCTTCTGAGAGAAAGGAAGCCTTCCCCATCACCAGTCCCCTAAAGTAGTAGAGCGAAACTCAAACAGAAAGGAATCCTCCCAGGCTATATATAGTGTTTTTAGAATACCATGATCCAACATTATTTTTGTTGCACTGTATTTTTATTTACTAACCATTTCCAAAAACATTTTAATATGGTTCTGAGCACTGGGGAGTTTTATGCCCAGTCTGACATCTCTGCTCTAAAAATCATGCCCTTTACCTCACTCATTCAAGATTTTTACCTTGGTTGGGAGGAGAAAAGAGATGAATTCTAGGGTGCACCCAATAATATCTAGGGAAGAGTATGTATGAAAATCAGTCCTTCTTGAGGATATTTCTCCCAGTGAGATAGGTTGCTGACCCAAATGTATCCCTTGTAGAAGTTTTGCCAGAAGCAGGTCTTTATATCTAGCATTGAGTTTGAAAGTGCTAACCAGTCATAAAATAGAAGCTTTGGAAGGCAATGAGATGAAGGAGGAAGGATGCTGGATTTGAGATTGGAAGACCATTCAAATCTCAGCTCTGCCCCTGTGTCCATGTGCATCAATGAACCTCCTCATCTGTAAGATGATAGGGTTGGATTAGAATGCCTCTATAGTCTCTTTCAGCTCTTAAATCTATGATCTCATGATCCCACTCTAGTCTAGTTCCATACAGAGACGGCAGATGTTTTCCTGATTTTCAAGTAATTGTGGCCATATTTATTTCAAAAAGAGTTGAGGTATCTCTTTCCCCCCAAGTTCCTTTCCTTTATGGTCACCTTTAAATCACATGCTTTTAGGTAATTTGTTAAGGACATGGTACTTAACCCTCAAGGTACTCACCAAGAATCAAACGTTGATTGGTCAGGAAAAACGGTGTAACACTGACAAGAACTTCTGCAGCTGCCAGTCTGGTCTCCGCCTGTAGCTCGCCTCTACAGCAATAGGACACTAACTGTACCCACTGCCGCAGCTCCATTTCTATCAAAGGTAAGCCCTGAAAGCACAAAAGACATAGGCAGGAATATAATCGGTAGAGCTCAGGGCTAAGACGGATACATCTGCTCTGGTAGCGTTTCCCATAGTGGGGAGGGGGGTGTCCTTGGGACCAGATGCTAGCCAGAAATAAATAAACTCAAAGAAAATCCATTCTGGAACAGGTGTCAATTCTTCAGTAAGGAACCCAATTCCATCATTCTCAGAGAGCAACTGTCTTGGTCTTCTAGGAGGGCACAGTGGTTACCATAACATCCCTGCTGTGAAGTTAAGATTGTAAACAAAGGCCTCTTTTGTTCTAACCTTCAGGAGGGGAGTTTGTGGAATTAGGTATACTTTTATTTTTTCATACCCTTCCAATCTAGAAAAAACCTTCAGTCTCTATAAAGGACTGAAATACCAATATGAAGCCTTGAAGTCAGAAAGATGTACGTTTAAAAGGAAAAGGATCTCTCTGTACAAAGATGTCTAAAGCAGTTCTTTTTTGTAGTTGCAAAGAATTGGAAATAGAGGGGATGTTCATCAATTGGGGAATGGCTGAACAAATTATGGAATGCGTTGGTGATGAAACACTATTGTGCTACAGGAAATGATAAGCAGGATGGTTTCATAAAAACTTGGGAAGATTTATATGAACTGATGTGAAGTGAAGTGAGCAGAGCCAGGAGAACACTACATACAGTAATATTGTAATGATGATCATCTGTGCAAGATCTAGCTACTCTGATCAATACAAAGATGCAGCACAATTCCAAAAGACCCTGATGAAAAATGCTATCCACTCTTCAGTGATAGGACCAAAAACAAGAAGCAGGGCAAGCCTTACCTCCTTATGTAGCTCTACGTGGTAGGTAACCAATTTGGAGGCAAGTTTCAGAGCTTCACATTGAATTTTGTTCCTGGGGGAGAAAAGGTGGGGGAGAACACAAGATTAAAATGAAACACGATTCTTTATTCAAAATAAAATGATTGTTCATAAACAGAGATGTCTAGTTAAGTATTTTTTTTGTCTTGATCAATGATTTCACTAGTATAGGAAACTCCCAATAAAGAAACTTCTCCAAATGCAGATTGGCAACTGTTCTGCTTGGTACATAATCGGTGCTTAATCCATGTATGTTGACCTATTGACTAAAACTTATATAATCTTGGAGAACTGTCTTGAGCACTGAAGGCTAAGTGACTTGCCTGAAGTCATACAGCCAATACATATTAAAAGGCAGAGTTTAAACCCAGGACTGGCTCTCTATTCACTGAGACCAAAGTCTGATCTCTGTTCACTATACCACTCTGCCTCTTAGATGATCAGCATTCAGCAAATAAAACAGTCCTCCTCCTACTTAATAATAATAAAGGCAAGCATTTACATAGCACTTTAAAGTTCATAAATTGCTTTAGATATAATATCTCATTTTATCCTCACAACAACTCTGGGAGGCAGATGTTACATTACTCCCATTTCACAGATGAGGAAACTGGAGCAGGCAGAGGCTAAATGACTTGCTTAGGGTCACTTAACTAGTAAGGATCTGAGGTGGCATTTGCACCCAGGTCTTCCTGACTCCAAGCCCCCAATGCTCTCTCCACTGAATTACCTACCTTCCCCAAGTTGGTATTAGAAAGATATTGAGAGACAGAGAGATAGAGACAATGAGAGACATAGACAGAGAGAAAAATGGATAGACAGAGACAGCTGACAGACAAGGGAGAGAGACTAAGACTGAAATTTCAGGCAGCAGCAGTTAGGCAACCAGACCTTTCATTGGAAGCATTTGCAACACCCATTGTCCAGGTCAAGAAATCCTTTGGGGTCTGGTGGATACAACATTCAATCAAAGGAAGCCACTTGCTGATATCCATGCAATGGAGAATTTTTAAAACCTAAAAATATTAATTAGAAGCAAAATGCATAAAAGAAGAAGTAATTATTTGGTGTGGAAAGGAGTGACTAGAAGACTGAGTTCCTAGATAATAATATCTTGCATTGATATATTTTTAAAATGATATGGTGCTTATGTCTCATTTTAAGATCACTACCCTTCCTTCTGAAAGGTAGAGAATATTATCTTAGAGTCACAAATAGGAAACTGAGTTATGGAGAAAAGCAATGATTTGCCCAAAATGACACTGTGAATCAGTGGCAGAGCTAGGATTGGAACCTAGACCCCCAGGTTGTTAGAGCACTCTCCCTTATATTAGACTGGACAGGTCAATCTTTCAGATATACTAGATCCAATTTTGATTTATCTGGGAGTGTTTTAAACAGATGTACACTTCATTGCTATCCTCCTCATTACTTTCAGCAAAGGCTTTAGCAAATGCTTCTGTCATCACAGAGCCATCCTGGGCACCACACAAGGAGTTAAGTCAACACCATCCTTGCGTTATGAACGCTGTCCAAGGTACTCTTCTCTGAGTTACATCTGTTTTTAAAGTACAAACATCCTACTGAGCTAGCTCTACAGGAACATAAAGGGCTGGAACATGGCGGAAAGTAAGCAAAGACTGGACCTTGCTAAAGCACTCTTGGTGCTCTTCTTCCATGGCCATCTTCAAGAGTGTCTCTCCCACATCAGGAAGGAAGGACAGTAGGTCTCTCTCTTCTCCTGTCTTTTGTTTGGGGTCTACTGGTGACACCAAATGCAGCAAGGTTTCCAATGTCAGCAGGCGAACTTCAGCAAAATTGGACTGTAACAGCTGAACAAGAGGGATGGAGTTGTCCTTTGTTTTCTCACTGGGGTCAGCTGTTATGGTAAACATGGCAGCTATCACTAGTCTGGTGAGGCTCTGCAAATACTGGATCAGACCGGGGACAGCACAGGAATGGGGGATTCCAGTTTTTAGTTCAGACTCAGAGATGATTGTGTCAACCTCTTTGCAGAAACCAAGGAATTTGAGACCTAAAAAGCAAAAATCATAAGGAGAAATGACTTTACTACCTTCCTGAAAGAAGAAAGTAGAACCTCCTTCCCTGTAAAGGATCATAGATCTAGAGTTGCAAGGGGCCTCAGGGGCCATCTAAGACACACACCCCTCATTTTTTTCCTCCTCCCCTCATTTTGTAGATGCAGAATTTAAGGTTGATGGAGGTAAAGAGACTTGCCCAAGTCATACGGGTAATGTCAGAGGTGGAGTTTGAATCCAAAAATCTGTTCTCCTTTATATTCTACAATATTGATTGGTAAAGGGTCTTTGATTTAATTAGTATGGGACCTTCAGTCCCTGATGGGGATTAAACCCCCTTATATACTTTAATGGACAGTATTCATGAGTGTTGTTGGCAAAGAGCAAAACAAAACAAAATTTTAAAAAATGATCACTTTGTGGCCATCCTCCTGGTGGTGAGGTCCTCCAAGTTAGCTAGATTGCTGCTTACTTGATGGACACTTGGATCATTGCCCAACCCAAGTAGAAAATCTTTCCAGCTTTAGCAGAACCTGTTATAGCTTGTATGGTACATTACACAGTAGAAGGGCAGAACTTATGGCTTTAGAAAAGCACAGCTGGTATTTAAAAAGTCTTTCCTGAACTGATTTCAGATGGACTATTTAGAAATTAGAGGTAGCTAGGTGGCACAGTAGATAGACAGACATTCCTGGAGTCAGGAAGACCTGGGTCCAAATCTGGACTCAGACACTTACTACCTATGTGACCCTTGTCAAGTCATTCAACCCTGTTTGCCTGCTTGAAAAGGAAATGCTAAACCACTCCAGTATCTTCCCAATGAAAACCCCAAATGGGGTCACAAAGAATGGGGTATGTCTGAAAAACGCCTAATAGAAGTTAGAAATGAAGGGTCCTTTAATGATAAAACTTCTATTTAATGATGAAGGTGGTGCTTAGCACACTGCTTGGCTCCTACTAGATGTTTTGTTGTTCAGTCATTTTTTAGTCATATCCAACTCTTCACAACCCCATTTAAGGGTTTCCATGGCAAAGATATTGGAATGGTTGACCATTTCCTTCTCTGGCTCATTTTACAAATGAGCAAATTGGGACAACTTAAGTGACTTGTGCAGGGTCACATAGCTAGTAAGTGTTTGAGGCCAGATTGCAACTTGGTATGATGAGTCTTCCTGATTCCAAGCCTTGCACTCTATCCACTGTGCTACCTAATTACTCAACCATCAGAGGCAGACAGAGGTTAAGGGACTTGCCCAGAGTCACACAGTTAAGTGTCTGAGACCAGACTTGAACTCAGAAAGATGACAGGCCCAAGATATAGCAGAGATCCAAAGTATGTAGTAGGGGACAACAGAGAACTCATTACAGATGATGTTTTCTACTTTCTCAATAAAATAGCAAATTCCTCTGGAAAGAGAATGAAGAAGAAATGGTTTAAGGAGCTTGAGGAGAGAAGAGGTTTAAGACAGTCTTTCCGTAGAGTGAGGCTGAGTCAATCAGGGAAGAACGAACTGCCTTGTAGTAGTGAGAGACCACCTTTTAGAAGCTACAACCTACACAGTAAAGTGGCTTTCTCTAGGGCTGTCCATCAGTGTTCAGGGGGAGAAGGTAGACAGCAGGGGTAACCCAGGGCTGGAATTCAGCATGATGTGAACAGTCATAGACAAAGGGGCAAGAAGAGGCAAGGGAAAGGAAGGCATAGAGCTGAACTGGTGCAATATGGGGCCAAGACTGTGAAAGGAACAAAATGGCAGCCAAGCTATGTACAAGTTACAGCAAGGATGAGAAATAGGTTTAGTGGAAAGGAGCAGCTGAACTGGCACAATATGGGGCCAAGACTGTGAAAGGAACAAAATGGCAGCCAAGCTATGTACAAGTTATAGCAAGGATGAGAATAGGTTTAGTGGAAAGGAGCAGAGGGAAAAAAGTAATGATAGAAGGTTAGGATTGGGGAGAGAAATTTTAGAGTTCAAGATCATGTAAATAGCACAGTTATGGGTGAGGAAGCTCCAGGATGTTCATCTCTTCACAGAAATCTACCCCACTGACATCGTTCTGAGAGTCCCTGTGTGAGGCTAGGTATCTTCCCTAAAGGCCAGGTTTGGCATAAGGATGATGTGTACTGTTTATGTATTTTTGGGAGAACAAAGAACCCTAGTGGGACACTCCTGGGTCTGGCTGTGGGGAGTAGGCAGGAACCAGGGATCTAGCCTAGGGAATGCAGCCTGGTCAAGGAGGGAGCCAAGAATGAGCTGTGGCCGGACACTAAGCTAACCAAGCTTATGTCTGAGGTTGTGTCCATGAGGTTCTCCACTACTTTGCCTCCAAGGGACTAAATAAAGATATGTTCTCAAAATGGGCCTTGAATGCCAAGAAAATAAATGTTTCTAATGTTTCTACCCTTTGAATAGACAATAAATGTGAACTGGATGGTCCAAGAAAATTAGTACTTGCTAAAGTGGACCCAGGAAAGGGGGTTAGAAAAAACAGATGTTTTTTCTACTTTTTCCTCTGAAATTATCTTCAGTTTATGTTGAATATATCTTGTATGCATAAGGTTGTTTGCACATTGTCTCTACCATGAAAGTGAGCTCCGTGAGAGAAAGGGTTAAATTCTTAGTCCTTGGCTAAGCTAGCACAATGCCAGACATTTGGTAACAGCTTAATCAATGGTTGTTGATGTGACTTTTCTACTGTGTCCTCTGGTGTTTAAAACTTTGTTCAATGAAAGAGGATTAAAAATATAGCACAGAAGAGAAAAAGGATGAATATTTTTTAAAAATTGTATTTTTCCAATTACATGTAATAACAATTTTGTTGAATGCTTTAAAGTAGAGAACTGAGAAGAAATGGCAGGCACAATCTTTACAGTCAAGGACAAAGGATGTGGAAATCATACCCAAAGGCTTCTTCCTATTCCACATATTCTTGGGAAGATCACAGCAGAAAATTGAGGGTGTGAGGGGAAAAGATCACTCAACAGAAAACATACAAGGAACTTAGAAAAACCATCCCGGAGAATCCATCCATGTGCCTAATGTCAATCCCTGGGAAAGTGGAAGGAAAAAGGGTGTCTTTCAAGTCAGAACATGACTTAGTGCCCCTGAGATAATTCTCAACAGAAATATTTCGGTTTTAGACAGCAATGGGGGAAAATGATGTGAAATTATAAAAATTCTTACAGCTCTACAATAACTGAGGAATGAAAGTTCTGTGTCTGCTTCTGCTGTGTTGGAGTCTCTGTTTACTAGCATTTAAAAGGGAGAAAGAGGAGTCAGGAAATCATGGTGGGGCATGAAGTTGGCCATACCTTCCAACTCCTGCCAAGGAAATTCTTCTGTTCTTTACTTGAGACTTCTTAGGAATAGGAATTCAAACAAGGTGACTGAAACCAGGTCAGGAATCTTTGGGGACTGGCAGTAACACATGTAGGATAGGGTGTAAACACATTGAGTTCAGGAAAATTTTTCCACTCGTGTCCCCAGTACAATAGATACTTGTTAAATAATTAATTGGATGATTGACAGAATGATTGATTTTTGGTCATTTTCTATCTCATTAAATACGATGAATAACAAGTCCCCTAAACAAAAGGGTGCCATGGAAATTTTCCCTCCTTCTATGTCTGTGGTCTAATTTTCTCACTCTGGGAAGCTTGAACTGATATGAAAATCAGTGATGTTTGAACATGGTCTGAAGATAGATAAGCTATCAAGCTTATCTTGATAATTAAGTTAATACAATTAAAAACAGAAAATATTTTCACAGTAATTCTGGATTTTTAAAAAAGGAACCGATATCTGAAAGGGTCCAGAATGTAATGTCAGTCCCAGGAGACAGAGTTTTAGAAGCACCTTCCTGTCTCTTGGCCTTGCTAGAGGAGGCTCACATAGTCACCATGACATCAGGGTGCCAGGGCCAGGGGTCTGCAGGGATCAAGGTTGGCTGCTAGGTAAATGTGTATGTAGTTAGGGCCAGAGTGTGTATCTTGGGATATCTGAGGAGGGCTGAAGGACGGAGACCCCTACTGGATCTGGAAACCAACCCAACTCAAATTTATCTGGAATGCAGCATTCCGATCATTTTGAACCCTGCTATTATTTTTATATACAGAGAAGAACATAAAAAAGAATTTCATATAAAACCAGGCATCTTCATTTTATACTTCTTGCTTTAAAAATATAAATTTATATCTTGTGTTTATGTATATATATAATATGATAAATTCTATAAATTACTTTCAAATCAATCCTGCTTGCCCGTTTTCTTCTTTCTGTTCTTTTTTTTTTAAACCCTTACCTTCCATCTTAGAATCAATACTGGGTATTGGCTCCAAGGCAGAAGAGTGGTAAGGGCTAGGCAATGGGGGTCAAGTGACTTGCCCAGGGTCACACAGCTGGGAAATGTCTGAGGTCACATTTGAACCTAGGACCTCCAATCTCTAGGGCTAGCTCTCAATCCCCTGGGCTACCCAGCTGCCCCCTTTCTGTTCTTTTCTATGCATTAAAAACAATAAGTTACAATGGCCTAGTAATTTCCTATCATCACCATCCTTTCCTCCTCCTAGTCCCCAAATAAAAAATTGAAACAATAGGAGAACATTCCAAAACTTTGTAACAAATAAACAAATAAGAGGAAATGAATCTATAAAATGTATATGTCTCTGCACCTTGTGTCCATTGCCTCTGTCTAGGGTTGGGTAACATACTTCCTCCCAAGTTCTCTGGAGAGATGGTTAATCAGAGCACTTAGGTCTTTTTTCTTTACAATGTTGCTTTCCTTGTATAAATTGCTCTCCTGGTTCTGCTCAGAATCTTTTTAGTACTCGAGTACCTTCCCTTGTGGCCTCTCACTAATTGGTCCTGGAGTGGGAGTTAGAACACTCCTTTCTCACCTCACTTTCAGGCTTTCCTCTATCATTATCACTTAGCTCTCAGAAAACTTTCTTTGAAATTCACTCTCTCCATATTTATCACCTAATTTAGATACTGGTGGCTGTTAGCCACTAACTCAAAAGCCATTCTCTCCTTCTCAGAGTGCAATGCTGTGGCTCACAGTCTTATTCTCCATCTCAACTCCTGACCGAATGCCAAGGGGCTTCAACATAGATGGGGATGTGGCAAGAGCATCCTTTTAGTCTTCTTTACTGATTGTACTATTCACTATAGGATGTATTTCTAGACTTCCTCTCAGTTCTCCTACATACAGTACTCCCTATCTCCATCCTCTCAGATGAGGACATTTCCTCATCTTCTTCCCCCTTTTTTGCACCTTAAAACTCCTTGAACGAATCTCTCACTATTTCTTTATTCCAGTGTCTAACAAAGAAGTGCCTTTCTTACCAAGGCCAGTCCTTCTATGGGATTCCATTCCTTCCTGTCTTTCTCAGCAGATTGCCTCCACAATTTTCTGATTCCCTTATGTTTATTCTCTCCCTAGATGGCCAGGTGGTTTCTTTCCTGCTGCCTATAAATATGCACATAGCTCTGCCATCTTTTAAAAAAAAATAAATCTCTCACTAGATCCTACCATCCCCACTAGCTAACGTCCTACATCTCACTTGTTTTTCTCTGCCAAACATCTTGAGAAAATGTCTACACTTGCTTTCTACATTTCCTCTATTGCCCTTCCTCTTAGTTTTTCCTTTACCCTTTGCAATCAAGCTCCAAATTTCATGACTCAGTTGAAATTATTCTCTTCCAAGTCACCAATGATCTCATAATCACCTCTTCTCTTCCATCCTTCTTGACCATTCCTGAATATTTTCTCTTCTCTCTTAAAAAATAAAGCACTTAAAAAATGTTTGTTGATTGTTGGATATAAGTTTAATGAAACTCATTAACTAAGATCAAGGACTAGCTCGTGTTCATTCTGCTTTATAGAATTTTTTTTTACCAAATGAGACAAAGTCTAGTTTTGGGGGACCACATGCCCCTAGAACTTTAAATCAATCTTTTCCATTAACATAGAAAACTTGCCAGCCCACCTTCCCTATTCGTACCCAGACAGTGAATAAATAAAACTCTAAATGAAAGACCTGCCTACCATAAACTGTTACTTGTCTTAGGGTAAGGGATGACCAACATGGCTGTGGTCAAGAATCCAAAGATGTGACTAGACCAGACAGGCCACATTCACTGAAGCTCTCATATATCCAAGGATGAGTTTATTTTTTTGGCCTCATCTAATTTTGTTCATGTCCTTGCATTGCTAGTCTAAAAGTCCTTTGTATTCTGGAAATGGTTTTCTTTTAAATAGAAAAAAATTATGATTACAGCTCTCTAAATGAGTAAGAAAACCCCAATGAGAAGATTTTTTGCTCAGATCTTGCTGTCAAGCCATCAGTTACTCAAATCTACCTGTGAATTATCTGCCTAAACAGTATGCTTTGATCAAGTGATAAAACCCAACAGTAACTATACATCTTCCTTTTTTTTTTAAACCCTTATCTGCCATCTTGGAATCAATACTGTACATTGGTCCCAAGGCAGAAGAGCAGTAAGGACTAGGCAATGGGGGTTAAGTGACTTGCCCAGGGTCACACAGCTAGGAAGTGTCTGAGGCCAAATTTGAACCTGGGGCCTCCTGTCTCCAGGCCTGGCTCTCCATCCACTGAGCCACCTAGATGCCCAAGTCTCTTTTAAAAACAATCCCCATACACTCTTAGGGAGAAAATTAAGCATTTTTAGAAAGAATACCATTACAGTTCACTATTGTGCAGCTATCAGGTTAGACAGAGTTGAGCACATTAAATTTTTAAAAGTTTATATTCTCTCTACTGAAAAAATGGAGGGGGCCCCAAACTCAAGGTTAGATTTGCTAATGGCAAATAGGTAGGAGGTGGATTTGGGGAGAGTGGGGCACCCCTTGCCTCCCTGACATTTTTTCTGTTAACCGACTTGAAGTTCTTGCCAGATATAATTATAACTCGATATAATTCAAGTTCTTATTTGCCAGTGATTAAGGTAACTCGGCTAATTTAAAAATTATTTGAAACACTCTCCCTTCTCATCTTTACCTCCTAATTTCTCTGGTTTCTTTCAAGACTCAGTTCAAACCCTGCCTTTGCTAGGATTAGGAGACCTTTCCTAGTCCCCTTGCCCCAGATACTAATGTCTTCCCTTCTGAGATTACCTTCCATTTACTCTGTACAAATCTTGTATGTAAATAATTATAGGCATTTTCCACAAAAATGTAAATGCCCTGATGTCAGGAACTAGGTAGATATTTGACTTTTGAGATCTCTTTGCATCCTTGGCACATAGCACAGTGCCTAGGGTGCAGGAAGCAGTTAATAAAAGCCTATCAACCAACGGAAGGACTATTTTGCAAACTTACAGATTTTCACATCTAGCTCATGCAATTTTTAATTAACTAAATATTTTATTGAATAATATGGAAATATGTTTTGTAAGACTGTGCATGTATAACCTAATGTCAAATTGCCAGCCTTCTTGAGGAGAAAGGAGAAGCAGAGAGGGAGAAAGAGAATTCGGAACTCAAATTTTTTTTTAAATTAATGTAAAAAATTGCTTTTACATGTAATTAGAAAAAATAAAATATTAACATTTTTTTTTAAAGAACCTCACTCACAGAAGGGCATTTTGGAGCACATCCTCTCCTTCAACAGGAGCACAACTTCTTGCTACAGAATGCTCTTCCTACTGAATGGACCTGTGTCTCTATGCTACCCTACACAGCACCACTCTTATGGGAGATATGTTCTGTATTAGTATGTATGCCTGAGTTGTATATTGGGTTCCCTTTCTTTTTTCTTCTTTCTCATTGTTTTCAATGAAGCTTTGCACTGAACTGGAGGAAAAAAAAAGAGTAGCTACAGAACAACATGGGGAGCAAAATCAAGCTATGGCTGGATGATGGCTGATTTAATTATCATCATCATCATAATACATTGACTTCTAGTTATTGAGGAAAATAATTTCTTCATATTTTCCCTTTAGGAAGCCTTCTAGTCACTCATGACATGTGACATGGTTTAGTCTGGGGAATCTGGGAGCTGAGGGGCTTTTTGAACAGGCACTAATTTATTTCTTAGGCTTTGATTTCTAGCTTTCTCATTTATACTCTCCTTAATGTTATGTTGGCAATATTCCTTTTTAAAAATTATTTTTTTGTTGCCTACCTTAAAATTCCTAGGCATCTCCCTTTCTCCTTCCCCTCCCCACACTAGATAAGTCATCATTTAACAATAACAACAAAAAAGTATATATAAACTATGCCTTTCATGTTTTTCTTCATCAGTTCTTTTTTTCTGAAGGTGGCCATCCACAAGTTATTCTTCAAACATTAATTCTATACCTGTGTATGAAGTTCTCTTACTCATTTTGCTTTTCATAATTTCATGTAGGTCTTTCCATAAATTTAAAAAAATTAACCTGCTCATTATTTCTTATAGCACAATAGCTGTTCCATCACAATCATATACCACAACTTGTTCAGCCATTCCCCAAGATGGGTATCCTCTCAATGTCTAATTCTTTGCTACCACAAAGAGAGCAGCTATAAATATTTTAAAACATGTAGGTTCTTTTCCTTTTCCCCTGATCATCTTGGGAAACTGACCCAACAGTGGTACTTCTGGATCTAAGGGAATACATAGTTTTGGAACTCTCTGGCTATAATTCCAGATTGTTCTCCAAAATGGTTCACAGTTCTGCCATCAGTGTATTAGTGTCCCCTTTTCCCTACATCTAGACAATATTCCTTGTCTCATTCTCAGCTTTTTCCTAGAGGAGATAATGTAATTTACTATATAACTAATATTTATGTAGCACTTTATGGTTTACAAATCACTATCTTCACAACAACCCTATGAGGTAGAGCAAGTGAATGCTATTTTCTCCATTTTGCAGCTCAGGAAACTAAAGCTCTGAGTTTGATTTGCTGATGATGACACAGCTCCTGATTAATTTGGACTGAGGTTACCTGACACCAAGGCCAGTTTTGTATCCACACTGATAACATTTTTTTCACATGGAGCAAAAACAGTTCATTTTGTTGGTTGGGATAGTGGCTGCAGAGTCTGGCATGGCCAGATGCATAGAGCTCAAAACTCTTTATTTTTTCCCCAGTTGACAAATGGTCAAAGAATATGAACAGGCAATTCTCAGATGAAGAAATTTAAACTATTTTTAGCCCCATTAAAAAAAAACACTCCAAATCATTATTTATTGGAGAATGCAAATCAAAACAACTCTGAGGTACCACTTTAGACTTCTAACATTGCCTAATATGGCAAAAAAATAAACTGATAAATATTGGAGGGATGTGGGAAATTGGAAGACTAACACACTCTTGGTACAGCTATGGACTGATAGAACCCTTCTGGAGAGCAATCTGGAACCATGCCCAAAGGACCATAAAATTGTGCATGCTCTTTGCTACAGCAATACCTCTTCTAGGTCCGTATCCCAAAGAAATAAAGATAGGGGAGAAGGACCTATTTTTACAAAAATGTTCATAGCCCCTCTTTTTGTGGCAGCAAAGAATTGGAAATTAGGGGGATGTTCATCAACTGGGGAATGACAGAAGAAATTGTGGTTATATGATGGTGATGGAATTCTACTGAGTCATAAGAAATAACAAACAATACGATTGCAAAAAACCTTGAAAGACTTATATGAAATGACACAAAGTGAAGTAGCAGAACCAGCAATAATGTTTATTATCCACTGTGAATGGCTTAACTAGTATCAGCAATGACAGGATCCAGGACAATGCTAAGAGACTCATGACAAAAGACTATTCATTGCTATAGAAGGGATGAAATCTGAAAGCAAACTGAAGCACGCCATTCTTCACTTTATTTCCTCCATGAATTTTTCTCTGGTGTAAGTGATATGTATCTTCTTTCACATGATGAACATGTAAATAGATATTCTATGATAATAACACATATAATCTTTATCATATTAGCTGCCATCTTGGGGAGGGGGGAAGAGATGAGATAGAGGAAGAGAATATAAATCACAAAATGTCAGAAAATGACTATGAAAAATTGAATCAACATGTAATATGGAAAAAACTTTTTAATTCTTATTTTACAGATGAGGATATTAAGGGCCCAGGAACCTGCTTATTTCCTCCTTCAAGCTGGAGGGTCTATAGTATACTCTGTATTAAATATCAATTTCTCTCAATTTACCCATACCCAAACCTTCTCTGAACATGTTTTCTGGTTTGTTTCATTTGAATTCATTTTAAGATACAGCTCTATGCAACAACAGCTCCTTTTATCTATTCTGCCATTTTTGAATAAGGTAATACACATTCAATAACTATATTCCAGTTGAGTGCCACGCATCAATAATCATCATTATCATCATAGCTATCATTTATATAGGGTCTTCTATGTGCTGGGTACCATATTAACTAAGTACTTAACAGTTATGATCTCATTTGATACTTAAAACAATCTTTGGAGGTAGATGCTATTATTATCCCCATTTTTCAGTTGAAGAAACTAAGGTAAACAGTTTAAATGACTTGCCTAGGGTCAAGGCTTCTTCTGATAGCTCTCTTCTTGGATCCCCAATTCTGAATTACAAATAGCAACTTAAAGAAAAAGAAAAATCTAATCATAGTAAGAAAAATTCATCTAGTTACTTTCAGTGCTTTCCTCTTGGTGACAGAAACATGTCACTACACAGCTCTGACATCTATTATTACTTTGAACTCCTTGAGAACAGAAACTGTTTTTGCCTTATCTGGAAAATGAAAGAGATTGGGTCAATGATCTCCAAAGCTTCTCTTTTTTGGTATTAAAATTCAACATTTTTTTACTGAGCTCCTATTATATATCATATTTCCCAGAATGGGCTCATTTCAACCCAACAATAACTTAGTAAGCGAACAATTTGTCCTTTCCTATTTTCACTCCTAAAAAGAGCCCTTTCTCAAAGGGAAGTGTTCCTTTTGGGTCCCTTGTTCCACTACTTTCCAAACTGCTTTGCTGTATAAATCCCATGTTGATGTATCTGCTTCTTCCCAGTAGACTGTAAGTTCCAAGAGGGTTGGTGTTGTTTCATTTTTGTCTCTGTGCTCCCAGGGCTAGCCCATAGCCTGGCAAGTCAGAGGCATTTATTTGATAAATGCTTTTTTGAGTGAATGAATGAACTACAGAAGCCAGGAATCTGGTGCTTATTTGGGGGCTCACTGATGCCTGGGAAAGATGCCTTTGGAAAAAAGAAATACAAAGATGCCTTTGAAAGAGTGGTAGTTTTTTAGGGAAAAGCAGCAAAGTTTATGAGCTGAAGCCTGGATCTCCTTGGAATTTCATAACTGCAGGCTCAGGCTCAGAGGCTTCTAAAAATATGCTTCCTATTTGCCTTTCTCTCCTGAGCAGAGCTGAAAGAATGGTACCAACTGTACTGCATTAAATACATGTGCACCCTGGGCTGATAAAATTTATGACCCAATGAAAAGATAAGAATTGTTTTTAATTTATTCAGATGGAGTTGGTTAAATTTAACCTCATTAGGACAAATAATCAAAGCAGGTGTTTGTAAGTTGCCAATGTTTTTAGTCTCTGTTAATTGTTTGGCGAGGCTTCCTAGGAACTTAGGTAAAGGAAGTTAAAATAGCGTTAAAATCGGTGACCTTCCATTTTTTCCTCACACATACATTATGCAAGCTTTAGGCAGTCTAAGGACGGGGCATATTTTAATGCCATTCCCAGAACTTGACCATTTCACCGTTCCCAAAAATCCAAGCTGCCCTATGGGAGGCTTCCCTTAGCCTTCCAGCCTCCCTCACCTCAGCACCAGCCGAATAAAACTCCTAATCGGCACGGATCTCCAAATTCCACCAGCCAGGCACCGAGATGAAGTATTTCGTGATTCTGGCTTTGTTCTCCAAAGCAGGTCACTTTAAGATGTTTAGAGGCAAAAATCATGATAATAAAAACAGCCGCTCGCATTCCAGCTAAAGCAAAACGTTTATTGCACTTGGCAGGGCTACTGCATCGCAGCTATAAATCTCAACCAACAAAGAAACCGCAGCGCGCACCGACGGAACCGCAGGGTGTGGGGATGTGTTTTGCAAAGTGGCTGCAGGTAAAACGTTAAAAGGAGAGAGGTGTCTGGTTCTGCTAAGTGGCCCCACCTTCTCTCTATTAACTGCCTGACACAGTCCCCCGGTGCGCCCTGAAGTCATTCTCGGTGCTGTTGGCTCTTGTTAGCGAACGAGAGTCCGGGCAATTAAAATGTGCCGGGAGGTGGAGGCTACTGCAGCGGGGGCTCCGCCCGCACGCCTCTCCGGGATTCAAGCCCTTCAACTCGGTTTTAGTCCCAACCTGTTATCTCATCCTCCTAGAAACTTCCTGGCTGATAGAGATCTCTCTTTACGCCTGGAATTTATGGACTCCGAGAGAGAGGTGCCGAGGGGCAAGCTAAGGGATCTGCCCAGCTAGTACGGGTCGGGAGCCTGTGAGGCCAGCCCTCCCTCCCCGGGGCCACGGGGCCGTTCATCCTTTAATAACCGGAGACGGTTCTGGGGCTCACGATCTCCTTTCATGCTCACGGCTCCCTAGCAGGGTAGAGGCTGTAGGCGTTACCGTCTCCTACCAGCCCCTAGCCAACAACTCTCCTCTGTGCCTTGCCTTTCCCTACTAAGAACGAAAGCTACTGGAGGGTAGGGATTTTTTTATTTTTGCTTGCTTGCATTCGTATTCTCAAGGTTTAGCCCAATGTCTAGACATCTGGAACTTTCGTTGCTGTTCAGTTACGTTCCCCCTCTTTGTGACCCTGTGTCCATGGATTTTCTTGGCAAAGTTACTAGAGTAGTTTGCCATTTCCTTCTCCATTGTTAAAGTTCTTAACAAATGTTCTTCCTTCCTTCCCTCCATCTTATCTTCCTTCCTTCCTTCCTTCCTTCCTTCCTTCCTTCCTTCCTTCCTTCCTTCCTTCCTTCCTTCCTTCCTTCCTTCCTTCCTTCCTTCCTTCCTTCCTTCCTTCCTTTCCTTCCTTCCTTCCTTCCTTCCTTCCCTCCCTCTTTTCCATACTTCCCTCCTTTTTTCTTTACTTCCCTCCATCTTTCCTTCCTTCCCTCCATCTTTTCTTGTTTGTTTGTTTGTTTGTTTGTTTCTTTCTTTCTTTCTTTCCCTCTTCCCTCTTTTTCCCTTCCTCCCTCCCTCCTTCCTTTCCTTTATTCCTTCATTCATTCACTTGTTCCTGCCTTCTTTATTTGTCTATCTTTCCTCATTTTAAATTCAATTCTGGCCCTCTACTAGAGGGCTTTCATCACACTGTCTAACCTTTAGAGAAAGGCTAACCTTGAGAAAAGTCTAAATCTGGAAGCAGAGTCAGGAAAACTCATGGTGTCAGTTCCTTCCCCTTCTGGTCCTTCTAGGTATTTGATCTACCATCATGAATGCTTACGAGATGCTCATATCTGATTTATTAGTTCTGAGAATGGAAAGCAATGACGGCAGCTAAAAACAGTGGAAAGATAAGAGATCTGGAATTTGAGGATGTCTCTGTGACCTTGGATAAGTCACAACCTCTCTGGGCCTCAATTTTCTAATCCATAAATGTGGGTGTTGGGCTATGTGACTTTGGAGTTCCTTTGTGACTAAATATATGAGCTCATGATTGAATTTTCCCTTGGTCATAACTAAATATGCCACTGTAAGCAATGGTTTTGTCAGGAATGAGAGAGAAGGTAGGTAAATTTTTGCTTTACTTCATCCTGTCCAAATGGGTGTATGTACAGACGTATGAACAGGAAGCTATATGGTGGAGTAGACTTAGAGCCCTGGGCCTTGAATCAGTAAGATCTAAGCCCAAATCTATCCTGAGAAATTTAACTAGCCATGTGATCTTTGTGAAAGTCTTTTAAACTTTGTATGCTTCAGTTTCCTCATCTGTAAATTGAGGGTGACAATAGCACCTACCTCCTGATGTTACTGTGATTGTGAGTATAAAATGAAATGATATTTGCAAAGTGCTTTGCATATAAAGCACTAGAGAAATGTAAAAATCACTATTATGAACAAATAGGAAAAAAGGAAAGAATTGAACATTTTTTGTAAAAGATTATATTCAATTTTAGAGGCAGGTAGGTGTCTCATTGAAAAAAAAAAAAAGCACTGGGCTTGGGTTCAGGAAGACCTGAGTTCAAATCTGGATTTGGACTCTTACTAGCTGTGCTACCTTGAGCAAATCACTTTACCCTGTTTGCCTCAATTTCCTCAACTATAAAATGACCCGGAGAAGGAAATGGCAAAGCACTCCAGCATCTCTGCCAAGAAAACCCTAAAAGCAGTCAAGAAGAGTCTGACACAACTGAAAAATGACTGAATAACAACATCATCTGTTAGGCAGATACACCCTAAGGACCACGGGACTTTTTCATCTGACTTGCTGCTGAAACTGTTCATCTGTGTGGTCTTCTCCATTAGAATGTGAGCTCCTTGAGAGGAGGGACTTTTACCCTGTTTGTATACTCAGTGCTTATTAGCACAATGCTTTGCACAGAGTAAGAGTTTAATAAATGTTAATATTAAATAAATAAATAAATTCATTGATTCATTCAAATGGGAAGATGCCTTTCCCCAGATGCAATATGTTGTTTCCGCAAAGAAACACAGAAATGCTGGAATTTCAAGTGGTGGCCAATTCAGATTTCAAAAAGTTTCTAAAATTCTCCATTTGTGTCTCCAGTCCCAGACCAGCGTGGGAGCAGCCAGCCTCATCACTGTTTCAATTACAAGCCTCTCCTCCAAATACCACCCCCACCAATCCCGTTCAGAGGCTATAATTTTCTTCCTGGAGAAACTGATATACCCGACAATGACAGCTGGATCCAGCAGAGGGAAGGAATCAGGGACTGAGAGGACTTGTGGTTTTAAACAGCTTTTAAAACCCACACAAACTCATGATTTGAAATGGGGAGAAAAAACAAGTTAATGGTGATGGGGAAACCTCAAAATTGTTGGGAAGTACTAAGATGAAAGTTCAGATTACACCAAACACATCATTATCTCGAGCTTTTCTAATCACCTTCTCTCTCTCCCCCTTCACTGTTCCTATTGCACAACTCCCTAGCCCAGAAAAGTGTCTTTCCTCGGAGTGGGGCTGGGGGAGAAGTCATCTACATGATTTGAGGGGTGGCAGGAACGTCCTGCCCCATCCTCCCATCTTTTCTTTTCCCCTTGGTACAGTGAAAGAGCACTAGACTTGGATGCAGGTTAGGAAACTGGCTATGTGCCAAAGGGATGGATGGTTCCAGAGAAAGACGGGCTCACTTGCTTGAGCTACCACAGTCAAATGAAGTGAACAGAACCAGGAAAATATTTATACAATCAGAACAACAATGTAGTGAAAAACAACTCTGAAAGTCATAAGAACTCTGATCATTGAAATTATTAGCAACCACATTCCAGAGGCTCACTGCTGAATCCTGCTATTTGCCTAAAAGAGTGGGGAAGGACTCAGAACATACTTTTTCCAGACCCAGCCAGTGTGGGAATTGGCTTTGCTAGAAAATGCATAATTGTTACACAAGTTTCGTTTTTCTTTGTGTTGGTGTAAGTTGTATTAGTACCATCTTTGGGGAATTTCTCTATCTCTAAGTCCCTGTAATAATTGCTGATCCATGAACTGCAACAGTCTTCGTGGCGCAAGTGGTTATTCAGAATATGAGACAAATGTACTCCTTATCCCATGAAATGATGTTTTGGGTTGTCTTTGGATGCACGATCAAAACCAACTCTGCCTCTCCAAAGAGTCCATTTACCTATAATTTCTTTTTTGTCATTTGATATTATTTAGATAGTGACTGTCAATATTGACATGACTTAGTTTTTCTAAGAGTACATCCACTGGACAAAGCCTAATGGAGTGACTGAAGTTACTGAGGAACTGAGAACCAAGGAACCATTGGACAAGGATCTCATTTAAAGAATCAACAAAATGGAAAATGTGTCAAGCTTGTATTGTCAACTTCTTTCTCCATCAAAGACAATATAACGATTGCATTTGGATTTTGCCATCATATTTTTGTCCTGTGAGAGGGAGAGGAAATGGGACTAAAGAAAAGAAAGATGGGAAGAGTAGTTAGGCTGGACCAAGTGCATACAGAAGAGGTGAGTGTTGGAGATGATATAGTTTTAATTATGGGAACCAATTCCCACTATGTATGAAAAAGGAATTATATTCAAAGAGCTATGAAATCATATATACCTTTTGGCTTATTTCCTAAGGTGATAAAAGAAAAGGAAAAAGAAACTGTATGTTCTAAAATACTGGTAGCAGCTTTTTTTTTTTTTGTGGTAGCAAAGAACTGGAAACTGAAGGGATGTCCATCAATTAGGGAACTGCTGAACAAGTTGTGGTATATGATTGTAAGGGAATACTATTGTGCTATAAGAAATGACAAATGAGATGATAAAAAAAAAACCTGGAAAGATTTATGAAGCGATGAAAAGTGGAGTGAGCAGAACCAAGAGAACATTGTATACAGCAACAAAAATAATGTATGCTGATCATTTGGGAATGACTTAAATATCATCAGCAAGGCAAGGATCCAGGACAACACCAAGAGACTCATGATGAAAAAGGTTATCGCCGCCATAGATGGAACAGCCTTAATGCAGATTGAAACATACATTCTTTACTGTATTTTCCTTCTCTAGTATAAGCAATAAGTGCCTTGTTTCATAACATGATGAATGAGGAAATATATATAATGTGATAATGTACAATCTATATCACATTCCCTGCCTTCTTGGGGAGAGCAGAGACAGGTGGGAGGGAGGGAAAGAACATGGATTGCAAAATGTCAGAAAATGTTTCAACATACAATATGGAAAAAGTTTAAATTAAAAAAGGAGAATACTTCCCTAAACCATCTTCATTGTTACAAAAAAGGCAAATAGAAAATGCCAATAACCATCAACTCATATGCTTATTTTCTCATTTTTACAAAATCTTTAAGATAATAATCTATACAGATAGAAAGCAAGCTGCCTAAATATGAGAAGGGAATAAGATATTCTACAGTTAGCAATGATTTTATTGTCATGCAATGAAGATAATAACAATAATAGCTAGCATTTCTATATAGCACTTTGGGAAACTAGATGACACAGTGAATAGATCACCATAGGAGACTCATCTTCCTGAGGTCAAATCTGACCTCAGAAACTTATTTGCTGTGTGACCCTGGGCAAGTCACTTAATCCTGTTGGCCTCAGTTCCTCTTCTGGAAAATGAGCTGAGGAAGGAAATGGCAGACCACTCAGTAATTCTGCCAAGAACACCCCAAATGAGGCCACAAAGAGTCCAGTAGGGCTGAAATGAACTAACAAGGAACAGAGAGTACTGTACGGCTGTCCTACAAGCTGAGCAAGGAGAGTAACATATAATGAGCCTAAAAAGATAGGTTGGGGACCTATAAGTTGTAAAGTAGTTTAAGAGCTAGAAGGTTTTTATATTTGATTCTAGAGGTAATAGGGAGCCATGTGGTCACATCTGCACTTTAGGAAAATGCCTGGCAGCTGTGTAAAGCAGAGACTGCAGTCCACTCAACCACAATTTTCCACCCAATCTAAATTATAGTGGCTGAAGGATACTGATGCTGAGAGAGCTTTTCTCATAGCTCGTGGCTCACTGTCTTGCTTTCCTCCCTAATTCTTGCCTTTATACTAGGAGATTCTAATATTCATAAAGTTACTTTGTCAGGCTCCCTGACTCTTGATTCTTCCGCTTCCCTGAATCCCAGGACCTTTATCCTCCCTCAGCCGCAGATAGGGATGCTCACATGCTGGACTGCATCATTATCCATCATCGTTTCACTTCCTTACATTTCCTTATCTGAACATAACCTCCTTTCATTCCACCTCTTCCCTTGCCCCACCCTTCCTAAACTTTTTTTGTTGTTGTTCTCATCAAGGCCTTATTTTCACTCCTTTATCTTTTTTTCTTAAGCCAGTTACTCTGGTTCTGGTTCCATTTTCCCGTCTATTCATTGGTTGTTTCAGCTCTCCACAGTCCTCCACAACCCTTATCCTTTTGCTGCTCATTTTTTTGCCAGACCTCCCACTAGAGTACTCCCACTGGCAATCTCCTCCATTTCTACTCATGCACAAGGGGCTAAATGCCTTTCAGGAAAGTGTCCTGCAATGTGTAAATCACTCTATCTACGTGGGCTCTCATAGCAGCAAGGAGTCCTTTTGGTTCTCCCTCATGGAATTCCTATCTCACTCCCCAAAGAATTGATTCCCAGCGGAACTCTTCCCTCTTCAAAGATGTCACTGCCCTTTGCCCCAGACCTAAACTGAGGACCTTTTCTCTTATTTTAATGAGAAAACCGAGAGCAAGAGCTTCTTCATCATCCATTCTACCCATCTCTTATTATCACCTTCCATGATCTCCCCCCTTTGTTTAGTCTCTAACAAAGAGGTTACCTTGTCCTTAAAAAGGCCTACACTGAGGTATATTTGATCCTACCTCCTCCCATTTTCTCCAGAAGGTTTTATGTAGAATTATTCCTTCTTTTCAGACCACAACATTTTCCTATCAACAGGCTCCTTCTGGCTGACTTTGATCACGTCCAAGTCTCTCCATCCTTAAAAAGCTGTCACTAGTCTCTGCCATCCCCTCAAGCTATTGTCCTTTGTGTCTCCTTTGTTTCTTGGCCAAATTTCTAGAAAAAGTTCTCTACACTCATTGCCTCCACTTTCACTCTTCTCACCCTTCAACCTTGCAATCTGACTTATGACCAACTGACCATCTCCTCTTCAACTGAAACTGTTCTCTCCAAAATCATCAATGATATCTTAAAGGCCAAATCACTTATATTTTTTTAATACTATACATTGATTCCAAGGCAGAAGAGAGGTAAAGGATAGGCAATTAGGGTTAAGTGACTGGCCCACGGTCACATAGCTAGTAAGTATCCAAGGCCGGATTTGAACTCAGGATCTTCCATCTCCAGGCCTGACTCTCAATCCACTGAATGACCTCACTCCCCCACTGATGGTCTTTCCTCAGATCTCAACCTTTTCAGTCTATCTGCTGGATTTGATATTATTGTAACACCCTCCTAGATATTGTTTACTATGTTTAGAGTGCTAGACTTGGATTTGGGAGACCTGAGTTCAAATTCCACCTCATATAATCTTGCTCAGCCTTCGTTTCCTGATTTGTAAAATATGGATAATAAAAGCACTTCCCTCCCAAGGTTGTTGTGAGGATTGAAAGAGATAACATATATAAAGCACTTTGCAAACCTTAAAGTGCTATATAAATGCCAGCTGCTATTATTGTTATTTTCATGGTATCACCCTCTTCTGGTTCCCCTCCCAGCTATCTGATGGCTTCATCGAAGGCACCTTTGGTAGCTCATTGTGTAGATCACATCCACTGACTGGGGACATTCCTCAAAGCTACGTCATTCACTCTTTTCTCTTCTCCCTCTCTACTGTTAACCTCTATGTGCCTCAGTTTCCTCAACTATAAAATGGGTTATAATAAGAGAATCTACCTCCTAGAGTTGGTTGTTCTGAGGGTCTAATGATATGGTCATTGTAAAGCACTTTGCACAGTGCCTGGCACACAGTCAGTGCTTAATAAATATTTGGTTCCTTCATCCCTCTTCTCTCTTGGTTATATATGGCTGGCCAGCTTGGTCACACAGTAGATAGAACGCTGGACCTGGATTCAGGAAGAGTCATCTTTCTGAGTTCAAATCTGCCTTCAGACCCTTTTTTTCTCTTGAAATTCAGAACTTTATTTAGAAACTGTTTAAAGTAGAAAAAGCCTTCAAGAAAAACCAGGTGGAATATGGTTTCCCAGTAAAATGGAATTTTTAGGGCCACAAAAATTTTAAAGGCCACAAGAGAGAAATAGCACCACTGTAATTTAACAATGGTGAGTTTCTTACATTTTTGACATTATTATTCATTGAATTTGGGTTTTCCTCAGAATTCTACACAGACTTGGGCAAGTCACTTAATTCTGCCTCAGTTTCCTCATCTGTCAAATGAATGGGAAAAGAAAATGGCAAACTACTCCAGTATCTGTGTCAAGAAAACCCCAAATGGGGTCACAAAGAATCAGACACAGCTGAAAAAACGCCTGAACAACATTCTGCTGTCCCCTCAAATTCAGCACATCCAAACGGGAGCTAGGACCCAGTGATCTTTTCAGCATTTTCCTATTAAACTAGGCTTGAACCTTCACAGTTCCTTTCATCTCCTCCTTGTATACAATGAGCTGCTAAGAACTGTCATTTTTGTCCCTACACCACCCTTCTCCTCCATCTGTTTCTCGCTCTCTCTCTTTTTTTTTTCCAGGACCTCATTACTTTTGTTGTCGACTATCCTAAGAACCAGCTAGCTGGTCTCCCTACCTTATTTCTCTTCCTCCTCCAGTTCATTCTATGTAATGCCAGCAGATTATTCTTTCTTAGACCTAGTTCCAAACATCAAGCTCTTTGCCTAAAAACTTTTCAAAGGCGCCTTAGTACCTGCTAAATAAAATCCAAACGCCTTTGTTTGGCATTCAGGCCCCACGTGATTTGGACCTCCAATACTGGTTCATCTCTTACTACTCTCTCTCTGATTGGATGACTCGGTATCCTCCAAACCCCGCCCCCTCCTGATTCTACACCTAGATTCAGTTCCGGACACCTGAAATGCCTTCTTTCCGCTTCCCCTATCTAACCCTTCCTTTAAGACCCATCTCTTTCTCTAATGCCCCGTCCCTCCATCTGGAAGGAATCTCCTTCTTCCCCACAACACAGGGTGCAAAGTATTCTATAGATTGGGCATTTAGCAAAATTAAAGGAGTGAGCTCCTAAGTCACTTTATGTGTTTTTTTTATTACATTTATTATTATTATATGCATGTCTTATCCCTTCAACAAGACCATTAAGCTCCACGGGCAGAGACTATATCTGACACCTCTTTGTATCCCCAGCCCCCCACCCCAGGGCCTAGAGCAGAGAGTAGATAGTCTGTAAGTCTCCATTAAATTAATGGGGATGTATATACAGATATCCATTATCTATCTCTCTATATCTATATTTATAGCTATCTCTATATACCATACAGCGTCCACAGAAAGAGAGAATTGTTGTGATTTTTCTATTGCAAAGTACAACGATAGAAGATCCCATTTAAAAATGAAGATCTTTAGGAATATATGGTTTTTAAGGTCTGGACAACCCCAACATTTCTTCAAGCAATCTAGGGAGGTTGTGTGAGATTGGAAATGAGTTCCCAGAATAAGTAAAAAGTCATCAGCATTCTCCTGAACGTTTTGGGGGCCTGGGCTTTGGAGTTTAAGACACATAGTTCTGGGTGAGGTGGCTTCAGGTCTCCTCCACACACTTTGAATTTGTTTGAATTTGGGAACAAAATTCCATATGGACAGAGCTGGACTTTAGCAGCCTGAACGTATTTCCTGAAGACAACAAATCATAGACAAGGAAACACAGGAACAGACTGGCATGCTTGTGCTCGGAACCTGTCTTTGTAATTGTAGCCTTCAGACAGGCCTAATCAATTAGAAGGGGCTGATTTTAACCAGTTGCAGGCTCATTATGCTGCATTCCAGATTGTGTTGATGAAAATCAGTTTCAGTCTGTGGCCTGGAACTCATGTACAGCAACTTCCTGGGGCCTCTTATATAAACACATCAAGAAACATTTTTATTTGGAGTTGCCCTCCCCCCTTTTATTTTAAGGGAGCAGCTTTGGGAATCAAGATTAAATTAAAATGATTTGAAGCCTGGACCCAGAAACATGTATGCAGGGGAAAAATATTTGAAGTCAAGGCCTTCAGATAGCAATTATTATTTGCATTACTTCAGAGGTGGACTTGGAGATAGATTCTCAAGTATTAGCATTAAATGAACACAGCTTTGCTCTCATCATGTAGCCAAACCAAATGCCCTTTCAAAGAAAATACCAATGGGGTGCAGGTTCCACCAAGGCCTCAGAAGGACAGAAGGTCTAGGTCTAGACCCTTCACCCAAAGGGCTGAATAGGAATGAAATGGAATCTTTTAGCATCCATGGGATATCTCGGTGAAGGAACAATATAACTGACCCTCTTTCATCTGATATATGATTAGACTTAAAAAAAAAATCAGTAGGGTGGAGGAACAACACAAAACCACATACACATCACGGAGTCCAAAACGGGATGCAAATCCTGTAAAGATTCCAAATCGAGTTACAAAATACATGTGATGAGTCATACCTGGCTGGCTTCCCTTTGGGGCTTGGTCAAGGCACTGAGTCAGTAGGATGAGAATATCAATACAGGCAGCTCTGGTCACAAGACAGGGGTTTTGCCTAGAAAGTAAAAGGACGGCAGGTAAATAAACCCATCCTAAGTACCTATGGGCAATAGTGGTAAAGAGTATGTATGCCAGTCATACGCCTCTGGCACAAACTGAAAAGCAACCCAATCCCAAGGAGGGATCAAAGAAAGACACAGGGTTAGGCCTAATACATACAAACTCTGAATTCTGCCCAGATAGCAAGTAGTAAAAAAAGAGAGAGCCATACCACATCCATACTCTCTTTATCATAAAACTAAGAGAAGAAAAACATATTCTCTAAAAGTAGGTAATTTCTGGAAAAACCCCAAACCAGCCATGAAAATCCCTGTTTGACATTTTGGAGAAAAAGAGTGCATTGACATGTGGCAAACCATAACTATGGGTTTAAAATAACAAGCTAAACAACAAACAAATGCAAGAAATTAAAAACATGGGAACCAAACATTGTCTTTTTTAAATAAGTGGATTAAAAAAAATAAATGGAGAAACCCATTTTATCCCTTGAATTATACAATGGAGATTAACTGGACTCAGACTTTATGTACTGGATGGAAAAGGAAGAAGCAACATTTCCTGGTAAAAAGCCAGAAATTGATGATGAAGGTCCTTATTTCTAAGACTACATATGAACAATAAGAGGTCAAAAGCCTGTGTGTGCCTGGTGCCTCACATCTGCCTTCCAGTCAGCATGGCTCCCGGTCTATTATCTGACTTTGAGTGCTGGGATCTGGGTCCTCCTTGTGTCTATTTTGACCACCAGATTCTATGGTAAAGATGGAGAGATGTAAACTGGACCAGTGGTGTCACACTCCAAATGGAAATGGGAGCAACTCAACTGTACATGAGGATCTTTGCAGACCACATATTGACTTAGAAAACCACACATGTTTATATATTTCTTTTTTTTATATTAATTTATTTATTTTAAAGATTTCCCAATTACATTTTAATCTGGTTTGGCCTGTACTTGGGAGTGTCGTGGGCCACATGTTCAACACTTCTGAAGCAGACAATAATGCAACTAGATAAAATCAGAACTGGTTGAATGGCCAGATTCAGAGAGTGGTCACTAATGGTTTGATGTCATCTGGGTGAGAGACCTATAATGATCTGATCTTGGCCTTGTGCCATTTATAATTTTTGTCAACAGAATGAATAAAGCTAAGGTCAGTCAACAAACATTTATTAAGCTTTTATTATGCACTGAGTCTTTGAGATACAAGGAAAGTAAAAAACGAAGGTCTTCCTTTGCTGTGTCCTCTGTACATGCAAAAGATACTCATCATACACGGGAGGTAATCACTGAAGATAGGCACAAGCAATTGGGAGAAAATGGGAAAAGGTGGGATTTGAGCTGAGTCTTAAAGGGAGTCAGAGCAGCCAGGGGATGAGGTGGGCATTCCAGGCAGGGGAGAGAGAGGGCAAAAAGGTATGCATTGGGTGGAACAAGGCTATGCTGGAGAATACTCACAGGAAGCTAAGAATTAAAAAGGGTGGAAAGGTTGGAAGAGTCTACGTTGTAAAGGCCCTTAAAAGTCAAGAAGAACATTTTATTTTTGATCATGGCAGTAATAGGAAGCCAGTGGAGGTTAAAGAGTAGAGGAGTGACAGGGACAGACTTGTGTAGGAGGCAGGGTAAGATTTCTTTTTTTTAAAACATCTACTTTCCTTCTTAGAATCAATCCTGTGTATTGGTTCCAAAGCAGAAGAGAGGTGAGGGCTAGGCAATTGGGGTTAGGTGACTTGCCCAGGGTCACATAGCTAGGAAGGATCTGAGGTCATATTTGAATCTAAGAACTCCCGTCTCTAGTCCTGGCCCCATAGCTGCCCCCAGTGTAGGGTAAGATTTGGGGCAGGGAGATCAATCAGAAGACTTGTATTGGGGTGGGAGGGCACCTGGGTAGCTCAATGGTTTAAGAGTCAAGCCTAGAGATGGGAGGTCCTGAGTTCAAATATGACCTCAGACACTTCCTAGCTGTGTGATCCTGGGCAAGTCACTTAACCCCCATTGCCTAGCCCTTACCATTTTTCTGCCTTGGAACCAATACCCAGTATTGATTCTAAGATGGAAGGTAAGGATTAAAAAAAAAAAAAAGACTTGTATTGGTGTAGCTGTGAAGGAGATAGAAATAAGGAGGAAGAGGAAGGAAATAAATATTTATTAAGCAATTACTCTGTGCCAGGTGCTGCATTAACTTGCCGGGAGATAGGTCCTATTATTATCCTCATTTCATTGTTGAGGAAACTGAGTCACAAAGAGGTTCAGTGCCTTGTCTAAGGTCACCTACCTACAAAGTGTCTGAGATCGGATTTGAACTCAGGTCTTCCTAACTCTAGGCTCAGCATTCTATCTTCTGTGCCACCTGGCTGTTATAATAGTCCAGTTGTGGAATTAGTCTAGAGGCAATCAGGGCTTGTACCATGATGGCAGCTGTGTGACTGGGCAGAAAGAGCACATATACGTGGGAGAAATGAGGGCAGAAATGGCAGGACTTTGCAACAGATTGGATGGGGGGAAGTACATGTGAATGAAAAGTCAAGGACGACACCAAAGCTGGGAGTCTTGTGATGAGAAGATGATGATGCCCTCAACAGTAATCAGGAGGTTGAGAAGAGGGAAGAACTTGGGGGAAAGGTAGTGAGTGACTTTGGACACGCTGAATTTGAGTTATTTATGGGAAATCCAGTGTGAGTTGGGCAATATGAAACCAGAGCTCAAGACAGAGATGAGAGTTGGGTATATAGACCCAATAGTCATCTGTGCTGAATCCATAGGAAGTGATGAGACATCAAGAGAGATGGTATAGAGGGAGACTGAGAAGAGTCAGATAAGTAGGAGGAGAACCAGGAAAAAGCAATGGAAAGCACATTCAAAGTAGATAATTTATAGTGTCAAAGCAGAGAGGTCAAGAAGGCTGAGGAGGGAGAAAAAAGGCAACTGGCAATCGGGAGATCATTGGTCACTTTGGAAAGAATAGCTTCAGCTGAATGAGCTCTGAAACCAGATTGCAGAGGGTTTAGTGAGAGAGGAAGTGCAGGCTCTAGGGGTGAATGGCTTTCTCAGAAAGTTTAACTGAGAAGGAGAGGAGAGAGAGAGGACAATAGCTAGTGGAGATGGCTGGACCAAATGAGGGTTTTTTTAAGGATAAGGGAGACACGAGCAGGTTTATAGAAGCCAGCATACAACAAGAGATTGAAGGTTGGGGATGATAAAAGGGGTGATCTGATGGAGAAGACAGGAGAAAGGGGATCAAGGATACAAGGAGAGGAGGGAGCCTTGGCAAAGTGAAGATCCATCTTTGTAAATGAAATAGGAATGTAGGAGGAGATAATGGAGGAAGATGCTGAATTAGGAGGTGGAGAGAAGAGGGAACTTTTAGCAAATGGTATCAATTTTTTTTTCAGGGACCATGAGACAAGATCCTTAGCTGGGAAGGAGGAAAGAGGGGGTATCTCTAGAGGCTCAAAAAAGGATAAACTATCTGCTTGGTGATTAGAGATTACATTATGGAGGCAGAAAAATATTGGCCTGCTCCAGTGAGAGCCCTGTTGAGTTTTTGTAATATAAATTTGCAGGGGACCCAGTTTACACAGTTTCATGATTTTTTTTCCCCCAGCTTGAAGACATGCTAATCAAAATTTCAAATGACACTCAACTGGGAGAGATAGTTAACACACTGGAAGAGAAAATCAGTAACCAGGAATATCATGCATGACAGGCTGGCACTTTGAGCCAGATCGAATAAAAAGAAAAGATAAATGTGAAAACTTTATACTTGGATTTAAGAAATTCATTTTACAAGAAAAGGTTGAGAGGTGCGGCTAGATGGTAGTTTGGGTTAAACTAAATGGCTTCCATTCCCTTTCTAATTCTCCAGTGACGTTTACTATAATCAATCCATTCCCATACGGGACCTCAACTTGTTGCCAATTTTGCCATAGCTTTTCCACTTCTGGTTTCCTGTACTATTTCCATAATCTCTCATTGCCCCAAATTTGTGAAACATTGGTAGACATTACCCAGGGATTGGTAAGAGGAGAAATCCAGGAGAAATAACTAGGAACATTAAACCGTGGGTAATTTCTGGGAGGAATCAATCCAAACTTTACTAAGCCTTCCTTTAGGCCTACCTTCTATGCTTGATGTTTTAGGGAAGACTGGTGAAGGGGAAGATGTGGTACTAGCCCTGAGGGACTAGTTCAAAACACACAAACCAACCAGAAGATACAATAAAATAAATGGCACAATAAGACACATAATAGTGTCTATGTCTGCCAGAAGGTACAAGAATAGTGGAGAGAGATGCTAAAGAGTCTGGGACTTAAGCTGAGGCTTAAAGGATGAGTAAATTTAGATAGGAGAAGGGTATGCCAAGAGAGGAAAAAAGGACAGTAAAAACTAAGAGGCCAGACACAGTGTGGAGGTCACACAGAGACCAAGTGAACTTGAGGTCATATGCTGGCAAGAGAAGAGATAAGATGGAAGAAAAAGGGTAGAATAAATTCTCAGGTAAACTCTTTCATGCAATGGGGTCATGCTAAGGACAGTCATTTCCTTCCTGTTTCCCTATTGTTCTTAAAGAGCTCCCAACCACTGAGTCATGTATTCTTGCTGCTAGAAGAATTATGTTTATCAGTCCACAGAGTCATTCATTGGCAGAGACATTAAAATGCACACGGTTGGTTCCACCTTTCACCCTCACAATTATCATGACCCTTGTGCAGAACAAGAGTGGAAAGTCACCAGGAAACTTTAGTTGTGAACACAAAGACGAAGCAATCTGCAGTATTTTGCCAGGCTGGTTTTTTCTTACATTTCCCCCAAATGGACATATCCTGGCGGCCCTTCCAATCTCTTCGGACATAACTGGGTCTGCTAGGGCTGCTTACATAGTAATATTAACAAGGTCAGGGGAGCTCAATGCGACCAGTTGGCCATTGAAAAGCACATTCAAATACAGCTGTGTCACATTCCAGGAAAAAAAGAGGAACCTGGGGAGTATGGATGGTGCCACAGAGGAGAGAGGCTGACTCCAGTTTCCAATCTGGCTTCAGGAGACATTCTGACCCAAAGCCAACTCCTTAGAGCCCCATCTCTAGGACAGCTGGGAGCTGTGGTAAAATCATAAAATTGGGCTTCCTTCTGAACATGCTTGTAAAACGGGTCAACATACATTTATCAAGCATTTGAATGTGCCAGGCTTAGTGTTAAACCATGGGAGTAGGCAGGTCTTGCCTTTAAGAAGCTTACATTCTAAAGGGGAAAAAGGACATTAGAAAGGGGAGAATGGGGAAAGGAGTATGGGTTTTAAGGGCACAGTAAAGAAAGTCCAGAGAGTCTGAAGTGCAGTCTGGAGAGGAAGGAAGACTAGAGGCTGGCCTGGGCATCCCTCATAAGACAGAGGTTCTGGAAGGAACGTGCCAATCAGAGGGAGAAGCTTTAAGGATGAAGGGTACTTTCAATATGAAAAGTTCAAAGGGTAAAACAAATGTCCAGGGTCAAAAGCTTGGCCCTGCCCCTTACCCCTCCCTCCTTTTCCCATTTCTCTCTGTCTTGTTTTTTCTTTTTCTAGTTCTCACTCTTGTTTCCTCTCCTCTTTCTTGATCTCTCTCCTTCCTCCTCATCTCTTTCTCTTTCTGCCCCTCTCTTCTCTTCCTCCTTTCCCCTCCTTGACTACTCCCTCTGTTCATCTTTGTTCTAACTTGGAAATAGTCCTTTAAGAACTAAGGGTGAGCCAAGTATGTTCTTGGACTGTCAATCTACTTTGATAATGGAAATGAAATCCAAGGGAAGAGAGGGTCACCTGCAAAGAAGACTGAGATCTAAGGGCTGAGGGGGTCTGTGGTGGTGTGTGTGAGGATTGGGATTTCTCTGCCTCTGTTCCCCAAATGAATAATCCCAGCACTGCTCACACTGAGCACTTTGAAACACAGTATGTGTTTTACAGATGGGTTGCAGAGCAGATAACAGGACAGAAAGAGACCTCAGAAAAGAGTTTTAAGCACCTTTCTGTAATAGAGTGAAGCTCATTTATCTGGATAAAATGAAGGCTCCAGTTAGAACCACATTTTCAAACATTTCAATTATTTTTACTCTCCTAAATCAGACATACAACTGCACTTGAACCTGGCTAAGTCATTGCCTTGGGAAAATTCTTAATTTTATTAAAATGGCTTGACTCCTCCACTCCCAGGAGAATCACAAGAGCTCTTAAACAAACCAAACAATGGCTCCACTGTCCAAAGAGAGGCAAGAGTACTTGGGAAGTCTTTGATGATTTGGGGGAATTTCCCATTACCTCTGGAATCCTGGTGATACCATGAGCGATCAATGCTTGCAGTCATGGGTTGTGGAACATTGGAGTCCCCTATGTGAGTTTATACAATATGCTCTTTTCTACAAAATCACCAAGGAGACAGAGGTGTGGCCAAATTGTTTCTATCAGGGAAGACCCCCTTGACACTCCCATATCTATCTCCAAGCCAACATGGAGAGCTACAATTCCTGTTCCAGTAGGACACAGCCTTCTTTTTGAGGGAGAAGGGTACCATTCTGGAGAAGAAATAGGCTCTACCATGGAGAATGGGGATATCCTGCTTACTGCCCTCTTCTACCACCACCCCAGATTTTCACCTGTGGCTAGAGGTAGCCAGTATGCCATCAAGGTGTGAACCCCAATGGCTGAATGAATAATTCACTAGGTACCTACCAAGTGACAATACTATGCTTTGTTGAAATCTACACCTCAACTCTTTCTCAAAGGCTTTCTTTATTAGCCTTCTAAAAGTAGACTTTCTAAGCAATCTGGCAACCTGACTTGCTCTAAAATACTTAGGATTTTATCTGATTGCTTGGAGATAGTTTGATAGTTACATCCCCTTAGGCAAGCTCGGAAACCCTGTGCTGCCTCTTCTGGCTTTGGTTATAAAATGAAGAGCTGCCACAGTTAGGCGAATTGAGAGACACGCTTTGGAGACACCCACATGGAGCTCTGTAAATTTCCAAGTGTAAATGAAATAAATCTAAATACTTTGATTCTGGTTTATAGTCAAACCACAGCCTTAAGCTTAGCAGTTATCATACAGAATCCTTCTGAGAAACAGCAGATCTATCTAAAAATGCCAAGAGTTCTGTGAATTATAGTGTTGGTGTGTGTATATATATATGGACCTATACATATATATAGAAATCGATCATACACGCACAATTTATGGTGCTCCTCTCCACCACCACCATCTTGAAATGTTAAAATTTTAACTCCGACAATTATTTCAGACCATATCAGAACGCATAAAGGCCATGGCTACTCTGAACTGATCCTCTACCTTGACTCTGCCTCTACACTAATCATGGTGGACCTCCGGTCATGTGGGGACACATTCAATTCAGGGAGCTACTACATCTGGGTAGCTAGGGGGCCCAATGGATAGAGTGCCAGGCCGAGAGTTGGGAAGACTCATCTTCCAGAGTTCAAATCTGGCCTCAGACACTTATTAGCTATGTGGCCCTAGGCAAGTCACTTAACCCTGTTTGCCTCATCTATAAAATGAGCTGGAGAAGGAAATGGAAAATCATTCCAGTATCTTTGCCAAGAAAAACCTCAAATAGGGTCACAAAGAGCTGGACCCGATTGAACCACAACAAAGCAACTACGTGCTCTGAACCCTGCTTGGTGTTAGGGAATATAAAGAATGTAAGGAGGTTCCTGCTCTCAAGGAGGGGAAAGAATTACATGCACGTAGAAAAGCAAATTCAAAATATATACCCAGTGATTTATGTAGCTGGGGAGGTGTGAGCATCCCCTCTCTGTCCCCATCCAGCTCAGCCCAGTCCAGTTTGTTTCTCATTTTCAATTGAGGCCTTGCTCACCGTCCTACTGGCTTCTATTGGGTTTGGCTTTGGGTCACATTACTGAGGGGCTCTGACATGGGAGAGGACGGAATGTCCTATCCTGTTTCCCTGGGCAAATTCTCTGGTGAACCACAGCCTGGGAGGGTAGGAATGGGTGCCGGGAGCCCACATCAGGCTTGTTGGTCTCTCTTCCATAACAGTTCCTTGCTGCCCATGGGCTGAATGGTTAGTGGAGGAAGGCTGAGTGTACATGCCACTGGTTTTCCTTGGTCCCTTTTAAGGATGCTGAAGCTCATCTTCTTTACGTTGAAAGTCATTTCATCAGCTTCTCCCTACCTCCAGCTCCAGAGGCCTCCACATTTTCTCGTCTTCCTATTAGGCATCTTTTTCTCATTAATGTGCTAATGTTAGAGCTATGTGCAGGGAATGATGAGAAAGAAACTTTGTGTGGGGCTCAGGATTTGTTCAAAGCCTGGGGAAAGCAGTCTGGTGGGTGTATGTTTTTTATTCTTTTTATGAAAGATGCATGGTTACCCTTCCCCTCCAATGACTTGTTTGAATATATAATTTAATACATTGCCAGAGAAACTGCCAGTTAATAACTTATTAGGTTATGTGCTGGGTATTATGGGAGAAAAGTGGCATCCATGAAAACTTTTATTGTAGAGTACAGGGCAGGGTACATATGTAGTTTGGGATATAAAATACTATGCTAACAGAGCCCCTCTTTTAAACACCATCAACATATCCCAGCATATAAAGAGAGATATAAAGAGGGAGGGAGTGAAAACTTCTAGAAAGTAAAACTTGGAGGTTAAAACAGATTTGAGGTACAAGATTTTAGTTTCTAATGTCACAGCAGTCTATTTTAGTAACTAGCCTAGGAAATAATGATGGTAATGATGTTGTCAATATAGTCACAGAAATTAGAATTGGAAAGGTGAGGAAATAATATCCAATACAACCTTTTTATTTTATAGACAAAGAAGCTGAGGTCCAAGAATTATAATTAGTAGCATTAATATGGTTTTAGATGTCTAAATCATTTTCTCTAATTCATTTTATTCTTGAAATGTCCCTAACATGGAAAATAGAATAACATCCTGATGTTTACATCTGGGGAAATTAAGGCATAGGGATACTGTCATCTACCCCAAATCACAGTGTATCAAATGTGGAGAGAAAAGAGATAGCAACATGACCTAAATACAATTGGCTAGGAAGCAAATCTCTCAAACAACAGATGTACTTTTGTAGGGCACCAATAACTAGAAAAGACTGAATGAATTAGCTAATTTTGTGTTATAGACCCAATTGTGCTAAGGATTTTATGATCATGACTTTTTCTAATATGGAGACAGTCTACACTGGCTTGTTAAAAACTTGGCAATTACTTTAATGTTCCCAAAGAAATGATCTCCATTTCATTCAGAAGTTCTCTGCCATGATGAAGACCACAACCTATTCAGTTTTGCCCAATCTGTGTGACTCTTGTCCATGATCACCCAAAGATTAGCCACAAGGGATCCACCCCAAATGATGGAAGTCTCCCTTGTTTTCTCCTGATGCCTCAAGGATATCAGTGGAACATGACGGATGACCTCTAGACACAGGACCAGGAATCCTGATTCCTCAATGACTTGTTCATCAGAGTGGGTTATGGCTTGCAGCTTGCTCACACCCACCATATGACTCTCCATTTCATGTTCTGGGTGTAACTCATTTTCAGTTCTTTAGAGACAGCAAAGATCCACATCTTGCTGCCATACAGCAAAAAACGTATTTGTGTTGAAAAGACACCACAAATAGATCAAAGATAGAGAAGGAAAAGGCCCTCAAAATATTTATAGCAGTTCTTTTTTATTATTACTATATTCAGTGGCAAAGAATTGGAAACTAAGAAGAGGTCCATCGACTGGGGAATGGATGATCAAATTAAGGTTTATAAATGCAATGGAATACCATTATACTACAAAGAACCATGAAAGAGATGGTTTCAGAGAGAACTGGGAAAACTTGTATGAACTGATTCAGAGTGATGTCAGTAGAAATAAGAGTGACGTACAATACAGACGAATAACTTTCAAAAACTTAGAACTCTCTGATCAGTGCACTGACCATCCAAGATTCCATAAGACTGATGATGAAACTTGCTTACCCCCTCCTGGCAGAGAGGTGATGGATCTAGAGTGCAGAATGAGATACATATTTTTTAGATATGGTCAGTGCAGGAATTTTCCTTGCTTTATTAGACATATATTTGTTACAAGGGTTTTGTTTTTCTTTTGGGGGTAGAGTTGGGAAGTGAATAATTTTTGGTACTTGAAAAAATTTTATTTAATTAAAAAAAAAAAGCAAATATTGCTTTCTTCACCATCAGTAAAAAATAGACCTAATTAATTTGCTAGAATAGCTACTAATAAAGCCTTATATTTGCAATAGTAGACATACTTTTTTAGCTCTATTATCTCATTAGAGTCTCACACCAACTTTGAAAGGTAAATATAGTAGGGATTGTTATCCTATTGACCAAATGAGGCCTAGATGACTTACTAAGGCCAGAGTCAATAGCTGAACTAGGCCAAAGGTCTTCATCTTATTATTATTATTATTTCTTCTTTCTACAAAATAGTTTGCTTCTCTTAATTTTTGAAATGGAGCATCATAGTCTAGAAACTTTTCATTAAATAATGGCTAACCTTCTTGCCTTATTCAATAGAGTTCCATTGGGCCTTCAGATGTTCCAAAGGCATAGGTTGGTTTAGGGGCATGTAAATTTTAAAAATTAATATTCAATACTCCAAGTATTATATTTATTAATATTTAACTTGAAGCAAAGGGAAAGTAAAAGGCTCAAGAAACCGAGAGAGCTCACCAGCTTTACACGTGGGTGGAAAAGAGAGAGAGAGGAGCCACATCCACTATATACAAACAAATTAATGGCACACATACATGAAAGGGAAAAGGGAATTGTGGGAAACTTAGACAAAAGGTTTTAGATTATAATTACTACATTTCCCCCTGTAATCCTTTGGGAGACCAGTCTCCCTAATGATCATGAAAACATAACTAACTCATAACTTTAACTAGAGGTATATGTAAATATTACCATTTTAAAGAGAAATTACAATAATTTGGGGATCAGAGGAAAATAAAAGAGAAAACAACCAAAACCAATGTTAGGTGCATTGGTATTTCCCAAAATTCCTTTTAATTTCTCTACCATCTAGCATGGTAACATTTGTATAATTTCTGAGGCTCCACCTCCCTCGCTTTCTTCTTTCACAAGCAGGCTGGGTTAGCACCTTTTTTAGCTAGTTCTTTTTTACTTTCATTGTTATTAATAAGTCATATAAACATAATACTTGAGTTATTATATAATAATTTTAAAACCCACAGGCACCATGGAAAAATCACTGAGGTCAAAGTTCAGAACCTTCAGCAGTAAGTCACCATGTCAAGAGAATTTCCAGGCCTGTCCTGAGTTAGTGCTATTTGAGAGGGTCCTGTGGGTAGTAGGACTGTCAGTTTAAATCTTTATTAATTGGCAATAGCTCTTCACATACATTTAAAAATTATTATACTTTATTTATTTTAACATATTTTTAAAAATTTTGAGTTTCAAATTCTCTCCCTCCCTCTAGCCCTCTTCTACCCATCAAGAAGGCAAGCAACATACTCAAATATACATTTTCACATATACTTTTGACTTTTACTCTTTATCATTATTAGACTGAATCTTTGTCACATCTCTGAGATAGGTAAGCAGTTCTGTGAGGCAGGAAAAGTAGGAGCTAGAACATTTTAGTTCTAGTCTTGGGTCTCAGACACTAAATGCAGTGGTTCACAGACAGGTCTCCGTTTTCCCATCTGTCAAATGAAGGCATCAATCTAGATCAGATTCTATGTGATCTGGGGCAAATCCTTAACTTTTCTGATTTTTAATCTGTTAAATGAGGAAAAGACAGCGATCCTCCTTATGTCACAGGGCTGTTGAGAAGAGAGGGATCTGCTAAGAGGAAAGGGCTATACAAAAATCTGAGTTGTTGCTGGTCCCTGACTGGGCTCCATCCCCACAGGGCTCCCATTCCTGGGTCCCGGTCCTGTCTTGAAGCATGCCCACTTTGGAGGCAAGCGGTGAAGGGGCAGCCCTCCGTATGAGCGGGTACATACAGAACATAGCAGCCCCTTCGGTGCTAAGATGTGAGGGGGGCTCTCAGTCCCCTGGATACTCGATACCTCTTCTATCAACCCCAATTCCTCCCATCAGTCATTCCCCTCATTGTCTCCAGAATCTGAGTGTTGAAATACAACATCATTAGCAAGGAGGGGGTAACATATTAATCCATGAGTATTCAGTGCAAATAGAAATAGAACGAACATTGAATTTGGAGCCAGGAGTTCTGGGTCTGAGTTTGGCTCCACATCTTATAAGCAATACCTTACAGTGGATGGAGTGCCAGACGTGGAGTTACCTTGCAAGTTCCTTAGGAACTGGTATGGAGGTTAATAATAATAACAACAATCCTAATGGCCAACATAGGATGTGTATATAATAACTACACAGCATTTTAAGATCAGCAAAGCACTTCACTTACGTCGTTTTATGTGAGCCTCACAAAACCCTCTAAGGTAGGGATTCTTAGGGACAGATGAGTGGCATGGTGAACAGAGCATCTTGGAATTCATCTTTGTGAGTTCAAATCTGGCCTTTGACATGACCCTGGACAAGTCACTTAACTCTGCTTGCCTCAGTTTCTTCATCTCTAAAATGAGCTGGAGAAGGAAATGGCAAACCACTCCAGTATCTTTGCTATGAAAACCCCAAATGGAGTCATGAAGAATCAAATACGACTGAACAAAAAGGGATTCTTAACTATTTTTTGTGTGTGAAATGGACTCCTTTGAGAGCCTGATAAAATAAATCTATGGGAGCCCTTCTCAGAATAATCTTTTTAAATATGTAAAATAAAATATATAGAATTACAAAGAAAACCTGCTATTTTGGAATAGTTATAAAAATATTAAAAAAAAAACCAAACAAGTTTATGGCCCACAGAATAAGAATATCTCCTCAAAGGTGAAAACTCCTAATACTATTGTCCCCATTTTCCATGTAAAAAAACTAAACCTCAGAAAAGTTATGTTACTTTTCCATGGTCATATAATTATTAAGGGCCAGAGACTTGAATGTGAATCCATTTCTCAACACTACATCATGTTATTTCTCAAGATGGACAAGATTTAATGGGAAAAAGGTCTGGAGTGGGAGCATGACTGGTGGGGCCAGGCAGTTCTGGGCAATGGGCTCCAATGAGGAATTCTTAGCAGTTAGGGCAGGATGTGTGGGCACTAGTACCTGGGGATACCAATGGCACATACTGCTATTTGATAGGCATGTCAAAGTCTGGCCCTAAGAGGTACTGGGCCCAGACTTGGTCATGAAATGACTGCTGCTACTCTGTTCACCTCTGGGATGTGGGAATTCACTGATCTTCAAGCAATATTCAGTGAGAACAGGAATTACAAGGTCTCACACACAGGCAGTCATCATGTTTATTATGGGAATTTCCAGACTGATAGGGAGAGAAGTCTCGTGGAATCTTCCCACAGGACCTCAATCAAGAGCTGAGTCTTGGCTGGAAAGATTTCACAGACCTTTCAGATCACCTCTCATGTAGCCATGTGATAATCTGCTCATCTAGGAACGTCTGGCCCAATGGCTCTCCCCTTTCTATTGGGCTGTTTATCTTTGAACAAAGAGAAGTGCCATGAACCCCCTGTCTTAATGATCCCAACTACCATTGTGTCCAATCCAAATTCCTCTCCTTTGCATTCAAAGCCAACTGTGTCTTCCCACTGTGCCATCAACGTAGAAACCATGCTGAACTTCCCCCTTGTATGGTGGTCCTGGGGCATGGCGGAAATGGCCCTAGTTTTGAGGCCACTCATTAGCTCTCCGACCTTGGGCAAACCATTTGATTTCCCTGTGGCTCAGCGATTAAACTACACAATTTTGAAGGTCACATTCCTCTCCAGGGCCTGCCACCTACAGATCACACACACTGAACTAGACCCAGTTATCAGATCCGTTTCAGGATTATCCTACGTCCATGCTCTTCTCCAGACCTGGAATGCCCCCTTTCTGCCCATCATCTTTCTGCTCATTCAGATCCTCTTCCTGGTTGAAGTCTCCTGTCACTGTCTCAGGAAGCAGAGGTTTCTTCCCTTTTCTGAACTATTATCTCATTTATTGCTCATACATTATAATGAACAATTCCATTTTGTCTTGTTCACCAAATGTTTCTAAGAGAAGGTCCCATCATTCATCTTTTTGCTGAATCTCAGCTTCCCCCTCACCATCTTGGTGCCCATTAACACTTGATTGAAGACTGGTTTTCTCTACTAATAAAATCTTGTTCTAACTCTTCCCACTTCAACTTTATTCATTTTTCAATTCTAAGGAAATGATTTTTTTTTTAAATCTAAGCCCACATCTGATGCTTGATGTTATATCATTTGTGTATTCTTGGTATTTGCTTATCGATGGATATGCCATCTTCTGCTGAGGCCCAGGATTATCTGATTTTATTTCAGTATCCCTAGCATCCAGCACAGTGGCTGCATATCATTTGCCAAACTGGACTGAACAGAATTGTGGGTATAAAAGAAGAGCCTTTGCCTTATGTTTTTAAGTCACAAGAAAAGTTGCTGCAACTTCTGTCTTCCAATAGCAATACTCCAGTAGGCCAACAGCTACAAGTGAAACAAGGCAGATGTTTCTAAGGCCTACACAGAACTAATCATCAACTCCAGTTTTCTATATTTAAAATGCAAAAAGCCTTCACAGTTGCCATTTGAATTCTTGTCACATACTTGAGTTAAAAACTATTTTTACTTGTTTCTCCCCCATGAAGAAGCTTTGATCTTGGGCAACTCTCTCAAAGACTCAGTTTAATATATTGATGACTCCTGAATGCTTTTTCTCAGACTACTTTCCACCACCTCAACATGTCAACAAGAAACACTTCATACATTTTCAGACTTCATTTCTTCTCAAGCAACTTGTTTCCTCAGCAGTTGAAGCTGTATTTTTAAAAGGAATGGTTTATGTTAGAAAATATTTTGCATCTTAACTCCATCCATTTGGAGGAAACAAAGTGGTAGCTTGGCTTGTGCCTGAGTGTTTAAAGTATATATTACATGCATAATAAATATGATAAATGTATATAAATGTATGTAATACACAGATTTTTATCTGAAGATATCATGACCTCAAATATTCTCAAGATGCCAAAAAAGAATAGACATCAGCTCACTCAAGGCTAAAATTACCAGTATCTTTCACCTTGTCATTAAAGACTATGTGAACTTCAAGAAAAGCCCCCCAAAAAGCTTCCCTATCAAGCTTCTCCCAAGTGAAGTATAGATGTTGAGAACTTTTTTTTTCTCTCTCTCCTTTTTTTGGATTTGTTTTGTTTTTAAGAGGGAAACTAGGAAAAGCTATTTAAAACAAACAATAAACAAATTTAAAAAAAAAAGAAAACCACCCAACCCCAGCAATGCCTGGAAACTTACTATGTAACTAACCATCCTTGTTCCGTACTTCCCTTATAGCTCTAGAAGGGACCACTAATGATAGCCTTAAAATGTAACATGAGCAGTGGAATATTTTGACATCCTACTGGACTGGCCTCATTCTGGTGGCATGGAAACAGAAGAGACACCTGTGCCAAGGGCAAAAGGTCGAGGTCCCTTCCTGAAAGTGGACTCAGTGAGAATTCTCCCTTCTATGGGGAAGAAAGTCTGAAAACCGGAGAAGGGGACTTTGGGGAGGAATAGGGAAATCTCTTCAAAGTCCAGGATTTCTGCTTGAGAATTGTAATTTCTCGTGCTAAATCTTATGGTTAGAAAATGAACTGCTGCACTCAGCTGAAAAAGTCAGATAAAACCCCAGAGCAAAAGAGCTAGAACTCCTGGGAGAGAGCCAGGGCCCGCTAAAAGGCGTCGTGCTCTTCCCTCAGCAGCTGGAGGACCCCCGCCCGCACATTCGTCATACTTATTTGGACTGGGGAGCCCTGTAGATCAAGTTCACTATGTATGACACAAATAGTCCAGGCACGGAAGGAGAGAGGAAATGTTGGAAGGAAAGCTGAATTCTTTGGGTGGGAGAAGGACCAGGACTCTGGGTAGGAGGCAGATCATGGAAAAATATGAAGAGTAAATTGGAGTCCAGGAGCACACTAGGTGGCTAGATGGATTGAGAGCCAGTCCTAGAGATGAGAGATTCTGGGTTCGAATCTGGCCTCTAGCTATATAAGTCTGGGCAAGTCACTTACCCCCTATTTGCCCCAGTTTCTTCATCTATAAAATGGGGAAAATAATAGCACTTCTCTCCCAAAGTTATTGTGAGACTCAAATGAGATTACTGAAAAGTGCTTAGCAGAGCACCTGGCATGTAGCATGTGCTATATACATGTTAGATATTATTGTTATTATTATTAAAATGAACCTTATACTGTGGCCAGAGTAATGGAAAGAGGGAGAGAAAATGAAAACACTTTTTGGCAAAGCAGAGCAGCTCTAGTGAGGCTGGTAACATGGGTGGATTTCCTTGTTTGTCTCTGTTCTCCTGGGATGTGCGTGTCTCACCGCTACCTCCACCCCCAAGAAAAAATGCTGAATTCCAAGGTGTGAGGCCTAGAGAACACTCCAGGGACAGATGATGGTTCCTCTGAGTCATAAAGCCATTAGAAGCTATGCCCCTGAGGACATCTCTGGACCTTTCTCGATTTTCTCTGGCATATCCATGTCATAGGATTCTGGTTGAAAAACCATTACAAAATGGGTGAGTAAACGAGGGAAAAGATGGTGGTCCATCCGTAAACGCCGATGGCAGCTGCGCCATTCATTTAAGGCAACCAGCCAAGAGGATGGGGATTTTTAAAATGCTGTTTCTCAAGGCTGCTTTCTTAGCAACCTTGGGTTCTGTTTTTGTATTCTGACAAGGAGTCTGTTTTTCTCTTCCGAATATCAGATTGTCGTTCTTCCTGATGATAAACACTCACCAGATGCCAACACAGCATCTGGCTGCAAACACCCCGGCAATCACAGTTGTTGCCTAACCAGTATGAGTGGAATTCCAAAAGAAAGCACCCACCAGCCATGTGGGGCTCCAGCAATCACCAGGGAGCCAGAAAATAAGTAAATTCAGAGTTGAGAGCCCTCTCCCCCCAAACCCCAGCTTAGCTCCATGAAGTACCAGGGTATCCTGCTCAGATGCAGAGGAAAAATTCAGGCACTTTCCAACCAGGCTTCATGGGAATTCAATGGAACAAATGGAATTCCTTTTTCCAACCCACTGTCTAGAGATATAATTTTGAAGATCTTGCAATTAGCTTGCAAGAGCACCCACTGATCAGTCCACATTGATATGACTACTTGTGAGCGACACCTCTTGGGGGGAATATTTCCATCTTTGTTCTCTAAAGGGAGGAAGTGAATCCATCATCTACCATCCCTAAATGAATGTACAACCTCAGAAAAGCGGCAGCAGAGGGCCATGGAAAGCTGGCTCAGAGCTGGAGACTCAGTATTCTACAAATGTTCCCTTAGGTTGGTTCACATTATGCCTTCCCCCTACAATCCTGGTTCTGCTTTACAGGTGTTGGGGAGCCTTCCTCTTTCACCAGTTAGCTGATCTGGAAGCATAATGACCTGTTTATAAGACCTGTTTCTGGTGGACATTAAGGAGGGCTGGAAGGAGAGGGAGAAGAGGGAAGAACAGAGGAGGAAGAGGAGTAGAGGAGAGATTTTTTTGGAAGTAAAATAATTAAGCAAAATGAACAATAGTGAGCTGAAAGTGCATGCAGAATCCTACATATGTAGTATGCACCAAACAATTTTTTATATGAAAAAAAATCTATTTTTTTCCTTTCCTGCAACTACTGCCACCTCAATGGGGGGAAAAAAGGGAGAACCCCCCCCACATTCCTTAACAAATAATCATAATCAAACATAACAAATACCCTCATTGGCTCTATATAAATATACATACATATGTGTATATATATCTTTATATCTATTTACACATCTTTATGTATAATGCACATATGTAATATTTAAATATCCCTTTCACACTGACTTTCCCTATTGTGGTTTTGATATATTGGACATAAGAAATTAAAGAGGAATTTGGGGAGAGTTTTTCAGAAACTGCAAGCAACATAGAAAAAGTTTAGAAATTTAAAAATACATACTTAACTCAAAATTTACAATTAGGTACTGTAAATTTCTCATAAAAAAAGAAAAAATTCAGACTGATTCCCTGGTACAAAGGAAGGGCCAAAATTTTTTACATAGATTTTCCAGATTGTGGGGACACAACGATTTTCACTGACTTGGGCTGACCTAAGATGCCTGGCTTGTCTGGGGATTGGTGGGGTGAACCCCAGTCAGAGAAATGATCTCTCTGTATTAATCTGTTTATTGCAACCACAAAAAAACCTGCTATAAATATTTTTGTATGGATAAAATCTTATCCTAGATCTTTGATCTCTTATGGGCACAGGACTAGCAGAAGCATATCTGAGTCAAAAGACAGACACACATTGTTTAATACCTTTTTGTGTATGACTGTATATGATTCTAAATTGTACCCATTCATAAATTCTCCAACAGTGCAGCAATATTCTTGTTTTCTCATAGCCCCCCTATATATATATACACACACATAAACTATAGCATAATATATATAATTATAATTACATATGTAAATATACATAAAATATAGCATAATATATATAATTACAATTATATATATAATTTTCCTTTTTATCATCTTTGCCAATATGTTGGGCAAAATTGAGAACTGCTCTAATTTTGCATTTCTTTAATTATATATTATATTATCTTTTTCATATGGCTATAAACTAACTAGTCTTATTTCTTCCTTTGAGAATTGCCTTTTTATATGCTTAGGCCATTTATTAATTGGGAAATTACTCTTATCCTTATAAATTTGAATACTGTTTCTTGTATATCTTGGAAATGAGACCTTTATCAGAGAAACTTGTTGCAATTTTATTTCCCAATTAATTGTTTCTCTTTTAATCATAACTTTCTTGAATTTGTGCAAAAACTTTTTAATTTTATGTAATTGAAATTACCCATCTTATCTTCTGTGATTCTCTCTATCCTTTGTTTGGGTGTGAATTTTTCTCCTGTTCACAGATATGATGGGCAATTTATTTAAGAAATCATCTTTTATATATAGATCATGTATTCGTTTGGAGCTTATCCTGAGAAAAGGTGGAGATACTGATATAAATCTAATTTCTTCTGGAATCCTGTATAATTTTCCCATCTTTTTTTCCTCCCAAATCAGTAAAAGTCATTATCACAGCTGCTTACTTTAGGAGTTGAGGCCTTTGAGTTTATAGAATACTAGAGAAATAGATTCATTTGCTTCTACATGTTATGTACCGAATTGATTCAATTGAGCCATCTCTCTGTCTTTCAACCAGTACCAAACTTATTTGAGAATTACTGGTCTGAAGTATAGTTTGAAAAATGGCACTGCCAGGCTCCCTTCATTCTCACTTCTTTTCATTATCACTCTTGAGATTCTTGACTGTTTTGTCTCCATATGAATTTCATTATTTCTAGCTTGATTTTTTATTTTCTACTTTTTTAAAGTAATCCTTTGGTACTTTGATTGGCATTATACTAAATAGGTAAATTAATTTAGGTAGCATTTATTTAGTAGTATTTTATTTATAATATACTATTTAGTATTCTATTTAGGTAGCATTTATTTTTATTATATTTATTCACCTACTCATCAACAGGATTTTTCTAATTATTTAGATGTCTTTAATTCTATAAACAGCGATTTGTCACTGTATTTTATATAACTTACTAGCTGGATGATACTGGGCAAGTTATTTAACTTCTGCTTTCCTCAGTTTCCTCAACTATATAATGGGAATCAAAGCACTTATCTTCCAGGGTTATTGTGAGGATAAAATGAGATAATAGTTGTAATGCATTTAGCACAATGTATAGCATATCATATGAGCATAATAAATGCTTGTTTCCTTCCTTCCTATATAGTTCCTATGGTAAACTTAATAAATAGACACCCAAGTGTTTTACACTAAATTTAACCATTATTTTAAGTAATAATATTTAAGTTACTCAAATAAGTTGTTTTAAAGTAAATAATTTAATCCCAAAGAAAAAGTGAGCCAGGCAACAAATCATAGGAACAAAAAGTAATTGCTATCAAAGAAAAGAACAATGAGAAAACGAAAAGAAATATAAAGCCAAATAGACCTTGAAATAGATTATCTCAAAATATATCAAGAAGAAAAGAAACTAATGAACTATGTATGCAATTAAAATAACCTTTGAAAATGAGTATATTTTAGAATTCCTAATAAACATAAAAAACAAAATTCTGAAAATGAGATAAAGCTTATAGCTTCTAGGCATACTCAACTCACATGTGATTCCCCAGACAAGCTACCCTACATTCAAAGTACTCTGTAGATCTGTATCCACTCAAAATGAGGGTTTATAAACTGTAATCAATGTCCATGACATTTTTTAAAAAGGATAATTGGTTCAAACCAATGTCATTTAATGCAACACCATAATAAGAAAAGTAGCAATGAAACATTCCTCCCATAAATCTAGGATACATTCTCCAACAGATATAGTTGCCATCATTGGAAATAGAAGGCGCACACGTAGGGAATATCCGGAGCCACTGGGCACCATGAAGTGGTAGAGTTTCTCTCCCCTTATAGCTTCTGGGTTGGGGTAGTTTCACTTCCTGATTCGGCGACTTCTAGATGATGTGACCCACAAGAGAGAGGACTCAACACTTTTTTCACACCCTCATGATCTCTCAAACTTTTCCTACATGGAAATTATTCCCAAGAGATAAAGCCATTCAGCTGTTTCCACAATCCAAGATGGTAGAAACCGTAAAGAGGTCATGAATGAGCTCATGAACTAAGGACAGAATAGGCTAATCCCTAAACCCTAATGAATGCTCTAATGGCACTCATGTCATCTCCAGCTACCCTGCTTTGGGGGGGTTGCACAAGTCATCGGCAGACTCAGTTCTGCTCTGCCTGCCTGCACCAGGGCATGCCAGAAACCAATTGTGCTTTAACATAACGGTGCTCAGCCAGAGAACCGAAGAACGGGGGGTGCAGGGCCAGGGTGCCAATAGGAGTATGGGACTCCAACAGGCCTGAAGGATGGGGGACAGGCACCTAGCTGAGGCCAGTTTTGGCTCTCTGGGAGTCATCTGGGGCAGAGAGTAAGGCCTGTGAAAAGTGGAAGAGGAAGCAACTTCTAGGGGAGAGAGCTTTAAGGCTCAGCCTCTGAAGAAATTGCAATCAATGGTGAAGGAGTTAGAAATTGAGAGATAGGGGAACATAGAGAGAAAAGCATGAAATTACCAAAGGAAGAAAGTTGGCTTAAAAACCTTCAATACAAGCAGATGCTAATAACAAAAGGGAACATGAGCTTCAGATATCTAAATGAGTCTAGAAATCTATGAATATGATGACAAAGGAAAATGAATCAGTACGTGACAAAGCAGAAGATCCTGTGAATTCTCAAGATAGTATGGAACGATAAGAGGGTGAATTCTTCGTTTCTCTTCAGGGAATTAAGAATCACCAAAGCAGAATTTATGGCCTTCATTATCGAAATAATAGGTAGAATTTTAAAGAAATGAATCCATCTTGACAAACTTTACCAAATGAAATAAAGAACGGATTGGGAATGCAAATACAAAGAGTGACATGGAAAAGAGAGAATTAAAAAGTAATAGCATTAAAATTAAACCGAGTACCTAGAGAAGACTTGAGGATTATAGATCTCCCAGAAGAATAAGACAAGTCAAAATGCCTGAATACCATAATGCAAGAAATGGCATGAGAAAGCAGTCAACCTAAAGAATCCACAGATTGCCTCCAAACAGATGACTAGGTTTTGTCATTAACTAGTTTTGTTTAAATTTTTAGAAAAAAGGCAGAAACCCAACACATCCAGGAATCAGTCTAGGGTACGTTAGGGGGAAAACAACTTTTCTTGGCTTTTTTTTTTCCCCATGAGGAATGGTCTGTCTGTTTCTTTAAACAGTCTTGGCTAGAAAGGACTCACTTTCTCAGAGGACTGCACTTATCCTATGTGCCAAGCTCTCCAGGACATAGATCTAGGCCAGTTCCAGCTAGCTACTGCCCTTGGGTTTAAGGGTTTTGTTTTTTTTAATTTATATTTTCTGGTCACTGAGACAAGGGTATCAGGTACTTCACTTTAGCTTACAATTAGAAAGCTTATGTGGCATCTTGTATCTCCCCAATGGAGGTTCTTTGTTTCTCAACTCATTTTAGGGAACTCTGCCACAGAAATCCCTAAGGTTTATAAGAGTCTGACTCCTAGCTCTATTTCTGGGGATAAATATGCTTTGCAACTGCCATGTAAATGAATCTAACCCAGTAACAAAACTCAGCTAGAGTGCTAGTCTATTCACTACCCAGTGGTATTACTGGTGTTTTATATGTAAATTGGCCGGAAATTTTTTTCAAGCTTTGGACTAACCCTACATAAAACTGAAAATAAAAGTACTATTATAATGCTAAGATTAAAGAGTTTTGGACTTTTTTAAAGACCAATAAGATAGGTAATCATTAGTTAATTTCTGGTATGTTCCTGTTTCTGAGAGGGAGAAATAGATGACCAATAGAGGTGAAGGGAGGGTTCACAGCAAATGAAGGGAAATTATCAGAAACTGTTACTCCAATTATATGTCAAAAAATTTAAAACTTGAGCAAAATGGTTGGATAGCTTATACAACTGAAAAATATCTACATTAATTAAACATGAAAGAGATCCTAAACAACTTGATCTCAAAAAGAAAGAAAGAAAGGAAGAAATTAAACAAGCATAAATTAAATCCCAAGCAAAAAACCCTGGGCCTAAATGGATTTGGCAATGAATTCTTTTAAGCATTTAAAGAATAATTAAGACCCCTATAAGATAATTTGCTTTTAAAATATAGAATTTGAAGGTACCTTACATAAAGGCATATATACATGGTACTAATATCCAAACCAGGGAGAGAGAAAGTAAAAAAAGAATTTTTATGTAAAAATACTGAATGCAATATTAGCAAATTTATAAATATAATTTAAGATAATTAAAAATAATATGATTATATAAATTCTAAAATACTCAAATGTACCTATGATCTCATTGATTCATAGAAGTTCCTTCCAATGATGCAGAGCCCATCTATCTCTGCCTCCCTACCTTGCTCATGTACTCTCATAAATTTGTCATAGAATGTTCACTCAATGTACTAGCTATTTTTACTTTATCTTGATATCACTAGAGTACTAGTGATATGTTCTGGTTGTCTATTTATCATCCCTGATCCCTGCCACATGACTAGCTGATATTATCTTTCCATTATGTAATCCCCTGATGACATTTTAAACTTTTTTTCTTTTAAGTTCCTTAAAGATTACATTTTATAGCATATATATTTAAATATAATATACCTCTTCATTGCCCTCTGTATGATATTCATTTTTGATTCTTCAGAAACGTTTGTATTCTATGTCTTTTATTTAATTTCATTATATCACCATGCATTTAAAAGAAATAAACTTCTATAAAAGTATGTGTAATTTTAGGGGGCAAGTAGGTAACTCAGTGGATTGACAGCCAGGCCTAAAGAAAGGAAGTTTTTGGATCAAATTTGGCCTTAGACACTTCCTAGCTGTGTGTCTCTGGGCAAGTCACTTAACCCAAATTGCCTAGCCTGTATTGCTCTTCTGCCTTGAAACCAATAGATAATATTAATATTAAGATGGAAGGTAAGGGTTAAAAAATGTGTATATAGATGTGTGTGTGTGTGTGTGTGTGTGTGTGTGTGTGTGTGTGTGTGTGTGTGTGTGTGTAAGTTTTACAATTACAAACACATGTACAAGCTTGGTTTTATATTTTGTATTTTTGTTTTTAAACCATTTATATACACTGATATAATGCTAATATTAAAAAAATATGAGTTTCTACTCTCATGGGAACCTCGAGGTTATTAGAAGGTCTTTGCAATTTCCTGAAGGCAATTCAGGCTGCTTGCATCTTGTTTAGCCTGTGTCTAACTCACTGTCCATCTGCACCATCAGTCCTAGATACACATTTGTCCATCAAGACAAGGCATATATATTGTCCACAGAAACGCATACCATAAACTAAATTATATATATTTATCCACATGGTCTTTTCTATGTGTACAGGCAATTGAACTCCTTTTAGTGATTACAGATATCTTCTAGGAAGCCCTGCAGTGTTCTGGGACCCAATACAACGAGCACAATGTCATTTGCAAACAGGAGCACCTAGAAGACACATCATGTACAAAGAATTCTTCTTCAACTTTGACTCTATGCTGAATTCCCCCATTACAATGATGAAGACATTTAACAAACATTTTACTGTTTTATGCCTCCCCTGATATTTAGGATGAGATCACTGCATATAATTATATCTGTTTTAACTTCCAAAGATTCTTGAATGGTTTTGATGTATAGACAGAGATAAATTGAAAGGGCCCAAGAAGGTAGTATTTTATTCTACCAAATCAAATGCTCTTTCATAACCAATAAACAATAGGCAGAGCAGAATCTTTTATTTTCTAAATCTTTCAGGTAAATGCAAAACAGTAAAGATATAGGTCATTGTCACATGTACTTTTAAGACACCGAGTGCTCCCTAATAATACCTTCATTTAGAATGTCCTCAATTTATGTAAAATTACTGTCACAAACATTTTGTGCACATGGAAGACAGGTAGATAGGTCAGAAAAAACCTCCAAGAAAATACAGCACTCAATTATGTTAAAGTAACACTAGAAAACATAGTAATAAACAGACCTTTCCTTATAATAAACAGAATCTAAAATCAAGAGCCAGCATTATTTATAATAGAGAAACAAAAGCCTTTCCAAAAAGATATGAGTAAACAAGAATGTCCCCTTTAACCACTATGATTTGACAGAATTTTAAACATGCTAGCTATAGCATATAGATTAAAAAAGAGAGAATAAGCATAATCAAAGGAGATAGAAAAATGACTCCTATTTACAGATAATTCAACAGTTAAGTTAGAAAAGTCCAGAGAGCAGATGAAAAAATAATCTATTGAAATAGTAACTTCAGTGGAGTAGAAGGTTATAAAATAAACTCACAAAAGTATTAGACTTCCTACATATTTATAAAAACAAATAGGAAGAGATAGAAAAAGAAAAAAAATAAGTATAAAATGCATAAGATATTTGTGTTAGGAGCTAGTCTTCCCAAGACATACTCAAAACTTAATTGAATAAAAGTAAAAAAAAATTTTCAGAAATAAAGGAAGATTGAATAAAATTGGAGAGAGATTTATTGTTTCTGGTTAGATTGTGCCAAAATATAAAAAAAAGGTATTGACCACTTAAATTAACTAACACATTTAATACCACAGAAATAAATTACCCAGGAGTTACTTTATAGAACTAAGCAAAATAATAACAAAATTCATCTATATTCTAGAAGACCAAAAGGTCAAGGATCTGAAGGGAAACAAAAAAAGAAGGAATAAAGGGAGTATATATTCATAAGAGCTCAAACTATTTTATAAATCATCAATCACAAAAACTAGTTGATAATGGTTAGAAAATACAAAAATTAATCAATGAAAGACTAGATAAGTGATATCCAGAAGTAACTGAATGTAGCTTCCTATTAGATAAATTCAAAGATACAAATTATTAGGGCAAAGACTTCTGATTTATCCAGATTGTGGGGAAAACTGGAAAATAGTTTGGTAAAAATTCTATTTAGATCAGTATCACACCCTCTACCATAATAATATAAAAGGTCACATGACATGTCATTCTCCCACTCAATATATATGCAATCTAGGATTAAATATAAATTCTACTATTTGGCACTTAACCTGGACCTAAATCTCCTTTCCAGACTTGCCTCATTCTCCTTTCCACACTCTAGAGTCCAGCCAAACTTGCCTTTTTACTGTTCCTCACACATGGTGCTCCATGTGAATACTGCTATACATGCAGCCTCTTCCCTGTTCTCCACCGGTCTCCATATCTAGAATGCATGGCTTCATGACCTCAAATTAACAACATCTTATTCTGGTCTACTTTCCACTTAGCTATCCCATTGATCTTTCTAGACTAATACTGCCATTCCCCAGCATCCATCTCATTCTCATTCTCTTCTCCTCCTCCCTCTCCCTTTCTTTCTCTCTTCCTCCCTCCCTCCTTCTCTTCCTCTCCCTCTTTCTCTCTCCCCCTCCATCCTTTCCTCTCTCTCTCTCTCTCTCTCTCTCTCTCTCTCTCTCTCTCTCTCTCTCTCTCTCTCTCTCTCTCTCTCTCTCTCTCTCTCTCCCCCCCCCCCATTAGATTAGGAGCTCCTTGAAGGCAGGGGCTGTTTTCTGTCTCTCTTTGTATCTTTGGCACTTAGCAGCATGCCTAGCACAAAGAAGTAAAAGCTTAGTAAATACTTAATTGACTGCCTGCCTTTTGTTGTTGTTTTTCAGTCTTGTTTGACTCTTCATGACCCCATTTGGGGTTTTCTTGGCAAAGATACTGGAATGGTTTGAAATTTCCTTCTCCAGCTCATTTACAGATGTGGAAACCAAGGCAAACAAGGTTAAGTGACTTGCCCAGGGTCACACGGCTAGTAAGTATCTTAGGATGGATTTGAACTCAGGAAGACAGGAACTTCCTGATTCCATGCCCAGCACTTTGCTACCTGGTCACCCCCTGATTGACTGCTAGTTGCCTCAAAGTCTTTGAATGACTATCATGTGGAAGAGGGATTAGTTTTGTCCTCTTTGGTTCAGGAGGACAGAAATGCATGACTGTGCCAATGGAAAGAAGTTGCAAAGGGGTAAATTTATACTTGACATAAGGAAAATTTCCTAATTTCTAATTAATTCAAATCCAAATTTCTAATTAATTCAAAAATTATAATGGACTGAAGGAATAGCCCTATTGCTGAACATCTTTATCAAGTGACCCCTTGTGGGCAGTGGAGATTCTTGTTCAGGTCCATGGATACAGATGATCTTTGAGGTTCTGGTATTCTAAATTCCCCTTCCCTCCCCAATTGTTGACTTAAATACTTCTCAAGCATGTTTTTTTTCCCCTTTCATAATTCTCTGGGATATCAAAATATAATCTAGGTAGACATCGAGGAGTCAACTTACTTTTTTTTTTTTAAGAAATTACAAAGCAAGTAGATTTTTTTTTTGGTGGTAACTCAAGAGGCAAATAAACTTAGGAAAACTGGGATAGTCAAAATAATTTCTAAAATAGCAAAGCCCACTATAAAAGCAATCCCAAGAGTCAAACATGGGAAATGAGCCTTGTCTCCTTTTGGCTCTGCTTGACAGCATTAAAAGGATCCTGTACCCAGCCAGAGACTTTGCCAAGGCTGGGACAGCCTGAGCTTAGGGTTGCAAAGGTGAACAATGGCGGCACCTGAAGCCTGGAGCCCAGGGCAGGGACCTCTGCTGGTTGGAGCTCAGACTCCCATTCTCAGTTGGCTCAAGATGGTGAAGTCACCTTGTTTCACTTCCTCTCCTCTTCCTTTTCCCCCTAATAGTAAGTTGCCTGCTGCTGCTTCCTCTACACAGTGGGGAAAGGGTGAACTGGGGAGAGAGAGGGAAGAAGGGGCCTGAAGGATTAATGAGCTGATTTTCATAAGGCATTTGGACATCTTGGAATGGAAAGCAGCCTGTAAGCTCAACAGCACAACCATCTACTCAGTACATTTTGCCAGCTGGTCATTCATCATCAAAAATTCCCCTATAACTCTATGACTATTGCTTAATCACCATGTATAAATACCTATTAATCTTGCAAAGTCAAAACACAAACAAAAGACAAAAGTCTTAATTTTCCGTGTCCTTATATTTAGGTTCAACATTTCAGAAATGGACTTGAATGCCAATGACTTGGGGATTTTAAAAAAATCTCCTTCTGAAATGAAAGAAATCTCTCCTTCCCTCTTCTAGTACTTTGTACTTTTAGTCTTCCTTCAAATAAACTGATTGAACTAAATGAACCAGCCCAGACGAGGTGCTAATGAGCAAATAAATTATGGAAGAAAAACGTGCTGGGTTAAAAGGGAAACTAACATTTTTGCATTAATGATGTTCCAAAACCTATATTCAAAATATACAGAAAGATCTTGAGCAGTTTAAAAATGAGCATATTTATCCCACTCATATTTTCTTTCAAGTATAAATTATAAGGCCCCTATTCATTAAAAAAAAAATCTCTTCAGCAGTTGAATTTCATTTATACCAAATTTTAGAGTTTGTGACAGGAAATGCATGCTGGGGAGGCACTGTCAGCATAGATTGTGGCTTTGGTGGAGGGTGAGATTTTCATGTGGAAAAGGAGACCACAGGGCATGCTTCCCAGCATCACTTTGGGGAGGGAGGATGGTGGAGAAGGGAGTCACGCCATTAGCAACCTCATCTTTGAGTGTGAGGAGTAATAGGCAGCAGGCCTTGGTTTTATCATTTAAACCCAATCCAGGAATTTCTTACATAGGCACCATGAGGTTATTCATGTTAATGGAAGAGAGCCATCAGTACAGAAAAGCAGGTATTTGGCTTTGCAATATACTGAAGTATGTGAAGCTAATTATATCCTACCTAGGCTGATATTAAAATGAGTTTACATTCCAGGAGCACATCTAATTTGTAGCAGTAGGAATAGGGGGACACCTGGGATTAAAAAATCTGAAGACAAACTACAAACTGGGAAATATTCCTTATATACAGTAGACTATACTAGACATTTGTTGTTCTTGTTCAGTCACTATTCGGTTGTGTTTGACTCTTCTTGACTCCATTTAGGGTTTTCTTGGCTAAGATACTGGAGTGGTTTGCCATTTCCTTTTCCACTTCATTTTACAGATGAGGAACTGAGGCAAAGAAGGGTAAGTGACTCACCCAGGGTCACATAGCTAGCCAGTGTCTGAGGTGAGATTTGATTTTAGGAAGATGAGTCTTTGGCAATTTTTGTTTCTTGTGATAGGAGAGGCAAGGACCAAGTGAATGTAGATTGCCTCACACCTTTGTCTCAATTTTTTAAAAAATTATTAAGTGCCTTTATTTAGTGAGAACATGAAATACTTACTGAATCTTTAAAGAGAGAAGTAGAGAGGGATGGGGGGAGAAAATGGGGGGAGGGAGAAAGATGAAGGGAGAGAGAGAAAGTGAAAGAGAGAGGGAGAGAGATGAGGGGAGAGAAAAAGAGAGAGGGGGAAGAGAGGGAGAAAAAGAGAAAGGGATGGGGGAGAAAGTGAGAGAGATGAGGGGAGAGAGAGGGAGAGAGAGAAGGGGGAGAGAGATGAGAGAGAAAGAGGGGGTAGAAAGAGAAAGAAAGAGAAAGAGAGGAGGAGAGAGAGATAGAGAAAGAGAGAAAGAGGGAGGGAGGGAGGGTGGGAGAGAGAGAGAGAGAGAGAGGGACAGAGAGGGAGAGAGAGAGAGAGAGAGAGAGAGAGAGAGAGAGAGAGAGAGAGAGAGAGAGAGAGAGAGAGAGAGGGAGGGAGAGAGAGGGAGGGAGAGAGAGGGAGAGAGAGAGAGAGAGAGTTGTTAAATCAGAATAGGGGTTATAAGGAAGATAAAAGGAATTGGAGTGAATTCACCAGCCAGAAAGGAGTAGCTTAGACTTAAGGCATGGGTACTTGAGCAGATTCACCAGTGTCTTCACTGGTTAGGAGTTGAGGCTCAAGTCACTCTGAGGCTCACACATAATTTATACCAAAATCTAGGGAATGATGAAGAATCTGTGTTTACATCCAGCCAAGTACCGACATGAACTGTACCCAGTTGAGCTTATTCGAGTGTGGCTATTAGGACCTACTCAAGGACTTTGCCTTAATGCTGTTTTACCAATAACAAAGCTGGCCTTTGTTACACAGAAGCCTGAATGGTGTCACCAGCACCTTCCTCTGAAGATTCTGGTGTAATATGTCACTTCAAGGAAGGAGAAAGGGAACATTCAAAAACTGAATGCCCACAATCCATAGATGGGGGCATGTCCCTTCCTTCATGTCACACAGAGATGCTAATGTATCTGACTGTGTTAGAGATGCTGTTCAATAACTTGTGGAAAATATATCTTTCTCATGGATACATGCATACTTGAGGAATAAACGTGTAGGCATGTGGTTTCATGATCTAAGAAATTCCAATTTGTTTTCTTGAGATCTGCATTTGATGAAGACTTGCTGTGTGACCCTGGCAAACAGCTTGACTTCCCTTAATCAGATTTAGGTGATCCAGCAACTGTATAAAACAATCACATGGGATGGGTGAGTGTCTGATCATTTAACAGCAGCTGAGGGCATGGAATTTTACTAAATTGTGCTAGCTAGGCTTGCCCATATGACTAATGCTCTTGATGCTTATTTCTATGATAACATCAGATAATTCAACCTCAAGCTTTGTCATGGAAGCACCTGGATTTAGGGAAGGTTAAAGGAGTTAGGAGAAGAGACCTAGAAACTCCCTCAGAAGAAGTCTAATGGCGTGGGGTCATTTTTCCCCAACCTTTCTACTTTACTCTGAACTCTTTGTGATTCTCTCCCCTTTTCTGCATCCATCTCACAATTCAATTCAATTTTAAGCTCTTCTTCTTCCTGCCCTGGTGCTGTTAAAATATGTAAAAGCACAATCTGCATAATGAAATTATTTGGCCATTCTAGTATTAGAGCTGTGGCCTGGCCATAATCAGCAGGTAGTGTGTGTGTGTGTGTGTGTGTGTGTGTGTGTGTGTGTGTGTGTGTGTGTGTGTGTGTGTGTGTGTGTGAACTCTGGTTGCAACCTGGACAAGTCCTTCTCTCTATTCCTCAGAATCTCTAGTTCATGAGAGCTTAGATACTAGATTATCTTCCAGTGTTGACATTTTGAGTCATGTTCTGCAACAGGAGTCTTGTAGTGAGGTCCCACTACATCAAAATGAGATCAACTTTTTGTTTCCCTTTTTAGATAGGAAATTTTCTAAGTTCAAGAGTCACTAAACAAGGGGAGATGGAAAAGAAAAGGGAGATGGAGAGGGAGGAAGGGGGGAAGGAAGAGAGAGAAAAGAAGAGGGGGGATTGATGGGGAGGAAAAGAGAAGAAAGAGGGAGGAGGAGAGAAAAGGAGAGGGGGGAAGAAGAGAGAGAGAAAAAGAGAGGGAGGACAGAGTTGGGAGGGAGAGAGGGAGAAATAGGAAGGGGGGACAGATTTGGGAGGGAGAGAGGGAGAAATAGAGAGGGGGGACAGAGTTGGGAGGGAGAGGAAGGAAGGGAGGGAGGAAGAGAAGGAGGAAGGGAGGGAGAGAGGGGGAGAAGAGGTGATGGGAAAGGAGGGAAGGGAAGGGAAAAGAAGGGAAGAAGATTCAACCTATTCTTCCTTCTATGGGATCCACTTAGCCAAAACTAACCAATATTTCAAAGTTAATTTGAGATTGTTTTTCTTCTCCCAGACTCCTCTCACAATTCTAGTGTTTTGTGGCTATTCCCCTTTCTCTGCCAGCCCTCCTATTACATAAGGTTGAGCATTCATGAGCCTGCAGTGGTTATTTCCCGTATCTCACGTATCTTCCCATCTGGACTTTAAGTCCCAAGATGAGGAACTGCACAGCATCAGAGCATGTTAGAGCACAAGAGATCTTCTAGTCCAATGCTCTCTTTTTACACACAAGGAAAGTGCTGAGGACAGGCTTTCTTTTTATTTCTTCCTGACCCTCCCACCAAGCAGCTAGTATGTTTCCTCTCCCAACCAACTACTTCCTATTTATCTTGCATTTATCCATCTATGTTTTCTACTCTCCTAGCCAATAAAGTGTAAAGTACTTGAGGGCAGGGTCAGTTTCACTTCCATCTCTGTATTCTCAGTTCCTAAGGCAGAGCTTGTTAAATATAAATAATTAATAACTTCTTTTCATTAATTATCTGATGCTGCTACCTAATATAGGAATTCAGGTGGCACAGTAGATAGAGGACCAGACCTGGGCCAGAGTCAGGAAGAGCTGAATTCAAATTCAACTTCAGACATTTATTATCTGCGTGATCCTGGGCAAGTCACTTCACCCTGTTTGTCTCAGTTTCTTTGTCTGTAAAATCAGCTAGAGAAGGAAATGTTGAACCATTCCAGTATCCATGCCAAGATAACTCCCGAAGGGGTCCAGAAAAGGGGGTACAACTGAAAATGACTAAATAATAAAAAAATAACTAAACTATCTAACATAACAAGGTACATAGGAGATATTGTAATAAATCCTTAATGATCAAGTGATAAGTAGAAATCCATATTACACCATTCTCATCACCTAATAGTTCAAGATAATGGTTTTTATTATCAGGATCCCAAGTTTTAAAAGGAGGTGAAGTGGCAAAGGAATAAGCATTTATTAAGCGCCCATTATGTGCCAGGCACCGTGCTAAGTGCTTTCCAAATATTAGCTCATTTGATAAACGGATAAACTCTGTATATTTGCAAAACTTCCACCAATGGTTTAAAAATTCCTCCCAACTCTCACACTGGAATCCTCCAATGTACATCTAATCCTGATAACTCCTGGGGCAGGCAGGGGTTTTGAACATACCTCTTGGCCAGCCAAAGTTTGGCTCTGATACAAACAGTGATGTCAGTCAACTCCTGCTGAAAGTCTGAATTCGCTCTGTGTTTGGAGTCTGAGTAGGACTGTAACAAATGAAAAACCTAAACCGAAGAAATAGAGAGAGAAAAAACATGATAGCCTGCTGTGAAAATATATTTTTCTAAATGCTCAGTTCCTCACTTTCACCTTTCCTCAAAATAACTCCTCTCAAAAAAGCAGCCACCTGCAGAATGCTCCTTTAGTTTCCTTGCAGAGGAGAAGCTTGTTGGTTTTGGAGAATGCAGTAGCCATAAGAAACTTTCATCCTTAATTGGTTTCTGTCCCCTGGGTGCCTTTCCTGGTTCCAAAAAAGGCAATTACTTCATCACTATGATGATCACTTTGATATCACGTTCTATTAGGTAGATGCAACCTACAAATTGATTTTAATAAAATATTTAAACATCTTTCTTGATGTCAACAGTCTCTTATGAAAGTAAAATGTGCCTTTTAAGAGCCAAAGTCTCAATGCTTTAGGAAAATAAATCATCCTGTTAGTCTAAACAGGCTGGCGGGTCTAGGTTCATACTCCCAGACTTGGTTAGAACAGTTTTGTACAGTTTTGAGTCAGTGTGTAACAAACCCTATTTCTCCTGACCTTAGGCCATGCCCATCACAAATCATTTAACTTTTTTCTCGCTAATTTTCTTTTTTAAGCCCTTATCTTCCATCTTAGAGTCTGTAAAAATTAAATGTATATCTAATAATAAAAATATTATATTTTATGAGGTTTATTAAGGATCATTAGAAATCAATACTGTCTGTTGGTTCCAAGGGAGAAAGCAGCAAGGGCTAGGCAATGGGGGTTAAGTTAAACCCAGGGTCACACAGCCAGGAAGTGTCTGAGGCCACATTTGAACCCAGGACCTCCTATCTCTAAGCCTGCCTCTCTATCCACTGAGCCACCTAGCTGCCGCTTCTCCCTAATTTTCATTCAAAAGATAAGGATAGGGACAATGAACCAGAGCCCACATCTGCTATAGAATTATAGGGAAAGACACAGTGGGCAGGTCATTCTGGAGAAACTGAGAGTAGACCCAGTTTGATCTGTGTTACTTTCTTAATCCTTCTTATGTCATAAGCATGAAAAGAATATTTAGTAAACATATCTGTGAACAGGACTCTGTGTATATACAATGCCAAAATTAAGGTGAGAAAGTCAGGGCCCTTTAGGAATAAGCAAATAGACTCGTGTGTGTGTGTGTGTGTGTGTGTGTGTGTGTGTACACCCCTCCTTTGTTCCAACTTCAGAGAGGTGTCCCTTCTCATGGCCCCATCCATCTCCTCTGGGAGCGTTGCCTGGTGATTGTTCTCACCCTCACACTCATCTTTAACATCCCTCTTTCCATTGGCTTCATTGGTGCTACCTGCCACGAGGTCCAAGCCTTGCCCAGGCTTCACTCTGACCTTCCTTTGATTCCACCAACTCCCCAGATCTTGTACCTTTCACTGGAAAGACCATGAAACAGCAATGTTCTCCTGGAGCTCCTCTCTCTTCATCCTGACATCTCAGCTCATTCCAACCAGGCTTCCCATCCCACCACTTGAGAGAATTTGAGAGCTCAGAAGTTACACTCATTCTCTTCACCCTTAAATCGAGGGGCATTTCCTCAGGCATTGACCTCTTTAACCCTCTGAACCCCACGTGGCCTCTTGGACCATTCTCCTATTTGTTATTGAGGTGTCTCTGTCTTCTGGTGTCCCTTTGCCCGTGGGCCACCTGCCATTTTCTTCTTAATCCCAGGAAATGTTTGACGGCTTGGCTTGGGCTTTCTCTTCTCACTTTCCACTTCCTGCTCAGATCCAATTTCTCTCCTTAACTCATTAACTCAACTCACCTGGCCATGACACCAGTTATCTAAAATTCCTGTGGGCACTACAGACGCAAAGTGTCTCCCTTCCTTCCAGCATCCCTACTTCTGTTTAGGACTCTACCATCTTCCCAGCTACCCACGTCTGAGACCTTGCTATCCATTGACTCCTCTCTTGTTCCCCAATTTCAGCCCTTGCCAAGTTTTGCTGACTCTTCTTCAATAACTTAACTTGCATTTATCTTCTCTCTTCCCTCCAAATGGCTAGAAATTGAGTTCAGACCTTTTTCTCTCCTCTGAACTAATAGCTTCCTCCCTGGTCTCACACTTGGCTTTTAAATCATTTCTCTTCTCTCTAAAATCATTGTCTATACAGCAGCCAAAATAATTCTCCTAAGGCACAGGTCCAGTCATGTCACTTTCTTGTTCAAAAGTCTTTGTGGCTCCCTCCTGCCTCTGGGGTAAAACACAATTTCCTTAGCCTAGTGTTCAAGATGCTCTGCAATTTAGTTCCAACTTCCATGATCCAATAAAAATGGACTAATCAGGAGCAGCTAGGTGGCTCAGTGGATAGACAGCTAGGTCTGGATCGGGCTCAAATCTGACTTCACACACTTACCAGCTGTGTGACCCTGGGCAAGTCACTTAACCCTGATTGCCTAGCCCAGATCGTTCTTCTGTCTTAGAACCGATACTCAGAATTGAATCTAAGCCAGAAGGAAAAGGTTAAAAAACAATGGCTCAGTAGCTATTCCCCAAACTCAACAAGGTCTGCCATATATAGCAGGTTTTCCTAACAATGTTTTTGCTTACTTTTCTAGCACTGAACATATTACCTGATTATAGTAAATAACACATATTAGGCTAATTAACAGAAGAAATAATCCTGGGTAGGAATTAAGGAAACCTGAATGCTAGCTTTTGTTCTGCCAATAACATTTTGGGGGGGGCCATTTCTGGGCCTCAGTTTCTTCATCTGTCCTATGAGAGGAATGGACAAAGTGATTTCTAAGTTCTCAAAAGTTTTCTTAAAGTTTTATTCATGCTTTAATTATTTCTGGAACTACTGCCTTCTTCCTCCCCTGAAAATTGAACTTCCTTTTTTTTTTTACAGGGGTACAAACAACTTCATTAATACCTTATTAAATTTAAAGTAAATTTTTTCATTTAAATTTTATTTTAAACAGAAAAAGAATAAAGCAGAAGTTTTTGCTTAATCAGTTCATGACTGAATCTGAAAAGGGACCCGATCCTTTAGCTAAGGGGTCCCCACTTCTCTGCCAAGGGGATAGCAGAGCCTCTTCTCTAGGACCTCTCCTGGCTTTTCACTTACTCAACAATTCAGCTTCCTTCTAGTGACCGAACTTTTCAGATGGTCTCTATCAGTTCATAGAGATCTTTTGACATTCCACAGAATCTCTCACGGTCATAATTTTTTGCTGCATGTTAGTGTTCTATTGTATTCATAAGGCGC